>NC_136420.1:43107580-43707580 GCF_052625555.1 Lactuca saligna | reverse complement strand
TTTTTGAGGTACTTACATCTCCCAAGTTGTTATAATGGAAATATATGTTGTTTGTTTTCTCAACAAGTGAAAATAATCTTCACATGTAACCGGAAAATGATATGTCCCAACTTGAAAATTCCTAGAATCAACTACGATGTGAACCACTGGGTTGGTCTTCAAATAATGACTAAGAAACTCAATCAGTCTTGCTTTGTTGGTTGTTTGGACATGCATGTTCTTTTTACCACCCCTGCGGTTGCTGGTCTCAAACTTGTGGTTTCATTTTGTTGCTTTGTTCGTTGTTCCTACATGGATGAGAATAATTGCAATTCGTGACCATTGAATTACAGGAACATGAACATTTTTAAAATCTTCATCAATTTTGTCTATTAAAACCTTCAAGTGATTTTCACGAAAAGGAAGTGAGTGGATTAAGCCATTATCATACGGAAAGACCAGTCCTTTGGCACATTTTTGGTTCCTTTCCCCATGTCATATAACTCTCCGGAGAAATAAACCCATTTGTAGCATTGGAACCAGCTTGTTTATTTTAATCATTTAACCCGTTTCCACACTTTAAACCGTATCATATTACTCTTCTTTTCATAAAACCCGGTTTCTACATAATATAACCTAGTTTTTTGAGAAACCATGTCCTGTGTGGCAGGTCCTATGTAGCTTTCTGTAGCAGTGACATATGTATGATTATCACTAAAATATATTAAGCATAATGTTAATGTGTGATTATGCTCCTCTAGTTCATCTTGATTCTTTGTCTTCAACTTAGTTGTTAAGGAGAAACATATGAGAAATTTATGCCCCTTCCATTTGATGCCTTAGGCGGTTGTTCAAGCTGCCTCGGGCTTGGGGCAACCATCTGTGAAGTTGTGCATGATGATCTCATGCAATATTTACTTCGTTGAGAATCATGTACTTAATGATGTTTAGATGTTTAGAAGAAACTTCTTAGATGCGAAAAAACTATAGTTGATGATATAGACAGACACTTGGTATATCTTAGGATGTTATAGCCAAAATGAGTTTCACTCAGTTACAAAAGTTAGGGTTGTTCACTACTAAAGGATCTATTTTTACATTTTGCGAAAAATCATGAACAACGGTATATTTGTGTTTTTTTTTTCGATAAAAACATGGCCTAAAAAAATTAAACTAAAAAAAAAGTAAATGAGTTTAGTTATAATCCGGTGCATCTACGTCCATTGTAAAAGTTTACGATCTTTCTTTTTCCGTTGATTGTTTTAAATTCTGACGCTTTAGATTGGTTCTTTGGTTTCTTGATTACCAATGATTTTTTTTTTCTCTCTCTCTCTCTCTATATGTGTGTGTGTGTGTGTATATATCTTTACTATCTTATAAAAGAAATCTAACTATTTCTAAAAATAGATTGATTATAATAATAATAATATTTTTTAAGACGTCCAAATGATGAAGCTGATAGTACAAGTAACAATTAATAAAATAATATTAAATTTTAACCACATTTTGATTTCAAAAATTTATCATCAAATCTCCTTATATTTCTCAGCAATTTGATATGGTTCCCTAAAATCCCGAATTCATTCAAATTTTGAACCCTTTTAGATATTCTTAAATTTAGCATGTTGATTCAAATATCCCTCCAATCGCATATACTTCTTTGTTCCCTCGTCTGCTATAAAGTCCACCGTCCAGGAACAAAAAATGACTTCATCTCCCAAATAACACCATAGTTTGATTATTTTGTCATCGATATGTACTTTCTTTTGTAACATAACATTTTTGTAGAGGAAACATATCACCGAAAGAATTTACACGCCCCGCCGCTTTGCGCGGGTACACTGCTAGTATATATATATATATATATATATATATATATATATATATATATATATATATATATATATATATATATATATATATATATATATATATATTCTCTCTCTCTCTATGTGTGTGTGTGTGTCTATATATATATATATATATATATATATATATATATATATATATATATATCTATATATATATATATATATATATATATATATATATATATATATATATATATATATATATATATATCAAAATAAATCAGGTACCTTTTGCCTAAAGAATCAGTTTTCCTTTCAACTTATCTTGTTACTTTAAAAATCGTTAGATTTCAATAGTGGTTTATTATTAAAATCAACAAAACTAATATTGATTCTCAAGCCAAGTATTGTGTTGTTGATACAGTCATTTATAAAACATATATTTTAAAGATCTCTTGTCATGTTTCATTTGGAATTCCTACAAGTGATTCTCATTGTCTTTAATCAAATTATCCTCACCCCACCCAAGGGCCAAGAGGAATCTCGAGTTTCAACAATGTCAACCGGAGAAAAAGACTCAGACTTCCATGCCACAGAAATGTATTTGAGCCATGCTTATTCTCTATTTATTCAAAAGGTTTAGATTTAGGATTAAGATTAGATGAGTGTGCGTTAGTTGTCCTAAAAATAAAATAAACTTTTATAATTGAACATCTGATGGTGTTTTATTTGGTGCTAATCGTTTTCATTTGGTTTTCTATTTTTATCTTGAGTTTTGAAGGTATGCAATAGTTACAGGATCAAACAAGGGAATAGGCTTAGAATTATGCAAGCAACTGGCTTCCAAAGGGGTTCGAGTTGTGCTAACTGCTAGAGATGAAAACAAAGGCAAAAAAGCAATGGAAAGTCTTAAAGATCATGCCCCTTTTCAAAATGATAATATAGTTTTTCATCAACTTGATGTGTTGGATCCAACTAGCATCTCTTCTCTTGTTGAATTTATGAAAGCCAAATATTGGAAGCTTGATATTTTAGTATGATTTAATTTTAGTTCTTTTTTAACATAGAATAGTTATCAAGTGCTTTTATAGAGAATTAAAAAAAAAAAAAAAATCACAGGTGAATAATGCCGCAGTTTTAGGAGTGAGTGTAGACGCCCGTGCATTAGAAGCTTCAATAAATGGCAAGGTATGTATTTAGATGTTAAAGTATTTATTGATACTATAAACTTTAATCTCTTGAATTTCTTCAAATCAGTTTATTGAAATAAGTTGATTCCCATCAAGGCATCACCCCTTACGATTCTTGATTAAGATTTCCATCATGGGTTGTGATCGTCCTTTATACATGGTACCATATCCTCATAATTCGATTTTTACAGGAGCCAGGACATATCAAATGGGAGGAAGTTTCAACACAACCATATAATTTAGGAGAAGAATGCATTCAAACAAATTATTATGGAGCAAAGAGGATGGTTGAAGCTTTCATGCCTCTTCTCTTGTTGTCTGAATCTCCAAGAATTGTTAATGTTTCATCTAGTTCTGGAAAATTGAAGGTGAAAACCTAAATTATCTAATAATTTGTCCTTGGTGCATCTTAACTTTAACATTGATTTCATAACACAAACTTGTCAAATAACGTTTTTACCATGAATATACTAAAAGATGGTTGAATATTAAGCATACCATATAAGTACTACTAAAGTCTAAAGTGCTAATAGTAAAATTTAAAATATATATATATATATATATATATATATATATATATATATATATATATATATATATATATATATATATATGGAAAATTTCATATATGCCCTTCTTAAACATCAAAATATCATATTTACCCAACTTAATTTCTAAATATCATATTTAACATTTATAAAATTTCTAAATATCATATTTACCATTCATAAATTTTCAAAATATCATATATGTCCTTTTTAAACATCATAATATCATATATATATACCCTTCTTAAATATCAAAATATCGTATATGCACTTTTTAAACATCAAAATATCAATGATAATATCTAAAATATTCTTCATCTATAACATAATCAACAAAAAAACTAAACAATCAAAATATACATTCCATAGAGAAGGTTGAAAATGAATATTTTTGTTTGTCAAGAAGACAACATTCCAACAATTTACAAGTTCACATTCCATTATCATAGACGTAAGGATAATATCGCTAAATATTTTAATTATTATAGTAATTTTAAGTTATAAAAAGTGATTATAAAATATTAAAAACATTATAAAAAAGGATTTGGGCAAATATGATATTTTGAAGGTTTATGAAGGATAAATATGATATTAAGAAATTAAGCAGGGTAAATATGATATTTTGAGGTTTAAGAAGGGCATATATGAAATTCTCCCATATATATATATATATATATATATATATATATATATATATATATATATATATATATATATATATATATATATATATATATATATATATATATATATATAGACTTATCCATGTAACATAATTTTTGATCAAATTACTAAAATTATCTGTTGTTTTGCAGTTTGTAATCAACGAGTGGGCTAGTAACATCTTAAACGACATCAAAGCTCTCAGTGAAGATCGAATCGACAAGATTCTTGAAATTTTTCTTAAAGATTTAAAAGAGAATTCATTAGAAACGAAGACGTGGCCTACATTCTTATCGGCATACACAATATCAAAAGCAGCCATCAACGCATACACAAGATTATTGGCAAAGAAGCATCCAAGCATTATCATAAATTCTGTTTGCCCAGGATACGTGAAAACAAGTATAAATTACTTTTCAGGATACTTGAATGTTGAAGAGGGTGCACAAAGTATCACGAGGCTTGTGTTACTGCCCATGGATGGGCATTCTGGTCTTTTCTTCTATAGAGATGACATATCGTCATTTTAGTTGAAAACCATGGTTTGTACAAGGGATGGTATTTAGAACCGGAAAACCAGAACCGAAACCGGAATCGGACCGGAACTCGTACCGTTAGAACCGGAATATATAGAACCGATTCCGGTTCCGGGTTCAAAAATTGGCTTTATATATCCGGGTTCCGGGTAATCCAGGTTTGGGTCCATCGGGTCCGGGTAAACCGGGTTTAAAAACCGGAACCACATTTTAGGGCCGGAATCAGTTTTTTGTGAAACGTTTAAAAGATGCATATCTCATTTGTTTCAACTCCGATTGACATACGGTTTTTTTCAACATGTAGTTTAGAGTTTGTACATGATTTTAGACTATAAATTTGTCATTTTTAGTCTTATATTTATTGACTTACAGTCCCCCAAAGTCGATATATCAAAGCTGAAAGTTTTTAATTTTTCAGCTTTTTTGTATTCGGTGAAAGTTTTAAAACATGCATATCTAATTCGTTTGAAATCGGATTGACATGTGGTTTTTTTTGCAACTTATAGTTTACAGTTTATACATGATTTTAGACTATAATTTTGTCATTTTTGGTTTAACATGCAATGATTTATAGTTCTCCGAAGTCAGGATATCAAAACTAAAAATTTTCAACTTTTCAATTATTTGTTTTTGTACTTTGTATTATGTGAAAATGTTTTTAACTTTCGTTTAAAGTCGGATTGACATGATGTTTTCTCCGGAGTGTATTTTATAGTTTGTACATAATTTTTACTATAATTTTGTTAATTTTGGTTTCATATTCAATAAGTTACAATCCCCTAAAGTCGGGATATCAATATGAAAATTTTCAAAGTTCAACCCACTAATTAAGTAATAAGTAATTACCAAAAAATTCCGGTTTTTTTGGTTCTAAACCCACTTTATCCGATTCCAACCTACCCACTTTAATGTTTCCGGGTTTTCCGGTTCTAGACCCACTTTACCTGAAACCGAACCGAAACCAATTCCTATATACCGGTCCGGTTTCCGGTTCTACAAAATCCCGTTAACCGGTTCCGGGTTTTACGGGTCCGGATCCATCCGATCCGGGTTTGGACCCACTTTCATCCCTAGTTTGTACTTGTAGTTATGGAGGTCTCTATCATTTGTAATATATGTAACTTAAGTCTTATATCATTATTTTGGATATTCATGATGCTAGCTCATATAATCGAAAATGTTTCTAGGATGACTAATTACAAGATGATTGAACATCGATCCACTTTCATCATAACGGATTGGATGCTTTATGGTTCTTGTAGGCCGATTCGGAATGGTTGTGGTTGGTTAAGGATTCTAGATCGTATCTCCAAACATCAAACAAAAAGAGATAAAAGGTTAATTTAGTGTAAAAGATAAAAATCAAATAAAAATAAAAGATTAGTAAGTGTATATAAGTTATTATAAGAGCATCCACAATACTTTCATCTGAAAACCGTCTTTGGCAAGCTGTTGCGGTTTTTAAGAGAACAATATGAGATACAACAAGATAACATCAAAAGTTAAGAATGAAAGCAAGATGCACAACACAGCAACGTCAAAGAACTAAATGGTAAATAATCTTATTTGCATCCACATCAACAGGCAAAAAAGTGTACTTGTATTAAAACATAAGGTTATTTTGCTAAAATGAGAATATTAATTAACATATTACACTTTTATTGACAAACATGGAAAAATTCTAGCAAGTTTATCAATTGGAGAAGTCACAAAGTCGAAACCATTTTTCAACCCTGCTTCTAGAAAACAATTAAACAATTGCTTATTAAAAAGACGATACAATCTAATAAGGAAGGAGATAAAGATGCTTCTGAAAGACATGAAATTTGCAGAGAAAAAAAAAAAAAAAAAAAAAAAAAAAAAACTCATTTTTTTGGTGGAAGGTTCCTCTTGATTCTTTTTAACTTGAAATTACTATGATACCTAAAAAAGCTGCAATTTATTGGGTTAATTATTATCATGAATATTAGGATACATCAAATTCCATAGTTGACGACGTAATGAATATCAAATTATTGATGCATATTTCAAACTCCTACCTCCAGAAGTGCATTCTAAGATAATCTTAAAAACCTTGCGCGAATTCTAAGATGTTTTCATCTAGCATCTGGTCTTAAGGTAAACTTTCATAAATCAAGAGTTTTTGGTACTGGCGCTACTGTGCAAGAAACAAAAAATTAGGCTAGCTTGCTGGGGTGTGAAGCTGGTGTTCTCCCTTTCAACTACCTCGGGGTTCCGATGGGAGCCAATATGAATCTCATAAGAAACTGGAAGCCCATAATTATGAAATTCCAATCCAAACTTTCTCTCCGGAAGGCCAAAACCCTCTCATTTGGTGGCAGATTAACGTTAATAAAGGCAGTTCTAGGTAATTTGCCCACCTACTACTTATCATTATTTAAGGCCCCGAAAGGTGTAATAGACGAGATGGAGAAAATTAGAAGAACTTTCTTATGGGGTGGCTGTGATGATCGAAATAAGATACACTGGGTAGCTTGGGACAATGTCATGGCAGATAAAAGTGACGGTGGATTGGTTGTAGGATCGATACAATCTTTAAACTATGGGTTACTTGTGAAATGGTGGTGGCGGTTAAAAAACGAAAAAAAAAAAAAAAAAAAAACTTTCTTTGGGCCCGGATAATCCATGGGATCCACAATTTGTCGAATAAGCCCTTCGATTACTTATCTCGACAGACGGGCAGTGGGGTGTGGATCAACATTGGGCGTATTAAAGAGGACCTGTTAAAGTACGGTCTAGTACGGTCTGGGAGTTCACGATTTGTTCAAACAAGTGATAAAGGGCGGAAAGGAAACACTATTCTGGTATGACCCATGGGCAAGTTCTGGGATCTTGAAAGACAAATTTCATCACCTGTTTGAGCTTGAAACTAGGAAAAAGTGTTCTGTTGCTGACAGAATTTCAGGAGCAACCATCTCTTGGAATTGGAAGTATCACCCCCCCTGATGTTGGATTAGGTCCGGATGTGCAAGCACTAACTAATGACATCTCTAGTATTCGTTTAACTCCGGGAGGTGATCAATGTAGGTCTATGTTAACAGGTGATGGTTCGTACACAGTAAGATCAATTAGGAAGGTTATTGAGAAACTTCCTACCTCTATTACGGGCACAGCGATAATACAGTGGTATAAGGTGGTCCCAATAAAGGTGTCATGTTTCGTATGGAGAGCTGTACAAGGTAGAATACCCGTAGCAACTGCTTTGGAGAGGCGGGGTATTAAGGTGAATTCATTGTGGTGCAACGTATGTATTGGTCAACAGGAAAGTGTAGATCATGTTCTCATCAACTGCCCGTTCGCGTCCAGAATTAGAAGCAATATCATGAGTTGGTGTGGTGTAACGATGGATCACAGGTTAATAAGGAACACTAGAGATCTTCTTCACGTTATATCGACATGGGGGAGTTGTCTGAAGAGGAGAAAACGGCTAGCTATCATATGCCAAGGAATGTTATGGAGTCTATGGTGGTTCTGGAACAAACGATTATTTCTGAAGGAAGGAATGTCGCTGGTGCAAGGGACTAAATGTATTAAAACAATGGTTTTTTATTGGCTTAAACATAGGGGTAAAAAGGTAATATGTAATTGGGATGATTGGTTAGTGTCCCCTTTTATTGGCTTGTAATTGTTATCTTTGTACGTTGCTTGGGGCCCTCTTCTAGTCACTTGCTAGTTGAGGCTTTTCCCTCATTTAATATATTTTCCGTTTCCAAAAAAACCTCCAGAAGCGCATTACTGTAATCAAAACAAATAAATATGAAATCAAAATTCCATATTTAAACCAGAAAATAGTAAAATACCTCCTTAACTGAAGGGAATTCCAATTCCCCAACTCATACAAATCGGGAATCATTAAATCTAAATAGTGGTAGAAAATAATTAAACGGGAGAAATGAGAATTAGGAACCAGAAATAGTAGATTGAAAATCTTAGTTCAAACTCCATCTCTCACAAATCGCCAAATCGAGAATTGAAAATAGGAGAAATCAGATTTAGAAGTTGGGATTCATTCAATTTAGAGATGTTCTTTGTGACTCCTCGATCTTCTACAACTTTCAATTTTCTAGGTATCGACTGGCAATCAGCCAATCACAAATGCCGATTACAGCTCTCAAGGTGTTCAGTGGGTTGAATTATTTCACATTTGGCACCTACGTCGTGCACCTTTTCCTTCGGTGTCGTCTTTGTCTACAGAAATCAATAGGCTAGCTATTGGGATAAAAACATTGGTCCAAAAAGATTTTATATACTAAACTGCTGCTGCCCCTTAATACTTGTTGCCCTGGGCCTTAACCCATCTCGGCCAGGTATTGGGTCGGGCTGTGTGTAATTGTTAAAGATTTTGTGGTCAATTGTGATGGGAAGACCAACCACCACATCCAATAGGCTTCTTTCTCTCTATCTCTCTACAATAATATATATATATATATATATATATATATATATATATATATATATATATATATATATATATATAATAGGGATATAGTGATAGATATATCAACCTTTTAGTGATTATGTGTAATGATCAAGTGACATTCACTACTATAATGATTAGTGATGAGTATTATGGATGACCATTAATATATAACAAAAGCGTTCCAAAACTCAACTTTTGACCTCATTTTACCAACAAATAACTTATCTATCTCGATTTTAACACTTTTTATTTTATTTATCAAGTTAATATAACATATTTTTATTTTATAATATATTAAAAATTGAATCTTGATGTATCTATTTGTCAGTTGACTATCGACCGAATGATTATAGGAAGATCCATTGTAAATCACAATTTTATTGATATTTTACTTGAATTGATGTTCTAAACATTTTAATACTCTCAAGGAAAAGGAAAAGGAGAGCCCAAATAAGGAGATTAACACTACAACAACTAATCTATAGTAGGATTTTTGGGCTTTATGTTTAATCCAAATAAAACTAGACTAGGACCATGTTTTGTTTACAGTTGTTAGGATCTAAATTTTTAAAATTGTCTCAATTTTTAAATATTGTTTCCTTGGAATCTCTAAATTACAATGTTGAATGATTAACATGACTATTTTACCCTTTTATGTTAATTTTGATGAATTCAATGTTTTTATTTATAAAATAACTGAATCAACTTACTGAATAATTATAAAAAACAATATAAACACCGTATCAGATTCAGATTAAACATAAATCAAAATTAAACACAAACATAAATCTAAATCAAACATAAATATTTTCAAATCCACTAAATCATACTAAAATCCAAATAAAATCCTACAAATTTAATTTGAAGCATCTGAAAATAATCTTATTGAAATCTGATCATGTAAATTAGCCATGTATTTGTTTCCTTCTGAACTTCATTCCATGTCACGTACGTTTTGGCCATCACTCTTCTCTTTCTGCTTGACCAATGTTCTCCTCAGATGCCATAAAGAATTCATTATGAATATTGTATTTTCTTATAAAATTATGGACTGCAAACCCAGCAATGACTATGTCTATTTGCACTGAAAAAGAATGTAGAACCATTTGCTTAAGGATTAGGAATCTCGCCTTCAAAACACCATAAGTACACTTAATAACATTTATGAGTTGTATGTGCACATCATTGGATCTTTCTTCATTAGTTGACGCACGTTGTCATCGATAATCAGATAACCAATACATTGTATAAAATCCACAGGTATTGGTGTATGTAGCGCTGAAAATGTAATATTTATCTATACACATGAGTGACATAACTATTATATATAGAAAATTGAAATCATATTTCATAATCAATTTAAAAAGGACTACAATCTTGGTGGAGGGAACAGAAATCAGGAAGTTGGGATAAATGCAACTTCTTTTAAAATCCGTGAATCATGAGTTATGCCCTCATTATCAGCATATACGAATCTAAATATCATATCAAAATCATAAATTCCTAATATATTTTGAAAGCATTTACATTTTCCTTTTCTACTATAGCAAGTCTATTGATCAACAGGTACAACTGAATGTACAAAAGTTCCATCTAACGCAATTATTGCTCCAAGAATTATTTCTTTTAGCTTTCGATGTCGTTTTGAGTAATTTACCTTGCATTAGAATGAGTTGGCATTGCATTTAGAACCTTACAAAAGCATCTATGAACAGTTTACGTGGAGTGTTGAAATCTTCGTTTGATCATCCTGAACCATTTGTTATGTCCTATAGTTGACAAGAACATAACCATGCTTTCTTCAACGCTCATATGCCTACTTTGCAGCCAATTGTTTCGTTTAAAGAGCTTACATAAAAGTACATATGATTCATGTGAAAGACGCATCATCTCATGACATTGTGTAGAAGTTCAATCTAACATTTTTATGTATATGCATGATTGCTCAAATCCCAATCGTTATCAATTTCCTTTTCAGGACTATTAGATGCTAGATTCAACCCGTAGCAAGAAAGTAAAATGAGAAACACAATTGCAGTACTAGCAAACAGTTAAATAAGCTCATACAACAGGCATATAAGGCATCCTTCCTAGATACTTAGCTCTAAACTAGCATGCAGTTCTCATACACATATAACAACCATACAAGACATCATTCCTAGATACTTAACCCTAATCTAGCATGCAGTTCTCATAATCATAGCATAACGAACATGTATGGGTAACTTGGGAGTACTTACTTGAGATCAGCTGATTGCATAATCGCTTCATCCAAATCCATAAGCAATCTATTAATTTGAAACACATAATAATTATCTTAACAACATATAACATGCGAAAATTCATTCAAAACATCAAGTGATTCAAATCATATAGTTCAAAACAATATCAAGTTATATCGAAAACATCTGGTCATTCAAATCATATAATTCAAAACAACATCAAGTTCAATCCATTCAGAACATCTAGTTAAAAAAACCATCTAATCATTCATTATCTTTAACCAAACATTCCATAACGTGCTCTGGCGCTCCTGACCCAAGTCTCACAAATAGTTAGATCAATGGCTAACCAAATTTTCCTCTTATCCACACCTTCACCAAAAATACAAAGAGTTGTAATGTATCTCAAATCAAATATTCCTCATCCTAACTTCTACAAATTTCCATAAACGCACCCAAATCTAAAGAAACATGCTTATCCACAAATATCTTAACAATATGAGAAATATCTTCTGTAATTTAAACAAGCCTTGAACTCGATGCATCTTTACCCTTTTGTTTACTCTTTTTCGTATCTGTAGTCTTTCGTTTTTTATTGAGCGGAAGATTCCTCATTCTTCTGAAAGATTAAAGGTGTTGGTTATGGGATTATAAACATTCGCGATTTTATTTTTTTAACTTCAACCAAGTTGAAAACATTGACTTTAAGCAGTCGTAATGATTCTTCATTTGTTTTTGGTCCACAACAAAGTTATGCTCATTTGCTAACCTTCAGCTACAATCTAACCAAGAGACTGCTTACAAGCTACTCCCTTCCCGACCATTGACCACAATTTCATGCAAACATGTTTCTAGGAAAGTTCTTTCTATAACTTCTACCTTCCAACTAATAGTAGGTTTCTTTCGTGCCTTGTCTAGTATAAATTCAACAACAATTCAACACATATCAAAATTTGACACTAAAAAGAACAAATCAGAATGAGGAACACATTTTTAGCGATATATAAATACAATTCAACAAATGAACACAAAAGAAAGAAGATCAGCAACATATTCGGCAAATGAACACATAATTCAGCTATACAGAAACATAGAGTTTAGAAATTAACAAAAAAAAAATACCAAATCCAAACTAGGAACACATTTTCAGCAATACATAAACATAATTCTTCAAATGAACACAAAATCAGCAAGATCCTAAACAAATTTAAGCAAAAACCAAGAGAACAAACTGCAACAAACCAACAAAAAAACAAATCAAAATTGATTATAGATTACAGCAATATGGCTTCCCATCTCAATTTAGAGCATCCACAACGGTGAGCTCAATGAGAGAGTTGAATGAGATGGCAAGTCCATGTGTCATTCAATGGATGAAACTCTACCATTGTAAGATGCCACTTTGACATTCAATGAATTTAGAGTCCAATGGGAAAAAGGAAAGTTTTTGTAACGACCAAAAAAATCCAACCAATTTATTTTCAAAAACAACCCGATTTCATTAAATTATTACAAAAAGGTTTTCAATACAAATCATTTAGAGTATTCCCAGAATCACATTACTACAAAATCATGAGGAGCGGTACGATCACGCCTTTGCCTTGCCATGGTCTCCTGAAGAACCTGAAAAACATTAAACCACAACTGTAATCCCGAAAGCTTAGTAAGATACCCCCAAAATACCAACCACATATACGATACACATATCATGCTATCTCATAATGAATCACAGAACAGTCATGCATATCGGGTCTACTGTGGGACTGGTCCGCCTTGTCGGGCCTTCAGACCACCTGGTCCACCCTCCGTGTCCAATCATGTCCCTCGAGTCTGCAGTGTGGTTGGTCCGCCCGCACTGGGCCTTCAACTCACCTGGTCCACTCTCTGAGTCCAATCATGTCTCTCGAGTCTGCAGTGTGGTTGGTCCGCCCGTACTGGGCCTTCAACTCACCTAGTCCACTCTCTGAGTCTACAGTATGACTGGTCTGCCCGCATCGGGCCTTCAGTCGGCCTGGTCCACTCTCCGAGCCTCGGCATGTCTGGTCCCCCTCGTGGGGCCTACAGCCTATCCGGACCGCTTGCTAGGCCTTCGGAACAACCGGTCCGCCCTGGGTACCTTGGCCTATAGCACGAAGCAGGACCCGCCTCAACCCAACTCCAGTCCAAACAACCATGTGCACATAAACATACAATCACATAACAATTCATATTCAGGCAAACCAATCTAGCAGATCACATAACACAACATACTATAACAGGATATCGACTTAACCGGTCACTAGCATAGCCTCACCCTACATACTAGGATACCGACCTTAACCAGGTCTCTAACGAATACCATCCTAACTACCAGGATGAAAACATATCAAAGCAAACATAACAACAGATACCCGGATCTCAATCCGATAAAAGGGTCGGCCTTGGTGCCTTAGACCCTATTGATATAGTGAGGATAACTCACCTCGAAACTGCCGGCTGAAAGGATAAGATCCCGCTGCTCCAAACTCCGACACGAACTCCTCCACTGAACACCAAAACACTCAATTCAATAAATACCCTTAAATACCAAAATACCCCTGGAAGACAACTGGTCAACCCTTGGATAAGGTCAAAGTCAACCCTTGACTGACTCTACTCGCTGAGTTAACCCGATGACTCGTCGAGTCCCCAAGCTCAGAACTTCCCTCAATCCACGACCTAACTCGCCGAGTCCCACAACTCTGAGTCCACTCGCACCCAACTCACCGAGTCATCCCTTGACTCACCGATTCTCGACTCAACTAGAAAAATATTGGGACTCTTCGACAAGACTCGCCGAGTCTAAGCCTGTCTTCAACCTACTCGCCGATTTGTTCATCCAACTCGTCGAGTTCCAGCTCATCTTCAAGCAACTTGTCGAGTCCACCCTTGTGACTCGCCAAGTACCACCGGTCTGAATCCATACATAAGCATTCCAGGCCATACAATTGATCCAAAACATAGATCTAGCCTCCTACAACCCATCCATCACGTAAAGTGGCAAACTTTACGTGAATCTAAAGAGATCTAGGCCTTATACACTTTAGAGCTAGGGTTTGGGACATGATTGCTTCACTAAGCACTCAAACACAGGGACTTTAATGCACTCTAGACCTTCCCCATTCCAGATCTGAGGTAGCAACCTCAGATCTAACCTCCAAACTCCAAAACATACCAAGATAAGCTCCCCATAAACCCCAAAATGATGAATCCATATGAGTAACAGCCCAAGAACGAGATATTACCTCAAAAGAACGCCCCAACTGCAATGAAACTCGAATCCAAGCAAAGCCCCTTGCTCCAAGCCTCCAAACTCCGAAGATTCCTTCAACAAATACTCTTCAAGCTCCCAAATGCACTTTGATCCACTCACACATGAATGCTAAGGGTTTATGGACTTGAGGATGATTAAAGAGGCTAGGGGAATGGATGTTAAGTTCTTTATATAGGGCTCAACCCCGAGAATTAGGGTTTTCTCCACTCAGCACCTACTCGCCGAGTCCATCTTTGGACTCGCCAAGTATGCCACTTGACACGCGACCAAAGTCGGGACCCTACTCGCCGAGTCCATCCATGGACTCGCCGAGTTGCCCTTCAAAATTTACACTTTTAGCCCTTCAACTCTACTCTTGATATTTCGGGATGTTACAATTCTCCCCCACTTAAATTAGGCTTTGTCCTCGAAGCCTACGACAACTCATCTCCAAAAATACTCCCACAACACGCCACCTGGCCTTAACCGGACCAGGTCCCTCAAGGCATACCCATCGAAACTCGAACTCACTTTCTCTTTCCTTGCGGTGTCCTGACCACCGTCTCAAACCGGGCACCGGCTTTACCCTCTGATAACCACACACAACAACTGAGTACCACTCACGATGCAACACTGCTCCAAATCACAACCATTACTCGACCCATATGAGCTATAAATAACTATGCACCACCTGATTACCGATCCAAGTCCAACTCTATCCATTCCATGCTGACAGAAAGACACACTCTTCAGAGCAACTCCCATGAGTTCTCTTCTTGCAATTGCATGCACATGCTGAACTAGCTCTAGCACCCTCGGGTTAGGAAAACCCATCACACTGACGACCTTCAAAACATCCCTTAGGATGAACCACTGCTACACAATTCCTTCACCGAAAACAAGCTGGGAATCTAAAACTCCAAACCTGCATCCCTTACGAGCCTCTTGACTTTACAACCTCATAATTTCCTTCTGCAACCTCAACAGACATCCCCTCATGATGTCATCCCATACCGTCACCGCACACGCTGCTCAATGACCACCGTCGGACTACTCCGATCATAACTCTACACTGCCGCTTGCACTTCCGTGAATTTGCACTCCTCTTCGGATTTACATTCCTCCCTCTTTCCTTACCAAGGAAAACCACTTGACCGCCTCGTCACCATGATAAGAGCCACGGTGCTCACCCAACGCTACACCACCTCTTTATAGTGTAACCGCTATCCCATGCACCATACATACTCTGAATCCACCCGAGAAGACTCTCAAGTCCATGCACTACCTCCACTGATTGCGATCAGTATCCGGGGCCAGCCCTTGCAACGCTAACATATCGCGACATACTCAATCCATTACCTCGCACCGATCTATCGACACATGTAGAGTCTTCAGCATGACTGGACTACCTCACCAGGCCTTCAGTCAAACTGGGCCACTCTCATAACCTTCAGTAGACCTGGACCGCCCTCTAGGGCCTTCAGTCTAGCTGGACCGTTCATCGAGCCTTCGGCCTGACTGGTACACCTATTGACCTTCAGTCTATCCGGACCGATCAACTAGCAAACAACATTCCGAGTTACCTCTCCGGGAAATCCTCCCATGCATACTGTTCTAGCCCCCCCCCCCCCAGGGGTTCCGAACTCTATCTCGATCATACATACTCGATCCCGGCCTGATCCCAGGCCCTGCACAATCAAGCTCTTGGTCAGCATCCCGCCCCGCACGCCTGCCATTTACTCATACCAACCAATGCCCTCGGCTGACCGAGACACTACTGAATCCCATGCAGGTAAACAACCTTTCATACTCGTCGATCCTCCGGAGAATTCTCCAGTTCTCCCCCACTTAGGACACTGACTACCAACCATCGGTCACTATCACCGACCTCCTAAGATAACCTTGCACAAAACCCAACACTTACACTCAGATTGATTCCCACTAGCACTAGCAACCTTCGCAAAAACACATTTCCACACCGATCATCCCGCTCGAAAGGAACCCAATATTCAAATATCCATTCCTCAGACTGCAGATGCTACCCGACATTCAAACCAATGCCGCATCCACTAATAATCCTCACAAAAGATGACCAGCGAAATCCCGAAATACTAACCCATACCCATGCTAAACCCTCAAGGAACAATGGATACTAAAACGAAAACCACCCAACGAGACTAGCAGATAAACGATACTCCACAATAATCATAATAAACAAGACAACAAGAAAGAAACATACCCGCAGTTGCATCCGGTACTGCTCTAACTTCCTCCGCTGCAAGCTGAAAAGCACGACCCTAAGCCCTTGGGGGCTCTGCTCAACCCTGACCTCCACCTGTGATCCTCAATGTGGCCGGTGTTGGAGCATGCACCGGTCCTGCAGCAAGCTGTGGACAGTTGACCCTCAAGTGTCCAACCTGATGACAATGATAACATATCCTCAAATCCCGAACCGACACTGACTGCCGACAATCCCTCGCATAGTGTCCCTCCTTTTCGCACTTGCGGCATGTACCACCGGACCGACAAACTTCGGCGTGACCCCTCCCATATTTTCCACAAACGTGGCTGCACTGATCTCCCATCCTGGAATCAACGATCTTAGACCGTTTCGTCACTGGCTGCGACTGTACTGGAGCTTGCCTCAGCTCACGCAACTACAACTCAATCTCTAACTCACGCCGCCTGGCGGCCTCCTGCAACTCTAACAAGGTCTAGCACCTCTGTGCGGACACAAACTGTCTGATGTCTCTCTTTAGCATACTCAGATATCGGGACATCTAAGCCTGCTCCGACGCGAACTCAGAGCAAAACATCGCCCTCTCAGTAAACATCCTAGTGATTTCCATCACCGACTCTGAATTCTACTTCAGCTCAAGTAACTCCTAAGCCAACCTCTCCCTCTCGACCTACATAACATAACGAGTGTTGAACATCTCTCTGAACTGATCCCATGAAATCGCATCCCTCTGCGCATCCGAGTATGACCCCGTGGTCAATCTCCACCAATCCTTTGCCCCGAGCCTTAACAGGTTCAGAGCGCACCTCACCCTCTAATCAGCAGGGCATGAACACATGAAGAAACACCCCTCCACGTCTGATAACCATCTCATAGCAACGATCGGATCCTGAACTCCATCAAAGGTGGGAGGCTTCGTATTATCGAAGTCCCGATACTGAAAACCTCTACTAGCTCCTCCCCCTGCCGCTGCTACAGCCGTTGTAGCTGCCGCGTTAGCCGTCTCCGTGAGATCCGCATAGCGCTCATAAAAATACTCCACCGTGGCGGTCTTGATCGACCCAAACAGTTCCGGCAGCTCGGCCCGGAACAATGCAGCAACCTCATCATGCAGGATCTCACGAATCCTCGCATCCAACTCGCGCATACTCATCTGACCGACAACCTCGGGCGGTACGGACCCGCCCGGAACTCCCTCTCCTGCTCCTGATCCTGACCCGGATCCACTCCCAGCATGCCCTGAAATCTCCATACTAAAAATAAACCACCAAAATCTCAAACACTTCCCACTATCCCGGGAACCAACTCTCAACCCAACCCCAGAGGTCAAGGTTTCCCTGATACGCGTATGGGTCATGTCCTTTCAGTAGTACGGGCCCATACTACCTTCCACACCTACCCATATTTGTATGAAGTACTACCACAACACCCTAGAGAAAACACACATAACAACGCTCTATCCTCACTACTAGAGGAACACTAGAAATCTCTCACAAGGAAACCCTAGGCTAACAGGCATCATAAATCAGGCAACACATCATGAAGTCCTGAAGATCCCTAGCCTAACTCTAGCATGTTGTTCTATCAAAGCTCAATAAAACAAATCTCATGTATGCTATTTTGGGGTTACTTACTGGCTCCGGCTGATCGTACCTCCGCGTCCTCCTTTACTTATTTTTTTTTAAAACCATTTTAAATTCTCTTTCGAAAACCCTCCTCGATTTGAGACTGGAGTCACACAAGTGTTCATCCAATTCACTCAAACCAAGGATCTGATACCAACTTGTAACGACCAAAAAAATCCAACAAATTTAAATTTTTCAAAAACAACCCGATTTCATTAAATTATTACGAAAAGGTTTTCAATACAAATCATTTAGAGTATTCCCAGAATCACATTACTACAAAATCATGAGAAGCGGTACGATCACGCCTTTGCCTTGCCACGGTCTCCTGAAGAACCTGAAAAACATTAAACCACCACTGTAAGCCCAAAAGCTTAGTGAGATACCCCCAAAATACCAACCACATATACCATACACATATCATGCTATCTCATAATGAATCACAGAACAGTCATGCATATCGGGTCTACTGTGGGACTGGTCCACCTTGTCGGGCCTTCAGTCCACCTGGTCCACCCTCCGTGTCCAATCATGTCCCTTGAGTCTGCAGTGTGGTTGGTCCGCCCGCACTGGGCCTTCAACTCACATGGTCCACTCTCTGAGTCCAATCATGTCTCTCGAGTCTGCAGTGTGGTTGGTCCACCCGCACTGGGCCTTCAACTCACCTGGTCCACTCTCAGAGTCTACAGTATGACTGGTCTGCCCGCATCGGGCCTTCAGTCAGCCTGGACCACTCTCCGAGCCTCGGTACGTCTGGTCCGCCCTCTTGGGGCCTCCAGCCTATCCGGACCGCTCGCTGGGCCTTCGGAACAACCGGTCCACCCTGGGTATCTTGGCCTACAGCACGAAGCAGGACCTGCCTCAACCCAACTCCAGTCCAAACAACCATGTGCACATAAACATACAATCACATAACAATTCATATTCAGGCAAACCGATCTAGCAGATCATATAACATAACATACTCTAACATGATACCGACCTAACCGGTCACTAGCATAGCCTCACCCTACATACTAGGATACTGACCTTAACCAGGTCTCTAACGAATACCATCCTAACTACCAGGATGCAAACATATCAAAGCAAACATAACAACAGATGCCCGGATCTCAATCCGATAAAAGGGTCGGCCTTGGTGCCTTAGACCCTGTTGATATAGTGAGGATAACTCACCTCGAAACTGCCGGCTGAAAGGATAAGATCCCGCTGCTCCAAACTCCGACACGAACTCCTCCATTGAACACCAAAACATTCAACTCAATAAATACCCTTAAATAGCAAAATACCCCTGGAAGACAACTGGTCAACCCTTGGACAAGGTCAAAGTCAACCCCTGACTGACTCTACTCGCCGAGTTAACCTGATGACTCGCCGAGTCCCCAAGCTCAGAACTTCCCTCAATCCGCGACCTAACTCGCCGAGTCACCCCGAGACTCGCCGAGTCCCACAACTCTAAGTCCACTCGCACCCAACTCGCCGAGTCTAAGCCTATCTTCAACCTACTCGCCGATTTGTTCATCCAACTCATCGAGTTCCAGCTCATCTTTAAGCAACTCGTCGAGTCCACCCTTGTGACTCGCTAAGTACCACTGGTCTGAATCCATACATAAGCAATCCAGGCCATGCAATTGATCCAAAACATAGATCTAGCCTCCTACAACCCATCCATCACGTAAAGTGGCAAACTTTACGTGAATACAAATAGATCTAGGCCTTATACACTTTAGAGCTAGGGTTTAGGACATGATTGCTTCACTAAGCACTCAAACACAGGGACTTTAATGCACTCTAGACCTTCCCCATTCCAGATCTGAGGTAGCAACCTCAGATCTAACCTCCAAACTCCAAAACATACCAAGATAAGCTCCCCATAAACCCCAAAATGATGAATCCATATGAGTAACAGCCCAAGAACGAGATATTACCTCAAAAGAATGCCCCAAATGCAATGAAACTCGAATCCAAGCAAAGCCCCTTGCTCCAAGCCTCCAAACTCCGAAGATTCCTTCAAAAAATACTCTTCAAGCTCCCAAATGCACTTTGATCCACTCACACACGAATGCTAAGGGTTTATGGACTTGAGGATGAGTAAAAAGGCTAGGGGAATGGATGTTAAGTTCTTTATATAGGGCTCAACCCCAAGAATTAGGGTTTTCTCCACTCAGCACCTACTCGCCGAGTCCATCTTTGGACTCGCCAAGTATGCCACTTGACACGCGACCAAAGTTGCGACCCTACTCACCGAGTCCATCCATGGACTCGCCGAGTTGCCCTTCAAAATTTACACTTTTAGCCCTTCAACTCTACTCTTGATATTTCGGGATGTTACAGTTTTTAATTCTTAAATATTTACTATAAATTACATTTTGTAACATTGTATTGAACTTTGTAGAGTTCAATGCATTATAGAGAAAAAATAATAGAGTTGTATAGATTGTAGAAATATGATGTGGCAATCCATTGAACTCTATGGAGTTCATTGCATTGTGGATGCCCTTATTATGCTTCTTGTGTTTCAATATATCAGCAAAATCACAACTTATTGTTTTCAATATATCAACAAAATCAACAAAAAATGAAAAAATATAAGAGAAACACATGCATGCAGTGGAGTTGGTCGAAGATAGCGATAGTGGTGGTGATAAGGAAGGTGGCGACAGTCGAAGATGGTGATGGGGAGAAATGTCACCGGCAGTTCTCTAACTGTTGGTGGAGAAGGTTGAGAGCGAGAGAAACATATATGAGAAAGATAGTTGGATGTGTTAGGGCTAGGGCATGTCTTTTTCTCTTTTCAGATGGGCCTCAACATCAAATTCGATAAGCATATATTTTCATATTCAGACCATAAATTAAGTGGTAAACAAACACTCTAAATCTTACAGATTCAGAGCTACCCCTTATTAAGAGGTATTAAGTGGCAAACAAAGAGTGCCTTAATAACTCTTAATAAGAGGTGGCTCTACATCTATACGGTTTAAAGTGTTTGTTTACTACTTAATTTATGGTCTAAATCAGAAAATATCTACTTATAAAATTAGGTGTTAAGGCCCATATGAAAATAAAAAAAAGACACACCCTAGCCCTAACTCATAATAGTAAGAACTAAACAATGTTTACGAGATTAACACTACTTCATAGGTTTTACTCTAATAATAAGACCACACATTTTTACTAGTAACAAGAACATATAATTCAGAAGGGACCTATAATGTTAACACTATGATTCCTTAGTTTATGCGTTAAAGGTTATTTATATTAATAGGGTCCGATAGGCAGTACGATGGGTGATTTCTGCTTCATTTCCTGTGCATTGTTTGGTTGTGGGCTTAGAGCAGATTCACACAGTTTACTATCTATTCGATCTGGGTTATACATGACCTGTATACACTAAGTAATCATAAGGGGAAACAAGTATGGGTTAGGTCATTGTATACAAGTACAATATGTTATTTTCTAGTACAAAATATACATTTCTGAAAGAACGTATAACAAAGTACCTGCATACAAAAAGGGTTGCACTACTAATATAGTCGTATTGCATTACCTTCCTAAGTACGAGTCAACAAAACTTACATCCCACTACATCATAAAATATAGGATTTTCTGGAAGGATGTACTAACATTTTAACAAGGACAATTATAGTTAACTCTGTAAGTACCTAGTGAATGTGTTGGTGTTATATACGATGAAGGTCCGACAGACAGTGGAATGTGTGATTTCCGCCTCATTTATTGTTCATTGTTTCGTTATGGGCTTAAGACAGAGCCACATAGTCGATTGTCTGTTCAATCCGAATTGTATATAATTTGTATACACTAAATACCCGTAGAAGGAACTAGCATAGGTCACATTTCTTACTTTACATCACATCAGAAAATATAGGATTTTCTGGAAGAACATACTAAGGTTTTCAAGGAACAAAGAACATGTTTTATAAAACAAATGCTTATGAACTCACCAACTTAAATGTTGACACTTTCAAAACCACTTGTATTCTCAGCGCACTAGTAGACAGGTACTCGTGCAGGTTCTAGAAGACGAAGCATAGTAGCTTCAAGTCTTTATTTTGCTATTTACATTCGGAGTCAATTGTAACGCCCGTAGATCCGGGCTAGTCAATTTAGAGGCAATAGGGGTCGAAAAAGACTTTTCGACAAAAGATTATTTAGAATAAATAATCTTAACCTAGTTGTATAATATTTTACAAGGTTTCCGTACATATAAAGAATGCCGAAATCCGAGTTATAACGAAGAAGTTATGACTCGTCGAAGTTTTGCGACGGAGCACGGCACATGGAAGCGTAAATAGTGAATTTATGATAGAGCTAGTTTTAGCCTTAGCAATATAAACAAAAGTCGTAGAATATGTTAAACTAAGAACATCAATAAAAAGAACGCCCAAATCTGAGTTTGTATGAAGAAGTTATTATTTTTCGAAGTTTCGGATTAGCAGTGTACAGTCCGAAATTCGAATATTAGATCGAGCGGTTTTAGCCTACACAACCTAAACAAGAATCGAAGATCTCATTAAGATTAGCGTAACGAGAAAAAGATGGGCAAAAACGGACATCGGATGAAGAAGTTATGAGAATTTAACGGACCAATCCTATCCCAGCCTGTTAATAATATAAACTTTAAAATCAAGCCAAAATTAGCCGACGAAGTCTAAACGAAAGTTGTAGAGTATGTTCCCACCTTCGCGTAGATATAAAGAACGACCAAAACGGAGATTGTATGCGAAAGTTATGATTTTTCTAAGTTGGGAGGGTGTTGTGCAAGTTTGGGTGACGTGGCGCGATCACAGCCGTTGCTTCCTCCCCAAGGCTAGCCACCAGATGGTGACACGTGGCACATTACGCCCAGCGTAATTTTGAGTACGCTCAGCGTAATGTTTGAGTACGCTCGGCGTACTCGGCGCTGGCAGCCTATAAATAGAAGCGAAAATCTCCCATTTTCTTCACAACTCTCCACTTCTTTCCTCCCAAATACCCCCAAACCTTCAAGGTTTTTCCCTAGCACCTCCAAGGTGTTATAAGCAAGTCCCGAAGCATCGGGAAGCTCCGAGAGGAGGAGTCTTTTGGCTCAGAAATGCTGCTCCAGCGAAGCCCGGTTTTCGAGAAAACCCGCTGTAAGTGAGCTACGCCTACCCTATCTTTAGCATAGCTTATGTTTCGATATAGTAATGTTATTAGGACTTTAAAATAATTATTTGGGCTATTATTATGAGTTATATTGCGTGTTATTTAACGCTTATATAATAATAATAATAATAATAATAATAATAATAATAATAATAATAATAATAATAATAATAATAATAATAATAGCTTGACTATTAATTAGTCGCGGTTATCGTTAGACTAAACCCTAGTGGTGTTGATACTAGGTTTTATCAAAGGAAATTGTTTTGAGAGTATCGAAGCGTTGTCCGAGTGCTAAGTCACCACCTTTCAGGTGAGTGCATAGTTACTTTCATCTTACACATAAATATGAAGTATTTCATATAAATTACATGCTATGTGTGCATATTATCTGAGTACTTGTTGTCTATGCTAAATGAACGATTTTATACATGTTTTAAATGATTTAAACTGTATATGTATTTTATATCTACGATAATGTTGGGGTAAACATGGGTAGATATAATAGATGGAATATGAGTTGAATGATGAGTTGAGAGGTGTTATAGACCACGAGGTGAGGGTGAGAGGTGGACAATGTGAGAAGCCTTTTTCCCAATTGATGGCCCTGTCATTCAGTAGAGTATGGATGACAACCACGGACTATTCTAGACAGTCCAGTAGAACACTAGCAAGCTCGCAACATGTAGGTGTTGTGAACGACGTGTTCACCCGGTGGACTCTAAACCCTAGTGTTCATGCAGACTTGATGCCTAAACCCTTGTGATCATGCAGACTTTATGCCTAAACCTTGGTGATCATGCAGACTTGATGCCTAAACCCCGGTGACTATGCAGACTTAGTGCCCATTGTGCAAACCGTGGCTATGATGGACTTTGTGCCGATTCCTTAGGATAATCCTTAGTAATG
This sequence comes from Lactuca saligna, assembly GCF_052625555.1. Classification (NCBI taxonomy): domain Eukaryota; kingdom Viridiplantae; phylum Streptophyta; class Magnoliopsida; order Asterales; family Asteraceae; genus Lactuca; species Lactuca saligna. The sequence continues at coordinate 43,683,001 of NC_136420.1, read as the reverse complement.
AATGAACGAGAAACAGCTGATTCTTAGGGTAGATCCTTAAGAGTAAAGAAGATAATGGGAATGGGTAATTGGGTTTGATTGCTTGATTTTTTAAACATAATAATTATATTATTGTGGGTTGAAAACCCTATGTACTCACCAGGTTTCCCAACCTGACCCACTCAGTTTATTTATATCACATGTGTTGATACGAAGTCACTTTACACCGAGAGATTTAAAGAGATGTAGATCACTAGTGTATAAAATACGTTTCTTCGAAAATGTTTTAATAACGTATTTATCATGTTTTTCTGGGAACAAATTCCGCAACATTTTTATTAAAAGAAGTACTCTGATTTTTATAAAGCATAAACAAAATCGGTTTTTTCTGGCCGTGAAAATGGGGATGTCACACCAATCATATGTGATTTGAATATAATGTAAACACTATATTATTAATACAATGGTTGTTGTTGCTTTGATTACTATTATTCAACTATTGTGATACTATACATGACGTCCTCCGCCGCTGAACGTTTCCGTCGTTCTGGTTTGGGGGTGTGACAGTATGGGCTACTCTACCAACTTAGGATGATAGATCTAGGCTTTTCGATGGTCCCTTGTATATAAAAATGATAAGTTGATGGGTTTAGCTCAACCATGAAAGCTTGATGTTCTTTTTAATGGAGTTAAGATGCTAGAATTGGACTCTAGGGTGTTTTTAGCCAAGCAAAGGCTTAAAGTCTTCGATTTTATCGTTTAGGACCTTAATATGATGTTAGTTTGAGGGTTGGATGTTATGCTCTTAAGTGGTTAAGACTTTTGCTCAAGAATTTGGAATCAGGACACTACACGAGGCGTACTCCTAAGTATAATGAGCACACTAGGTGCGAGCCTCGTCTCTGGATCAATCACGTACATAAGGCGTACGAGCATGGTACGCCGGGTGTAGGCTAATAAGTGAGCCGATGGAGTTGTGGACTTGGTTTATTTGGGCTTTGATTTCATTGGGCTTGGACCCCTAACTTCCTTGGATCATTTCTAGAGTTTTGGGCCTTCTTGGATTAGGACATAATGGGCTTTGAAGCCCATTTAGGATTTTGGTCTTTTGGCGCTATTAGGTTAGGCCTTGGCTATTGGGCCAAGTGAGGAAGGGGTAAAATGGTCTTTTACCAAGGGAAATGGACTGATAAATAAGATTCATAGCTTGGTTTATAGCCCAACTTATTAATTGGGTTTTTTTATTGGTTAGCACGGGGATTTTCCGGATCGGTAGTCCGAGCTTTTATTTGTGATATTGTAACATCTGGACTCCTAGGTATATTATTTATTTATTTTATTTTTGAGGTCTATTGAGCAACTGGATGAGTAGGTGCTTCAACTCGTCAAGTATAGTCGTATTTGGCCATGTGGGATTAGTAACCTACTCGACGAGTTAGAGAGTCGACTCGCCGAGTAGGTGTTGTGTGATGAAACCCTAAATCCCTGGGGTTGGGGCCTATTTAAGGGAACTTATGTCCCTATTTGTGCCTCACCAACAGCCCAACTTCACTGAGAGAAACCCTAATTGGCCATTGAGCTAAGAGAGAGTGTTTGATCTAACTTTTGAGTATTTTGGTGAATCTTTTGGAAGGAAAGAAGGGTGATACAAGCAGGGGACGAGGAGATATTGTGGGATCCAACAATCGCTTCACTTAGAGCTTCTATGGAAGGTAAAAGTGTGCACCTTTCTCATTTATTTGGTTAGATCTCTTAAGTATGGAAGTTAGATTTTTACCACCTTTGGTTGGGACAATGAGTACATGGAGTCTATTAGGAGGTCTAGACTTCATATCTGGACATTGTGAGGTCCCTTGAGTCCAAAGGTCACAACTTTATTCAGCCAAAAGAGGGTTTTTGTGCTTAACACCTTATGAGAGCATGTAGTTGGTAATATGGAGCAAATATGCTATGCATAAACGTAAAGATCGAAGCTTTAGATGAAAATCGAGTCTTGGGATTCTAGATCTAGTGTTTGGAGTGGTAGATCTGCTTTGAAACGTCTAAATGAGAAATCTGGTTTAAGGGACTCACCGAGTCCATGAGCTGACGCGATGAGTCAGTTAGGGTTTTTCCAGATGAGCTTGATCATGCGATAACTTGGCAAGTTGGGGGTCAGCTCGACGAGCCGAGCTGGACCTTCACGAGACTCTTGAGGAAAATAGTGGACTCGACGAGTCACATAGGTGCATTTGGCGAGTTAGGTCAACATGGACGGTTGACTCTAGTATTGACTTATGTTGACTTTATGATTTGGCCAAGTCAGAGATTTAGGGACAATGGAGGGGTAAAATGGTCTTTTACCCATCTTAAGAGTTAGAGAGAGAGTGTGTGTGTGTGTATGTGTGTGTGTGTAACCTTCATTTTATTTTGAGTGTGAATAGAGTATTAATTAGAGGTAATTATTCTATGTGTTAGGCGGAGGCTAGTTCGAGACTACATGTATGAGGTTGTTACTTGCTTGCTTATGAGGTAAGTCTTCTCACTATACATACCTAGAGTGGTAATCTGAGTTGTGTGACCGGAGGGTCTTATGTGTTTATATTGAGTATTGTGATATCCTACATTATGCCTTTGTGATTTATGTATTGTATTATTTAGAGCTTACTGAGTTATGACCAGAGGGTCCAACCGAGCTTTGGGACCAGAGCATCCCACTGAGACACATTGAACAGAGGGTCTTATTGAGTTATAGCCTTGAGTGGCTAATGAGCTGTGTGTGGTATTTTGGGGAACTCACTAAGCTTCGTGCTTACCGTGTTATGTGATATGTATTTCAAGTACTTCTCAGAATCGCGGGAAGGCACCGGCTTGATTGTATACCCATCTAAGCTGGAGATATATTTTTGGAGGATCTTGGATTTGCGATAAACAATTTGAAATATGTGTTGATAAAATGATACTTGTGATTTTGAGAAAATGTGACATGTGTTTTAATGTGTTTTAAAATGAAAAATTTTGTTTGAAAATTTCAGTGTTACAAGTTGGTATCAGAGCCTTGGTTTGAGGAATTCGGATGCACTTCCGATGTGTTTGGACTCAAACTGAGGATTTGAGAAAAAAATTCAAAAGAAATAATTTTTCTAAAATGAGAAAGAGTTTAAGAGAAAACGAGTTGAAGCAGTGTGTATAATCAGCCAGAGCCCGAGCGTTGATTTCCCAAAATACCCTTATTTTCTATGTTATGAGAGATTTATGAGATATTATTATGCATGCTAGAGGGTAGGCTACAAATTCCATATTTTAGGACTAGAGTTGCCTGAATTGTGATGCCTTAGCCTAGGAGTTGCTGCTATCTATGATGTGCTTTTGAGTATGAGCTGAGTAAGTATTTAGCAGGAATCACCTAGAGAGGGTTTTTAAGTTGTGAGATAATCTAGGAGAGATGCCTATATGAGCTTGAGAGGGGTCTACTGAGAGAGTAGTCTGATATTCATGAGAGATAGAGTACCTGTGACTTGGGATCCTAGGAGGAGGACTTAGGGTGACTGCAGGTTGGTGTGGAAGGTAGTATTGGGCCTGTACTACTGAAAGCACCGGATCTGTAAGTAGCCCAAGTAAGAATCCTTAGGATGCTAAAGATCAAGTAGGGGTGAGTAATCGAGTATGAGTGTACTCGAGCGAGTATCTGATGATTTTGTGTTGTGTTTTAAAGACATCATGGTGGGTACACGCCACAACCTAAAGAGCAGTGGAGTTAGCGATGACGAGATTCGCAGGATGATTCACGATGACGTGGCCGCAACCATACGAGAGGCTATATCAGAGATATTTGGTTCTATCAAGACCACCCTGATCGAGACATTTGATTAGCAGTATGCTGCTGTTACTGAGGCTGTTGCAGCTGCAGCCACCACAGATGTAGTCGCTACCAGGCTACAAGGAGGCGACTCGTTGTTGTATCGAGAGTTCAGCAACATGAAGCCACCAGAGTTTGATGGGACTCAAGATTCGATTGCTGCGATGAGATGGATCTCTGATATCAAGGGATGTTTTTACACTTGTTCATGTCTGAAGCATTTGAGGGTTCGATTCGCGTTGAACCAGCTTCGCTTTGGGGCAAAGGACTGGTGGAAGTTTGTGACATCCAATTTCACTCCTGTAGAGCATACTGCAGTGAAATGGGAGAGGTTTACGCTGATGTTCCGAGATGAGTATGTTCCCCCGGTGGAGAGGGAACGATTTGCGTAGGAGTTTATGTCTCTCAAGCAGAAGACAGAGTCAATGACGGAGATTAAGAGGATATTTCACGAGAGGGCGTTGTTCTACCTTTAGCACGTGTCTTCTAAGCAAGCATGCATGAACTGGTATTTGAGCATTCTGATGAGGGATATTCGAGAGTTCGTGGCGAACTCATCTTATCAGAATTTTGTCAAGCTTCAGGCAAATGCCCAGAGGAGGGAGATCGAGCTGGAGACTCAATCGCAGCCGGCAGCCAAGCGGGCTATGCCTGCTAATTCAAGATCAAGAGGCCAGAAGGGCCGCACTTGTGCGAAGTCCAACAAGAGTCATGAGGGGACATGTCGAGCAGGGATTTGCTACAAGTGTGGCAAAGAGGAGCATATGGAAAAGGATATCCCCAACGGGTTTGCAGTTTTCTTTCACTGCACCCAGACCGGCCATCGAAAGGCCGAGTGTCCCTAGCTCATTCAGGGGCCAGTTCAGGGTTCTACACCTGTATCTTTGTGTACTACTGATAGTCGACCAGCGAAGGTCGAGACACCGAGGGTTCGCGGGAGAGCCTTTCAGTTGAAAACGGAGGAGGTCCGTGCAGCACCAGATGTCATGGCCGGTATGTGTTCTTTTACTTATGCTATTTTAAGTTATGTTATGCTTATATCATGATGTGTATAGGTACATTTCTTGTGAGTTTTGTACCTGCTTTGCTATTATTCGACTCGGGTGCGAGTCGATCTTTCATGTCACTAGCTTTTAGTCGTCACATCAGTATTCGATGTGATGTGTTGAGTCGACCTCTGAGAATTTCAATAGCCAATGAGCATGCGGTGTTTGCTACTAATGTGACCTAGGGATGTGTGCTTGAGATTTTTGATGTTGAGTTTCCGATAGATCTGGTGTCGATTGCGATGGGTGATGTATGTGTCAATGGGGGCATGGACTGGTTGAGTCGGTTTGGAGTTGTGATTGATTGCGAGTGTTAGGTGGTGACCATATGAGACCCTAATAGGGGTGCGCTTATAGTGTATGGCAAGGGTACCAGATTTGGGTCAGCTTTCTGCTCTGCTGCCAGAGCGAGACAGAGTTTGCAGTAAGGTTGTAGGGGCTTTTTGGCATATGTGATGGATACACGGGTTGCTACAGAGAGGCCAAGTTCTATCGTTAAGGTTTCAATAGTGAGTGAGTTTCCAAATGTTTATCCCAAGGAGTTACCAGGTGTGCGTACATAGAGGCAAGTGGAGTTCCAGATTGATTTAGTACCAGGAGCGGCGCCTATCACCAAGACACCTTATCGCCTTGCGCCACCAGAGATGCAGGAGTTATCCTCACAGCTCCAGGGGCTGCTGGGGAAGGGATTTATCAGACTGAGTATCTCGCCGTGAGGAGCACCGATCCTTTTTTTCAAGAAAAAGGATGGTTCACACCGGATGTGTATTGATTACCGGGAGTTGAACAAGCTGACGGTCAATAACCGTTATCCACTTCTGAGGATCGATAATTTGTTCAATTAGTTACAGGGGGCGTCTTGGTTTTCCAAGATCGATTTGAGGTCTGGATATCATCAGATGAGAGTCTACGAGGAGGATATCCAGAAGACGGCCTTCAGGACGCGTTATGGGTACTACGAGTTTGTGGTGATGCCATTTGGGCTCACCAACGCACCGGCAACGTTCATGGATCTCGTGAACCAGGTGTGCAGGCCCATGTTGGATAGATCAGTGATCATGTGCATCGACGATATCTTGGTGTATTCAAGATCCAGAGAGCATCATGAAGAGCATCTTAGAGAGATTATTGGAATATTGAGGGTGGAGAGGCTTTATGCCAAGTGTGATTTTTGGTTACGAGAGGTCCAGTTCTCGGGGCACCTCATTAACCAGAATGGGATATTGGTCGACTCGGCCAAGATTGAGGCAGTGATGAGATGGGAGGTACTGAGATCCCCCACCAAGATCATGAGTTTTCTGGGTTCGGTCGGATACTATCAGAGATTTATCAGAGATTTCTCCAAGATTGTCGTCCCTCTCACCAGGTTGACCCGGAAGGGTGTATCTTTTATTTGGGGTCCCGAGCAACAGACCTCATTTGAGACTCTTCGCCAGAGATTGTGCGAAGCCCCATTGGTGGCCCTTCCCGAGGGGGTGGAGGACTTTGTAGTTTACTGTGATGTGTCCATTTCAGGGATAGGTGTGGTGCTGATGCAGAGGGGATACGTGATAGCATACGCATCGAGGCAGTTGAAGCCTTACGAGATGAGATACCCCACCCATGATCTAGAGCTAGGGGCGGTGGTGTTCGCCCTCAAGATCTGGCACCACTATTTGTATGGGGTTCGGTGTACCATATACACGGACCACAAGAGTGTGAACTATATCATGGATTAGCCCAACCTGAATATGAGACATAGGAGGTGCCTAGATGTGGTGAAAGACTATGATTGTGAGATCCTGTATCATCCGGGAAAGACTAACATGGTAGCTGACGCCCTAAGTCGTAGAGAAGCGAATTCTTCGATCCGAGATGTGTGTATGAGGATGACGATGATGACTCTAGTCTTAGATACTATTGGAGAGGCCCGGGTGGAGGCTGTGAGACCGGAGAACCATAAGAGGGAGCGGGTGATTGGGCACGTGTCTGAGTTTGTGACAGATAGTCGTGAGCTTATGACTTTCTAAGGGAGGATTTGGGTTCCCTACATAGGCGGAGCTCGGCGTATACTGATGAAGGAGGTGTATATATCGAGATTCTCGATCCATCTAGGTGCACTAAGTTGTATTTAGACCTGAAGAGAGATTATTGGTAGCCTTGTATGAAGAGGGATGTGGCATGGGTAGTTGAGAGGTACTTGACCTGCCGTCGGGTTAAGGCAGAGCACCAGCATCCACATGGTCCATTACATCCTTTAGAGATTCCCAAGTGGAAGTGGGAACATATTTCTATGGACTTTATCACCAAGTTACCAAGGACTGCGCGTGGGGTTGATGCGATATGGGTGATTGTGGACTGGCTGGAGAAGAGTGCTCACTTCCTCGCTATTAGTGAGAGCTCTTTTGCAGAGAGTGGCTGAGATTTATTTGAGAGAGGAGGTAGCACGGCATGGAGTTCCAACCTCGATAGTGTCAGATCGAGACGTGCGTTTTACTTCCAGATTTTGGAAGAATTTCATGAGGAGGTGGGCACATGTTTTCATTTTAGTATTACGTACTACCCGCAGACGGATGGGCAGAGTGATCGGACGATTCAGATGATTGAGGACATGCTACGTGCATGTGTTATGGACTTCGAAGGAAGTTGGGACACTTACTTACCCCCGACTGAGTTTTCTTACAACAACAGCCATCATTCAAGTATTGGTATGCCTCTCTTTGAGCTTCTATACGAGAGGAGGTTTCAGACTCCCATTTGTTGGGGAGAAGTGGGGCAGAGAGTGATGGGTGGCACTGAGATAGTGATGAAGACGACTGAGCAGATTCAGCAGGTCAGACAGAGGTTACTGACAGCCCAGAGTCGCCAGAAGAGTTATGTAGATTGGCGACGATCCGAGCTAGAGTTCCAGGTTGGAGACTTTGTCCTCCTGAAGGTATCCCCATGGAAGGAGTGACCCCATTCAGGAAATAGGGCAAGCTGGGGCCTCAATACATCATTCCCTTCAGAGTGACCAATAGATTGGGTAATGTAGCATACCGGTTGGAACTACATGCATAGTTGAGTCATATCCATAACACAGTTGAGGAAGTGTGTAGCTGATGAGCCGGCAGTGGTGCCATTAGAGGACATTCAGGTGGATGCGAGCCTGAATTATATTAAGATGTCGATTGTGATATTGGATTGAAAGGTGAAGGTTCTGAGGAACAAAGAGGTTCCCTTGGTTCAGGTCCAGTGGCAACATCAGAGAGGGTCTGAGTTGACTTGGGAGCCAGAATCCGAGATGCGAGAGCAGTACCCAGAACTATTTCCAAAGCATGACTTCGAGGGTGAAGTTTGATTCCAGTAGGGGGAGAATTTTAACATCCAGAATCCTAGATATATTATTTATTTATTTTATTTTTTAGGTCTATTGAGCAACTCGACGAGTGGGTGCTTCAACTCGTCGAGTAGAGTCGTATTTGGCCGCATGGGATTAGTAACCTACTCTACGAGTCAGAGAGTCGACTCATCGAGTAGGCTCTGTGTGATGAAACCCTAAAATCCCTGGGTTTGGGGCCTATTTAAGGGAACTTATGTCCCTATTTGCACCTCACCAGTTGGCCAACTTCACTGAGAGAAACCATAATCGGCCATTGAGCTAAGAGAGAGTGTTTGAGCTAACTTTTGAGTATTTTGGTGAATCTTTTGGAAGGAAAGAAGGGTGATACAAGCAGGGGACAAGGACATACCGTGGGATCCAGCAATTCCTTCACTTAGAGCGTATGTGGAATGTGAAGGCTTGCACCTTTCTCATTTATTTGGTTAGATCTCTTGAGTATGGAAAATAGGGTTTTTACCACCTTTGGTTGGGACAATGGGTGCATGGAGTCTATTAGGAGTTCTAGACTTCAAATCTGGACCTTGTGAGGTCCCTTGAGTCCAAAGGTCCCAACTTTAATCAGCCAAAAGAGGGTTTTTGTGCTTAACACCTTGTGAGAGCATGTAGTTGTTAATATAGAGCAAATATGCCATGCATGAACGTAAAGATCGAAGCTTTACGTGACAATTGAGTCTTAGGATGCTAGATCTAGTGTTTGGAGTGGTGGGTCTGCTTTGAAATGTATGAATGAGAAATCAGATTTAAGGGACTCTCTAAGTCCATGAGCTGACTCGACGAGTCGGTTAAGGTTTGTCCTGATGAGCATGATCATGCGGTAACTTGGCGAATTGGGGGTCAGCTCGACGAGCCAAGCTGGACCTTCACGAGACTTCTGATGAAAAGATTGGACTCAATGAATCACATAGGTGCATTTGGCGAGTCAGGTCAACATGGACAGTTGACTCGAGTATTGACTTACGTTGTAACACCCGCAGATCTAGGGTAGTCAATTTAGAGACAATAAGCATCAAAAATGAGTTTTTTATGGAAGACAAATTAGAAGGATTAATCTTTTCCAAGTGGTAGTATATGTTACAAGGGTTAAGTACATATAAAGAACGCCTAAATCCGAGTTATAACAAAAAAGTTATGACTCGTCGAAGTTTTTCGGCAAAACCAACACGGCACCGAGAGACGTAAATAGTGAATTTACGATGGAGGACTTTTTAGCCGTAGTTATCGAAAAAAATTTGTAGTATACGTTAAACTGAGAAGATACAAAAAAAGAACGCCCAAATCTGACTTCGTATGAGGAAGTTATGAATTTATAAGATTTGGCATAGCAGTGCACGACCCGAAACTCAAATTTTAGTTCAAGCAATTTTTCGCATACGCGACTTAAATGAGAGTTGAATATCTCATTAATAGGAACTCAACGATAAAAAGACAGACGAAAACGGAGTCAGTATGTAGAAGTTATGAATTTTACGCGGACATTTAACACTATAATCTCCTCGTACTGTTCAATTTAAAATAGGTCGAGAACAAGCTGACGGAGTTAAAATGAAATTTGTAGATCTTATTTTTACCTACGTGTGGATATAAAGAACGTCAAAAACGAAGCTTGTATGCGAAAGTTATGAATTTTTAAAGGTTGGTTGTCAGCGCCACATGTTATCACCAGGAGAAGCCATGGAGCCTACGCATGTCCACGACGTGAATTGAAGTTTCACGATGCGAATTCTCCCTAGATATCTTATAAATAAAGGCTCGGGGGAAGCTCATTCCTCACACCTTTTACCCTCTCTTCCTCTCTCTAAACTTTCTCTCTCTCTAAACCCCAAAACCCCCTAAAAGCCTAGGTAAACCCCCTAGCACCTGAAGGAAGCCCCGAGGCTCCCGAAGTCCCAAGAAAAGGAGCCTTTCAGCTCGGAAACGTTGCTCCAACAAATTCCGGTTTTGCGAAAAAACCTGTTGTAAGAGAGCTACGCCTACCCTATCGTTAGTATATCTTATGTTTCAATATAATAATGTTATTAGGACCTTATAATAATTATTTAGGCTATTATTATGAGTTATATAAGTATTATTGTAATATCTTTTTAACCACTCGTGGTATGGGGAATCTGATTTAAAGGGCCGCATAAGGTTGTTGGATTTCAGAAGTGCTATATGCCAAAATGGTCCTGCCCTCCGGTGTTTTATGTCTGGCCCCTGTTTGTATATAGTGGTTGAGAAATATTGTTTCGTGCTTCTATAATAGTAATAATATCAAGACTATTAAATAGTCTTGGTGAATATTAGACTAAACTCTAGTGGTAATGATACTAGGTTTTGTCAAAGGAAAATTGTGTTAAGAGTAACGGAGTGTTGTCCGAGTGCCGAGTCACCACCTTTTCAAGTGAGTGCATAGTTACTTTAATCTTACACATAGATATGAAGTATTTTATATAAATTATATGTTATGTGTGCATATTATCTGAATACTTGTTGTCTATGTTGGATGAGTGATTTTATACAAGTTTTATATGATTTAAACCGTATATGTATTTATATCTACATAATATGTTGGGTAAAACATGGGTAGATGAAATATGAGTTGAGAGGTGATATAGACCATGATGTAAGGGTGAGAGGTGGACGATGTGAGAAGCCATGTTCCCAAATGTTGGCCCCGTCATCTAGTTATAGACAGTTCAGTGGAACACTAGTAGACTTTCAACTTGTAGGTGTTGTGAACGATGTGTTCACCGGTGTACTTTAAAAACCCATTGACATATATTTCGAGTGGACTCTCGAAAACGATACTTTCAATAAACGAGATAAACCCGGGTGACTATGCAGACTTAGTGCCCGAATCCTTGCAACTATACAGACTTAGTGCCTAAACCCTGGTGACTATGCAGACTTAGTACCTAAACCCTGGCGACTATGCAGACTTAATGCCTAAACCCAGTGACGATGGACTTCGTGCCAATTCCTTATGATGATCCTTAGGAATAAATGAATGAGGAATAGTTGATTCTTAGGGTATACCCTTAAGAGTAAAGAAGATAATGGAGATGGGTAATTGAGTTGATTAATTGTTTGAAGATTAAACATAATAATTATATTATTGTGGGTTAAAAACCCGACGTATTCACCAGGTTTCCCAACCTGACACACTCAATTTATTTATATCACAGGTGTTGATATGAAGTCACATTACACTGAGAGATTAAGGAGATAAATCACTAGTGATAATGAATGTAATTTCTGTTTATGCTTATGTTTTTGTATTGACGATGACATCCCAAATGTTTTAAAACGAATAAAAATACTTTTATTCGGAAATGCCTTGATAACCTAGTTATCATATTTTACTGGGAACAAATTCTGCAACATTTTTATTAAAAGAGGTACTCTGATTTTTATAAAGCATAAACAAAATCGGCCTTTTCTGGCCGTGAAAATGGAGATGTCACATACGTTGACTTTAGGATTTGGCCAAGTCAGGGATTTTGGGTACAATGGAGGGGTAAAATGGTCTTTGACCCATCTTAAGAGTTAGAGAGAGAAAGAAAGAGTATGTGTGTGTAACCTTCGGTTTATTTTGAGTGTGAATAGAGTATTAATTAGAGGTAATTGTTCTATGTGCTAGGCGGAGGCTAGTTCGAGACTACGTGTACGAGGTTGTTACTTGCTTGCTTACGAGGTGAGTCTTATCACTATACATACCTAAAGTGGTAATCTAAGTTGTGTGATCGGAGGGTTTTATGTGTTTATATTGAGTATTGTGATATCTGTGACATCCCCATTTTCACGGCCAAAAAGACCGATTTTGTTTATGCTTTACAAAAATCAGAGTAATTCTTTTAATAAAAACGTTGCGGAATTTGTTCCCAGTAAAACATGATAAATACGTTACCAAGGTTGATGAGATTAAACCAACCTTTAATCTATAAAGATCGATTAGATCTTGAACAAGTATGTAAATATAAAACTGAATGAACGCAATAATAAGAACAAGTCAAGATTGAATCAAACGTGTCGAATGATTAAACAAAATCCTCAGAAGAGCTCTATTAAGAACATCAACTGTAGAGGATTGGAACTTTACAAGAACGATTAAAGAAACCTGTTATCTTCTAGATGAATCGCAATTTCGCAGATCTCTTAAAAACCTTAACCTAATATGCATGCAAGCGTAAACTTATATACAAAACATAAAAGGTTCACGGCTGGACAGGCCCAAACCGGAATACAAAATAACTTATGCTATCGAGCCCAAAAAGACGCAATCTTCAAAATAAACTTCAGCCCAACAATCTCCCCCTTTGCGTCAATTTGGAGCGAGACCTTCACTAGTTACTTGGGCCAGCAGCTGAAGCAGGTACCTTCTTTTTCACGGTGCTAAACAGACATTTGGTGATGGAGAGAATGGTCTGTCTAAACCGGATGTACCAATTAATCATATCTTCGAAGTACTTGATGTCATCAGCCGAGTTCTCTTTACACCTTTTGATAATGAATAACACATGTTCCAAACAAGTTGTGGTGTAAAGATGCTTGTCAGCTAAAGCGAAGAGACATTTCTGTCCTTCCGCTCTAGTGAACATAACCGAGTTGCGTCTCGGGTCGATCCTGCCCAATAGCATTTCGTTGAGATCACTGGCCGATCCCACAGGAGCGATCTTTGGTTTCTTCTTGAAGACTGTGGCGACCTCCTGATCCATTAGGGCAACCTCCATGATGTAGCAGGCTAACATCCTTTTGACATGGTCTAGAATGGGACCATATTCGGCTTCATTAGTCAAAAGGATATTATACAGGACAATCCAATCATGAGGATTTAGATTCGGTAGATCTGCCAGGGAGATAATATGAGCAGTTCTTGCAGATCCCCGAATCAACTTGAACCGAACATTTATAAAACGACCTTCGGTTTAGGTTTCAGCACCCGAACGTTTACAATCTTCTGAGCGATCCAAGTAAGGTATTGTGGACGAGCAGCCGCCAGATAGAAGTCAATGAGCTCCCTGTCAAGCTCAGCATTCGGGTGGGGGACTTCAAATATGTTTGAGAAGACGTGGAAGATGAACGTCTTTCGAGTCAGCGGCATATCGAACTGCGAATCGACAGTGTTGTTGCAGTCGAACGAGATAACCGGCTCGAGCCATAAAATGCTAGGAGTTTCAATGGCCTCTTTAATCAAACGTTCCCTAGTCCAGGCAGGGAAGAGAGTCTTTCGGCTCTCAAGAAGATCGTGGGCTTCTTTTTGTTTGCGTTCGGCTTCTTCAGCTTCTCGCGCCACACGACTGGCATCTTCGTCAACCTTGCGACTGTTCTTTCTTTTTAAAATGTCAGCAATGGTCTCCTTGTCTCCTTCTTCATCTTCTTCCTCAGCTATGTTTTTGCCTTTGTTCTTCACACCCGAGCCTAAGGCTTGACCAGTCGGAGATGGTTCGGTCGTGTGAGTAGCTTTGGAGGAAGGAGGTGGTTTCGATCCTGACTTCTCATCTCCCCCTTGTTTCGGAATGGATACGAAACTAGGTAGCCCTTCGACTTTGTTGAGAAGATCGATGGCCGGAGAGAGTTTTTCAGCAAGAGAACGCCTCACCGAAAAGTTTAAGATGGGATCGTGTGCTTCCAGAATGTTGGATATAGCAGCGTGGACATCCGAAACACACGTCTTGATCACCTCCCTTTCGGATCGAAGATCTTCCAGTTGTTGTTGGGAGTGGCAGAGTTGAGTTGTTTTGACCTCAAGGGCGGTTGTTTTGGTTGCCAGATCGTCCATCAACGAACGCTCGGTTGCAAGATCTTCTTGTAGCTTGGCGAGGCGAGCATCAATGGAGGCACGAAGGGCCGAGTTGTCATCGCTTATGTTTTGGCGAAGAGTAGCGAACGAAGGCAACTCCGATGAGACAAAGTTGGCCAATTGTTGAACAATTGGTTCCAAAGATGTCTTGGTGGCATTGGCACTTTCCTGCAAGGACTTCGGCAGGGTAGAAGCGTCAGAAAATAGTTTATCGACTTTTTCGGTCGCTGCCTCACAGGCTCGAGTGGATGCATCAATTGCAGCAGTTGCTGAAGCCACCGAATCATGTTGAGCCCTAGAGAAGGCATCAACAATTTTCTGAAGGGCAGCTTCAGAAAGAGAGGACTGCTGGTTGGAAGAGGAGGCGAGAAGTAGGTCAATCTTCTTGTTGAGCTCTTTGAGATGCTTCTTTGTTACTGGAGCATCATCCTCCTCGTCACTCTGAACCTGAAACGGACTATAGTAGACCGAATCAAAGATCATATTTTCACCACCAAGATAAGGGTGTTCACCCTCAGAGGCATTTTCAGGAGAGGAAGGGGGTGGTGAAGTTGGGGGTGTTGTGGGTTTGGTAGGATCAGGTTGAGTGGGTGTTGGTATAATTTTGGGTGGTGGTTGAGTATGGGTAGTTTCGGTTGTATGGGTTTTGGTTTGAGGTGGTTCGGTTACGTGAGGTGATTCGGTTGTAGTTGTAAAGATTGGTGGAGGTGAAGGAACTGGGGAATTGGGAAGTGCCATTTCTGGGGTAGGGAACGAGGTGGTGTGTTGCCTCGTTGAGGAGATTCGGCTCCTTGAGAGCCGTCAGAACCCGAACTCTCACCCTCAGAGTCACTTGAAGAAGAGGGAATAATAAGCTTTCGCTTCGGTTGAGTCTTCCTCCTCTTTGGCTGGGGGGATTGTGCAGCTTTCGTTTGTTTCCTCTTTTTGGGAGAAGGTCCCTTTGGAGCTTTGGACGCATGCTTCCCTTTTTCCGCCTTTTTGCCCCTGCTCACCGGTTTGTCTGCATCGTGAATCGACCTGAGCATATCCGGTGTCAGTTCCCTTGGACCAGATGGCCTTAGCTCCTTGATCTTTCGAATCAACCTGCTGTCAGAGGGCACGTCGCCATACATTGACTCCGGGATGGAGCCAATGAAGGAAAACTTCGATGCATCTGAGACGATGATCTTCTTGGTATGGAAAGTACCAACAGAAGACATCGATGCACCGTCAGCAATTGGAACATCAAATCTATCCATGGCTCATTTTGTAATCAGGATCCAGAAGCGGGCCAACAACACCTCAGAGTGTCGGGATGATGAGGAGAGACTTTGAATAAGTTGTTGCCATAGGACAAACCCATAGTCCAGGTTAATCCCATTATAGACCCCGTACATTATGGTTAGGAAAAGACGACTTGCACCGTCTGATCCTGAGCTTCTTTCCGACAAGCCCTTGAAGAGGACTGTAAATAGGCCATTCCACTGTGGCGGCAGGCATGACTTTTTGAATTTAGCAACAGAGGTAAGAACTTCTGTGTATCCCATGTTGTAAAACATGTTATACAGATGACCAATCTAAATCGACTCCGGATGAACTCTTGAAGGGTCAACAGCAAACCCTAGCAAGGTGCAGAAACGTTGGCGAGAGACTGAGGTTTTGTGTTCTGCAATCTCGAAAAACACCCGGTCGACGGCCTTGTCGTAGTATGCAGTCGCGTAGACCTGCGATAGGGCCACCATCGGCACAGATTCGATTCTGGAGAGAGCCGGAACAAGTTGGGAATACTTCAAACACTCTATGACCGGCGACATATAGGAGTCGTACGCCAGTGGGTTAAGATCAATGACCAGACATTGTTGTGGGCGAATGGGAAGGATCTGTGAGGTATCATGAACAGAAGAGGAATCAGCCATTTTTGCAGGTATGAAGAAGATGATGAACAGGAAACTGTTTGGGAGTATTTGCGCTCTGGAAATTTTGAAGGTGGTAAAGAGGTAAAAGGTGGTGTAGTGGGCTATTTATAGTGGGTGATAGGAGAGAGAAAAATCGTTTCAAATCTCTTATGGAAATTTGAATCGGGTTGTTGAGTGACAGATGGATGACAGTTGGGGCGTGCGATGATCACGTAGGAGAGAGAGTGTCAGGTTCCTAGGATCACGCCGCCCAACAAGCGTCGTTTCATAGGGACAAGCCGTTACTATTTCCACACGCGCATTTAATGCCACATGACAAGAGAGAACTTAAGGTTTAAAAGTGGATTCCCGTTAAATTACGATCAACCATTTATTAAGAAATGTTGAAAGGCTTCTTTTAATTAGGCTAAATAAGAGTGGCTTGGAAAAAAAAATTGCAGTAAGAAAAATAAGAACTAGATCCCAAGGGAAGAAATGTTATGGGTTTTAACAATTTCATAGGAATCTCATAAAATTGGAGATTTTAATAGGGTACATTCGTCAATCCTTTAGTGAAAACTTGAGCAACTTAATTGGTCACCGTCAATTCATTAGGTGTTGAATTTTGGGTTTCATTTAGCTCGTAGTGACACGAGACTAAGATCATAAACACAGATGTTGTGTAACCATAAACCTCAGCGGTAATTTCTGAGACTCTCAAGGGTTACTATGATGGAATGAGTGTAGTGGAGAAGTAAAGAGGAGATGGTGTAAGAGAACGTAGTACCTCTGCTGCGAAAATAAGGACCAAGCAGGAAACTCTTAACTCATGTGAGAAAAGAGTGAGGTAGCTCACGATTAGAATAAATGAGTTGGCCTTATTGGGAAGACAAGGTTTGTGTATACCAGGTCATGAAGGCCATTATTCAAAATCTTATGAGGCTTGAGACACATACAGCAGCATGCTTCTAGGGACACTTAGGTATTTCATCAAATTTATCCCCATAAACGAACACGAACACACAAGAAATAAAATAAAAAAAATATTTTTGGAGTTTTTGAGATTAAAAAAATAAGTAAGAGGAAAAGAAAAAGAATAAGACTTATAAAAAATAAGACATAAAAAAAACTTTGGAAAGAATATGAAAAACCGAACCCGAACGTTCAGTTGGTTTCGGTTCTTGAAAATTTTGAAAAACCGAACCCGAACCTTCGGTTGGTTTTGGTTCTAGAAAATTTTGAAAAACCGAACCCGAACCTTCGGTTGGTTTCGGTTCAATAAAATTTTGAGGAACCAAGAAATTTAGGCAAACAAGGAAAAAATTAATTTTAACACGAGGAAAAACAAAATTGTACAAGAAATATACAACAGAGAAAAACTACCTTTGAAGGAATGAGCGAGTCAGATAGTTGAACCGAACCCAAACGTTCGGTTGGTTTCGGTTCTTACGTTTGAGTTTGAGAGGTAGTGTGAGGTACTGACTCTGATTCCATCATACCTAGTCCTTGCAATATTTTATTGAATGATGCTTCAGGAAGAGCTTTTGTAAAGACGTCAGCCAGTTGATCAGTGGTTCTTACGAAGTGAACTTCGACGTTTCCATCTTCCACGTGATCTTTGATGAAGTGATACCTCAGTGCTATGTGTTTGGTTTTGGAGTGTTGCACTGGGTTATGACAGATCCTAATTGCACTTTCAGAGTCACAATATAGTGGGATCTTCTTCATATTGAATCCATAGTCTCGAAGTTGACTTTGGATCCAAATCACTTGTGATGTGCAGGATGCAGCTGCAATGTATTCCGCTTCGGCAGTGGAAAATGACACACACGTTTGTTTCTTAGATTGCCAGCTGACCAACTTCCCGTCAAGGAATTGATAGCCACTAGTTGTGCTTTTACGGTCGAGTCCACATCCTCCAAGGTCAGCATCAGAATAGGCTTGAACAAAGAAGCCTGAGTTGGATGGATACCATAGACCTAAGGAGGTGGTTCGCTTGAGATAGCGTAAGATGTTCTTCACTGCAAGCATGTGAGGTTCGCGTGGGTTTGCCTGAAATCGAGCACAATAACACACAGAAAACATGATATCAGGTCTGCTAGCAGTTAGATACATCAGTGAGCCAATCATTTGACGATAGAGCGTGATATCGACAGCCGGTTTGTCTAGGGATGGGGTAAGCTTGGTGCCGAATGCCATTGGGACTTTGACTTTTGTGTCTCCCATCATACCAAACTTTTCTAGGAGAGTCTTCGTGTAAGCTTCCTGATTAATAAAGATGCCTTCGGGTCCCTGTCTTATGTTTAAACCAAGAAAAAAGTTAATAGGACCCATTGAGCTCATTTCAAACTTAGTCTCCATCAGCTTTCTGAATTCAGCTGTTAAGCTGGGATTCGTGGAGCCAAAGATGATGTCATCGACATAAATTTGAACTATCATAAGGTGGTTACCTTCCTTTTTGCGAAAGAAGGTTGGGTCAACCGAACCTTGTTTAAATTTAGACATCTTTAAAAATTTTGTAAGCGTTTCATACCAGGCTCTCGGAGCTTGCTTGAGGCCGTACACAGCTTTATCCAGAATATAGCAATGATTTGGATGCTTTTCGTTCACGAACCCAGGAGGTTGCTCCATGTACACAGTTTCTTCGAGTTCTCCATTGAGAAATGCACACTTGACGTCCATTTGGAAAACCTCAAAGTTCTTGTGAGCAGCATAAGCCAGAAATATTCTAACAGATTCTAGCCTAGCTACTGGAGCGAAAGTCTCTTCATAGTCTATCCCTTCCTCCTGACAGTATCCCTTTACCACCAGACGAGCCTTGTTCCTTATAACATTACCTTCCTTGTCCATTTTGTTCCTAAAAACCCATTTGAGACCAACAACCGAAGCATCTGGAGGAGTTGGACTGAGGCGCCAGACTTTGTTCCTTTCAAATTCGTTCAGTTCGTCTTGCATTGCTTGAACCCAATCAGAGTGATCTAGGGCAGAGTTAACTGTCTTCGGTTCAACTTTTGATACGAATGAGTTAAACATACAAAACTCAACTTTTGAAAATAAGGATGTCTGTTTTGCCTTCAGTTGTGATCGGGTCAGAACCTTTTCAGATACATCACCAACTATTTGAGAAATAGGATGATCTCTGGTCCATTTGATAAGAGGAGGGTAATTCAGATCAAAGGTTGGGTCTAGTTCAGCATTAATTATTTCTTCTGGCTCAGATTGGCTATCATAACCGAGCGTCATATCATTATGTTCCCCCTCAATTGATGAGCTTTGAAAAACATGAGGTTCAGGTGTTTCTTGTGGTACTGAGCTTCCAGGTGTTGAGGCTTCTTCGGTTGATGAAGGACCTTCGGTTGAAGTTGTAGAATTTGGCTCCCCCTGGACTTGTGAGCTCGTCCCCCCCTCGACATGAGAGTTTGGCTCCCCCTCAACATGAGAGCTTGGTTATCCCTCGACATGAGAGCTTGGCTCCCCCTCGACGGAATCGTTGTTGGATGGAGAGTCGTTAGTGGTTGATTCTCCTTCATGCATTCTTCTTGCAGCATCTTCGACAATCTGCTTCATATGATCAACTTTGTTGTCTGCTGCACCTGCTTCGGAGAGTGAAGCTTTCTCCGGTTCGTCAAAGAGCTCCAAAAATGTCTCGTATAAGTTGGCGACCGAGACTGTGACCTGGCCAGTTAGAAGAATGATTTCCCCAGCGGTGTCTTCTTTAGCCTGTAGCTTCTTGACATAGTTGTCATCAAAGGTCACATAGTATGTCTCTTCAATCCTTCTCGAATGCTTGTTTAGGACCCTGTACGCCTTGCATGTGAGTGAGTAACCCAGAAAAATTCCCTCATCGGCTTTGACATCAAACTTGTTGCGGTGTTCTTTAGAATTAAAGATGAAACACCTTGAGCCGAACACATGGAAAAATTTCACATTCGGCTTTCTGTTGTTTAGTATCTCATATGGAGTGAGTGTGAACCTCTTGTTGAGATAGGACCTATTCTGTGTAAAACAAGCAGCCGAAATAGCGTCAGCCCAAAAATAAAGAGGTAAGGAAGCGAAACTTAGCATAGTTCGGGCAGCTTCACACAAAGATCGGTTTCGTCTTTCGACTATTCCATTCTGTTGCGGGGTGTAGGGAGCTGAGAAATTGTAACTAATTCCCTTTTCTGCAAGAAACTCTTCAAACTCCCTGTTCTTGAATTCGAGACCATTGTCGCTTCTAATGTTGCGAACAACCTTCTTGAGCTGTACTTCAATTTGCTTGATAAACACTTTCAGCTTTTGAGTCGCTTCAGATTTGAGCTTTAGAAAGAACACCCATGTAAATCGTGAAAAGTCATCAACAATAACAAGAATATACTTGCTACCACCGATGCTTTTGATAGATGAAGGACCACAGAAATCGATATGAAGTAATTCGAGTGGTTCAACAACTTTTGTGTTGATTATAGATGGGTGACTTTGACGACTCTGCTTTCCCATTTCGCATGCAGCACACAAATGATCTCTGTCGAACTTGAGTAATGGAAGACCCCTAACATGACCTCCAGTGACAAGTCGGTTGATATCTTTAAAATTGAGATGAGATAATCTTCGGTGCCACAACCAGCTTTCGTCGGATTGAGCTTTTGACAACAAGCATATAGTTGGGTTTCCTTTGATGGGTTTAAGGTTTAAGGGAAACATTTCACCCTTTCGCTCTGACTTGAGAATCACTTTCTTTGTCTTTTTCTCTATGATTTCAGAACCTTCATTATCGAACGAGACTTTGAGAGCTGTACCTCCAACAAGCTGATATACACTAATGAGGTTGTGTTGGAGTCCTTCCACATAAGCCACCTTCCTTATAGTAAAGTCCCCATTTGTTATCATCTCGTATCCCTTTATGGTGCCGAAAGAATTATTTCCAAACTTGACGTTGCCACCATTTGCAAGAGATCTGTATTCCCTAAGCTCCTCTTTCCTCCCTGTCATGTGACGTGAGCAGCCACTATCGATGTACCATTCTTCGTCGAACTGCTCGTCACTTATAACCTGCAAAAATTAGGCAGATTTAGGAACCCAAAGTTTCTTGGGTCCACGTGAGCTTTGCATGGGAACGGGAACAGTAAGAGAGACGTCAACAAGATAAGTTCGTTTTATAAGAGTTGTTTCATCTTTCTTTTTAATGGTAAAAACTTTTATTTTGTTAGGATTGGGTGTGTTCGGTTTGGACTCTGGTTTGGATTCATTGACCTTCTGCTTTCCCTTTTGTTCAGCTGACGAATGAGATTTTTGAGAACAAGAGGAATCGGTGGAAGTAGAAGAATTAGAAGAACGAGAAGAATTAGAATGAAAGGGTTTGGATTGAGAGGACTTCCTGGCTTGAGACTCTAGGTGAACCTTTTGCTTTTGATCGTTTGAGGGACCGTCCTTAGAGTCTTGGTCTCTTTTGACTTCAGAACCGAACCTTTGCCTTCGGTTGATATTTTCTCGTGACCCGAACCTTGGCTTTCGGGTGTTGTGACTTTCAGGCTTTCCTACAGGATTGTTTTCATACTTCAGATTCTTGTCTTGGTGTGAGAAATATGCATTCTGGGAATGCCATAATTGTTTCCTTTCAGAAAGGTTCTTCCTGTATCTATTGTTCCTTTCTCTCTTCCTATTCCTCATCTGATTAGGTTGATGATGAACATTCGCTTTCGTTTTTGGTGTCCCCTTGGCTGGTTCCTTTTGAACTACAGAAGTATTACTTTGAGCCGAAGGAGCAGAGGGAATGTCTTCTTTTGCCGAATGATCATTCTTCTGAGGAATATCTTTTGTACCACTGGTGCTTGGCTCATCGAAGTTGTCCGGCTTATTCAAGGGTTCAGGTATGTATCTTCCTTTGCTCTTCCAGGAGGTTCTTTCAGATAAACCAATGGTTTCGTTTTCATTATCTATTGGAGCTTCCCAGAAGTACTCATCGCAGCCATCAGCATTGTCTTCGTTTACAATAGATGTGAGTTTAGCTGTTTGATTTTCGGTTACTCCTGTCACCTTGTATACTTGATTCGGAGTGGTCCTGACCTTTTGATACACAACTGCTTTCTCAACTAATACTGGGAACTTTTGATGGGACAAACGAGCGAACTCTACTGAATTTTCAGAAATAAGATTCTTGTGGTTTTCAGGTTCGTTTTTAGTAAATTCTGAGCAGTCAACCGTGTCTTCTACAGAAATTTCACTCATGTTTTCGTCCTCGTTAAGCTCAGATGCATTTTCAACATCAATTTTGTTTTCTGAGCTTACGTTGGCGTTTAAAGAGTTAAATTTTTGCATGGTTTCGGTTCTCAGTTTAAGTCTGTCATTTTCATCCAAAAGGTTTTTAAGCATGGCCTTGTGGTCCTTGGATTTAATGAAGGACTCAATTTTGTCCAGTCCATACATGTAGGTCGGATTGACATTATCAGACGATATCACACTCTCACAATTGTACGCTTCGGCATCGATTTCATCCTCCTTAAACTCTAGGAAGGGCAAAATCATGCGATGGATCTTTTGGCCTATTTCACAATCCAAGTGAAGCTGAGTAATATTAGAGTACAAACGTTTAGCAATTAAACAAAAAACATTCCGCTGTTTTAACAATTTTAAATTGTCTCTTTGCAAATAATTGTTTTCGTCTTTAACTTTAACTAATTCCGACTCCTTTAACTCGATCCACATTCTCCGCTCCTCACTTTTCGATGCCACCCTGCTTAATTGGTCAGTTAGGTTAGAATTGGTGACTCGAGTTTGAGTTAAGCTACTATCTAGATGAGAAATTCTTGTATTAACATTTTTTAGTTCTTTCTCATATGAGATTGATGGTACTTTGGATGAAACAAAAACAGATTGTACCTTCTTTATCAGTTCATCGAGCTCATTGAATTGCTGGCTGAGAGGTTTGGCCGTAAAGCACATGTCCTCCTGTACCTTCGGTCCATCGCTTCCTCCATCGGTGTTGTATCCCCGCATTTGAGATACATCAGTTACCATGAAGCATCTTCCTCCACTGCTTTCCTCCTTTGCCACATAAGCCTTTCCATGGGTAGGCTTCCTCACTTCATCGTCTTCTGAGTCGGTAGACCAAACTTCCGTGCTACCGAACTCGTCATCTTTAACCGAACCCTGCACAATGAGAGCATTAATAGAAGGGTTAGCGGTAGACTTCTTCTTTCTCAACTCGTCCAATCTTTTCTGCAACACAGCTTCCTCATCATTTCCATCATCTTTTTCAGCCATCTTCTTAAGGACACAGTCCTTGGCATAGTGGTTTTTCCCACCACAGTAGAAACAGCTTACTCCGGAATCGCCATCCACCTTCGGTTCCTTCTTGTGCTCCTCAGCCTTCGGTTCATTGTTCACCTTTTCAGAGCTGTAACTCCCCTGCCAGTTTCGGTTTTTGTTGCTGCGGAATCTCTTCTTTATGAACCTCTTGGGATTGGACACCATCATGGCATAATCCTCAGACGTGAGATCATATTCCTCCAAGTTGAGATCTTCATCTTCCATCACAGCTTTACTTTTAGATAGGAGGGCCAGCGAACCAAGACTAGAAACGACGTTCTTTTCTTGCACCAAAATCTTTTCTTGGGACTTAAGAATACCCACCAGTTTCGCCAAAGAGTATGATTTAAACTGCTCATGGGCTTTGACTGTGGAAACTACTGCTCTCCATTCAGACCTCAATCCGTTCAAGAAAGTAACCTTCTGTTCGATAAGCTTCCTTTCAATATCGTGTTTGATCATCTTGTTGAGAAGATGATTAAAACGATCAAACGTCTGGGTCACCGTTTCTTCGGCTCCTTGCCTGAATTCTCCAAACTCAGATAAAAGCAAAGTTTGAATAGAATGTTCAAGATCCTCGTCTGTAGAGTACAGTTCACGAAGTCTATCCCAAACTTCCTTTGCTGTCGTGCATGAGCTTACCAACCTGAATGTGTCGGACTAAAGGGCGAATCTGATCAACCTTAATGCCTTAATATTGCACTGGAATTTATCCTTTTCATCTTGTGCAATATCCTTCACGTCCTTTAGCAGATCATTGTACTCCTTTTGTGTCTTGATGATTCTGGACGATGCAGAATGAGAAAACGGTCCATTGGTGATGACTTCCCATATGAGGTACCCATTATCCTCCGATCCAATCACGTAGTCTTCAAAGTGATGCGCCCATACTTCATAGTCATGGGTGTATAAGATTGGAATCTTTGTCGTTGAACCGATGCTGTTGGAAATATTAATAAGGTTTGATTGCGTCGCGTCCATTATAATCGTAAAAACCTGTTCACAGATCAGACTTGTAATAAAGCAGATTAGGGCAAAACAATAAATATCAAGATACGTCAATAAAGAGATGACGGCTCAATAAATATTGATAATTGCGGAAAAACCCTAATGGAAATCTTTTTCACAGAAAAGATGTGTATAGATTACACAGCCTCCTGCTCTGATACCAATTGATGAGATTAAACCAACCTTTAATCTATAAAGACCGATTAGATCTTGAACAAGTATGTAAATATAAAACTGAATGAACGCAATAATAAGAACAAGTCAAGATTGAATCAAACGTGTCGAATGATTAAACAAAATCCTCAGAAGAGCTCTATTAAGAACATCAACTGTAGAGGATTGGAACTTTACAAGAACGATTAAAGAAACCTGTTATCTTCTAGATGAATCGCTATTTCGCAGATCTCTTAAAAACCTTAACCTAATATGCATGCAAGCGTAAACTTATATACAAAACATAAAAGGTTCACGGCTGGACAGGCCCAAACCGGAATACAAAATAACTTATGCTATCGAGCCCAAAAAGACGCAATCTTCAAAATAAACTTCAGCCCAACAAAGGCATTTCCGAGGAAATGTATTTTTTATTCATTTTAAAACATTTGGGATGTCATCGTCAATACAGAAACATAAGCATAAACAGAACTTACATTCATTTACACTAGTGATCTACATCTCTTTAATCTCTCAGTGTAATGTGACTTCATATCAACACCTGTGATATAAATAAACTGAGTGGGTCAGGTTGGGAAATCTGGTGAGTACATAGGGTTTTCAACCCACAATAATATAATTATTAAGTTTAATCGTCAAACAGTTAACCCAATTACCCATCCCCATTATCTTCTTTACTCTTAATGGTCTACCCTAAGAATCAGTTACTCCTCGTTAATTCATTCCTAAGGAATCAGCACGAAATCCATCGTTGCCAGGGTTTACTCAACAGGCACTAAATCCATAGCTGCCAGCACTATTTCATTTATCGACAGTATCCACTCGCAATACATGTCAATGGGTTTTTAGAGTACACCGGTGAACACATCATTCACAACACCTACAGGTTGCGAGTCTGCTAGTGTTCCACTGGCCTGTCTAGAATAGTCTGTGGTTGTCATCCATACTCTGTTGAATGAAGGGGCCATCATTTGGGAAAAAGGCTTCTCAGATCGTCCACCTCTCACCCTCACCTCACGGTCTATTTCACTTCTCAATGCATCATCCAACTCATACTCCATCTATTACATCTACCCATGTTTTACCCCAACATTATCGTAGATATAAAATACATATATAGTTTAAATCATTTAAAACATGTATAAAATCGTTCATCCAGCATAGATAGCAATTATACAGATAATATTCACACATAGCACGTAGTTTATATAAAATACTTCATATCTATGTGTAAGATGAAAGTAACTATGCACTCACTTGGTAAGGTGGTGATTCGGCACTCGGACAACACTTCGTTACTCTTAAAACAATTTTCTTGACAAAACCTAGTATCAATATGACTAGGGTTTAGTCTAACGTTAACCGCGACTAATTAAAAGTCTAGCTATTATTATTATTATTATTATTATTATTATTATTATTATTATTATTATTATATAAACGTTAAATAACACTCAATATAACTCATAATAATATCCCAAATACTTATTATAAGGTCCTAATAACATTACTATATTAAAACATAAGTTATACTAAAGATAGGTTAGGCGTAGCTCACTTACAACGGGTTTTCTCGAAAACCGGGCTTCGCTGGAGCAGCGTTCCAAAGCCAAAAGGCTCTTTTCTTGGGGCTTTGGGAGCCTCGAGGCTTCCTTCGGGTGCTAGGGGGTTTACCTAGGTTTTTAGAGGGGTTAGGGAGCTTAGAGAGAGAGAGAGTATATAGAGAGAAAGAAGAGGGTTGAGGGGTGAGGAAATGAGGGAATCCGACACCTCTATTTATAGGGGTGCTGGCTGATGGACTCGCCGAGTAGGAGGACCTACTTGCCGAGTTGGGGCATGTGGCAGCCTTCTGGTGGTGCCACATGTCCAATTCTGGTGGTTCCACGTCACCCCTTATCGCGTATCAGCCTTCAAACTTAGAAAAATTATAACTCTCGCATACGAGCTCCGTTTTTTATTTTCTTTTTTTCAACTCGTAGGTAAAATCAAGATCTACAACTTTCATTTAGACTCCGTCGGCTAATTATCGACCAATCTCAAATTTAACAGTAGGAGGCGTTTAGACTGTCAAATGACCACGAAGAATTCGTAACTCCTTCATACGAACTCCTTTTTCGTCTATCTTTTTACCGTTGAGTTACTATTAATGAGATCTTCAACTCTCATTTAGGTCTCATAAGCAAAAAACCGCTCGAACTAAAATTCGAGTTTCGGGTCGTGCATTACTAAGCCGAATCTTAGAAAAATCATAACTTCCTCATACGAAGTCAGATTTGGGTGTTCTTTTTATGGATGTTCTCGGTTTAACGTATACTAGAACTTTAGTTTAGATCACTAAGGCTAAAAAGTCATCTATTGTAAATTCACTATTTACGTCTCTCGGTGCCATGTCGGTTTTGCCGAAAAACTTCGACGGCCATAACTTCTTCGTTATAACTCGGATTTCGGCGTTCTTTATATGTACGGAAACCTTGAGACATATTCTAAAACTTGGTTAAGATTAATTATTCTAAATAATCTTTTGTCGAAAAGTCATTTTCGACCCCTATTATCTCTAAATTGACTAGCCTGGATCTACAGGCGTTACAATATCCTGCATTATGTCTTTGTGATTTATGATGTGTATTATTTTGAGCTTAATGAGTTGTGACTGGAGGGTCCACCTGAGTTGTGGGACCAGAGGGTCCCACTGAGATACATTGACCAGAGGGTCTTATTGAGTTATAGTCTCGAGTGGCTAATGAGCTGCCTGTGGTATTTTGGGGAACTCACTAAGCTTTGTGCTTACCATGTTATGTGATATGTGTTTCTGGTACTTCTCAGGATCGCGAGAAGGCACCAACTTGATTGTACACACATATGAGTTGGAGATATATTTTTGGAGGATCCTGGATTTGCGATAAACAAGTTGAAATATGTGTTGATAAACTGATACTTGTGATTTTGAGAAAATTTGACATGTGTTTTATTGTGTTTTAAAATGACAATTTTGGTTTGAAAATTTCGGTGTTACAGATATTCGGCAGCTTGAGGTGAGTTTCTCATTGTGCTTGATGTTTAGAAGGCACCAATTGCATCCCATGATTTCTTACGGATAAGATGCTAGTTGTCTGTATGACTCCTACATGTGTTGTATGTGATATGTATGTCGGGGGAGGCCCAATGTCAGGCAGGCCCTGATGAATGTATTGTATGTTATTTTTCTTAGTGATTATTCCATGTGATTATGTGTTTATATGTATACCGAGAGGGGCCCGACGCCAGGCAGGGCCTGATGGATGTGATGAGGCGGGGCCCATCACATGATATTGACATATCTATTCTGAGCGGGGCTCGATGTTGGGCGGGGCCCGATAGGTGTTGGGCAATGGCCCATTGTATCGTAGATATGTATGGTATTTGGGGAACTCACTAAGCTTTGTGCTTACAGTTTTTATTTTATGTTTCAGGTACTTCCGGATCTAAGGGGAAGAGCTCGGGGTGATTGAACTGCATACACCATATTGTTCCGCATTTTATTTGACAATGATGTATTTGGATGTTTTGGTCATACTCTGATTATGTTATGGTTTATGAACACATTTTGAATGATGGTTTTATTATACTAAAAATTGAAATTTTTGATCTTAATTTTTGGGACGTTAGAAAATCAATTTTTTCTGACTGTAAAAATGGGGATGTCACGGTAACAAAGGTTAAAGGGTGTGCCTGTGTGCTTCGAGTTGTATGTATGTGTATGTATGTGTGAGGTTTTTGGTAAATTTAAGAAGATGGGAAGGATTTGGGGGATTATAGCACCTATGAAGTCAATAATATCGGGTTTTGTTTGGTTGAAATCTTTGAGCTCCAATGGTTGATCGTAGCCTAAGACGACTGAAGCAATAGTGAAAACCATTTTTATGGAGATGATTTGAAAGTCCCAAAAATTTGAAGAGAGAGATAGATAGAGAGAGAGAGACACAGAGAAAAGGGCAGAGAGAGATAGAGACGCATGAGTCTTTGGTGTCAGTTTCTTGATGATATATCCCAAACGCCTTTGTTCTTCATAGAATTTTGATACTAGACGTGCTAATTGATTGAGAAAACAAAGGGTGGGTCTCGATTTATTTCTTTTCTTTACTACCAGATTACACAAACCATGAGACCCTTAAAGAGAGAAAAATGAATCAATAGCAGACCGTAAACATATTCTTTATGGACGATTTATTTTGTCTCTTCTTATGAAATGTCAAGCAGAAAAAATTGGCATTTCTATGCGAAGAGATTGGCTTGGAGAAATCAAAGGAATATGTATCACACCTATAAAATATGAGAAATATCACACAATTATTATATCATAATGGGTATTCAAGAATCAGTATATGAAATTTTAATGAATGTGAAAGAAGTTGTATTGAGAAATAATCTCTATGGAACTTCTGAGGTGTTTATTTGTGTCAAGGGTCCTGGATGTGTAACTACTCTAGGTATCATCTTACCTTCTTATGTAGAAACCCTTGATAATAACAACGTATAGCTAGCCTGACGGAACACATTGAGTTGGTTATTGGATTACAAATAAAGAAGAATCGTGAATATCTTATAAAAGCGTCAAATACCTTTCAAGATGGAAGTTATCCTATAGATCGTGTATTCATTCATGTTCGAAATGTGAATCATAATATTCATTTATGAAAATGGTAACAAAGAGATACTATTGCTCGAAATATAGACAAATGGAAGTTTATGAAGCCTCCCGGAATTCGATTGATTTATTAATTCTCTTTTTACATGCCAAAGAAGAAAAATCAAATTTAGAGGGCAAACAACACATGGTTCCTTTACCCTTTTTTTTTACCTTTTATGATAAATTAGTGGCGAGTCCTATTCTTTTGTTTTTATTTTTAATTAATAAATTATTATAGAAAATAAAAAAAAAATACAAAAATAAATTAAAAGGGCAAAATCATCATTTCATGTTTTCCAATGATCAAAACCACATGAATTTCTTGATTTTGGGACCAAAATGTCCAAAACCACGATAAATTTTTGATTTTGGACCTTTCATGCAAATCGAAAACTTTTTGGACCCTATTAACAAATTTTTGCAAATCACAAGGAACAAATTTACATTTTACTTCCATTTAAACTTCTCTGATTCCTATATTGTTGTGATTATCAAAAATATGAAAGACCAAATTAAATTGACTTGAAATGGGCTTACAAAATGAACTTGAGCATAGTTAGTTGTTGGACTTGTAAACTCTTGCAATTTGATCTTCAATCAGGGACAGTTACACTATGGTTCCCGTAGTGGCATCAGCAACCTCTGTTTTTCGGATACAGTGTAAAAAATTTCGAATTTTTCGTTTTTTCTATATTTGCGCCACTACGTAAAAGGAAAAATGTGTCACCGACAACACCTACGTGCCACCGGCAACACCTACTACGAAATCCTGGATACATCTCTATCTTCAATTTAAAACACTCACTGAAATTTTGTTTGAAATTGATGAAAATTGATTTTAACTCTTGAGCGCATCTTTAACCAATCTTGTACATTTAAAACATGAAAAACACCAATGATAAAACTCGTGCATGTGAACCATATTCGTCAATTCATTATAAAAGTAAATTGGACTTCATAAAACGAATACCACCACACCGTCAGTTCCTTATAAACTTTGGATGTCATAATAAGATGCTCAATTCCTACCAAAACCAGGTGGTGGGGAACCAGTGAAGCATAAGTTGCACTTGCAATAACAAGTGAAATAAAAACCTTCAATTCAATTAGAAAACAAATCATTTTATATTTTGATTTTCATAAAAAGAAAACCAACTCCCACGAAACTCATTGAATAGGCGGAGGGGAACCCATGGGACTCGGCCACTCGGGCTACATTACTTTTTTACGACAAATAAAACATCTTTTAATTCTTGTAACATCTGCAAGACAATTATATTTTAACATAAGCATGTCAATCCCCGTATACATACCACCAATCCACTTATATGCGTCTTTTTAGTTTTTCTTAGTAGCATCGACCATTCTTCATTTTCTTCCATATTTGATAAGAGAATAGTTGCACAGTGATTAAGGAAGGAGGGAATCATTCCCTCTCAAGTCACTGAACCAACTGCCACATCATTTTTTCTTTTTTATTTTTTATCATCTTTCTCAACCCACAACACACGAAAATCCTATCTTTTTGAACCCACTCAACCCATTCAATTAAAATAAAATACGAAACAATCAAATGTGAAATATTAATTAGCAATAGAGTTACCGACGGTACCACTCCCGCTTCAACGAGTTGATTAATTGGTTTTACTAACTCACTTCATCATCTCTCTCTACTTTCTCTCTCATTTTCTGTTGTACCATGTGTTTTAAAACTTGTACCTTAGTTATTTTGTATTTTTTTTAATTGAGCGGGTTGAGAAATATAGCATTTCCATGTGTTGTGGATTGAAAAAGATGAAGAAAGAAAAAGACAAAAATTGATATGACAGTAGGTTCAGTGGGTTGAGAGGGAACGACTCCCTCCTCCCTAAGTATTAGACTTTTTTCTAAGTACTTTTGGTTGGCATCTTCAGCTAGTGTCATCGTTTTGAATATGTAATCGGACATCTTAGTTGGTAGCATTTTATTCGGATCATCCACAAATGGATTTCCATCGGAACAAATATAACAATCTTTTTATTCACAATGTCAGGTATCAACTTTAGATTAACTCATTTTACAATTAATATGAGAATCTTAAGATTAACATTTTATATAGTATTCAAATAAGGTGATAGTTGGAAGTAATGTTGTTAACTGTATTTATAAATAAGATGGGAGATTGAAAGTAAATATTATATAATTAACTGTAACTGTACTAAAAAAATCATATTTTTTGTTATTTGGTAGTAGCACCTAAAATGGTCATCAAACATTTTGCAATGATACATATATATCTATGAAATTAATTGATGGTTATTTTTAATTTTGAGTATGGGTTGGTTTGGGAGGTTTTGGGGTAAACCCGAACCTAAATTAACAAATTTGATTTTTTGTTTTTGAACCCACTGGGTTTAGGTTTTGGTTTGTTGGATCGGTTTTTCGATTTTAACGATGGGTTTTGGTTTTTTGTTTCAACATATGGGTTATTCGGTTTCAAGTCAATAAGCAGACAATAACTATTAATAATATATTAAATGTATCAACTAATGGTTAATCCCTAACTTATCTTCTAGTTCTAATTCTAACAGAGTAATATAACAATTATTAACAATATATTAAATGTATTAAAAAAGTATAATGTATGAGTCGGCTTCGATTCCTTGGGTCGGTTTATGGTTTGTTTTACATATCGGGTCGGTTCCAAAAACCAAACCGAATAACAAACGGAATTTTTCAGTTTTAAAAAATTCAAACCCAAACCTGAATCGACGGTTTTGATTTCGATGATAGAAATAATATTTGCTCGAAGGAATTATAAATATTTACCAAAAGACTCTTTTTGCCAAATGTTATTAGATGCCTTGACATCAGTGGTTGGACATAAATAAAATTACGAGTAGTCTAGTCAAATTTTAGATTAGTCTTTGTAAAAACTTTTAGTTGAAATTATAAATAGGGATAATGACTTAAAATGGTAATATACTTTTTGATTTGTACACATTTTACCACTAAGTTTTTTTTTCCATCCACATTTGCCCCGTCAATTTTTTTAACTGTACATTCAGTCCTTATGTCCGGTTACTCCAACTAAACTAGAAAAAATGACTTAATAAGGTAATATATTTCTCACTCTGTACACATTTAGTCATTAATATATTTTTTTTTTGCATATTTAGTCCTTAATATTTTTTTGTTGCAAAATAAATCATTGTTTTTATACGTATTCAATACTTATGAAAGATTTTTTTAAGTTTTTCTCACGGCATCCTACATAGAAAAAGTGTTCAAGGTGGTTCATGCTTATGACAACTGTGACCTCGAGTGCTTGGTGCTTAGGTATTGTGTTTTGAACATCGAATTTCTTCATACGATCTTAGATTTTAACGATCTTTATATCAATCCATTCGTATTTGAGTTTATTTCAATTTTCTTTTAGATTTACTCACGTTAAAAAATAATATATTTTTTACTTACGATATTATAAAAAAAATGTTCAAACATATATTCATAAAGAACGTATGTATATAAAGATCGTAAGTAAAAATATATATTACTTTTTAACGGGAGCAATATAAACGAAAGTTGTAGTAGACTTAAATACGAACACATGTATACAAAGATCGTTGGAATCCGAGATTATATGAAGACGTTAAAACGTTCAGAACACAAAATCTAAGCCAAAATATAAAACCTAAACAACCAACCAGCTTAGATTAGTCCCGTTAAAATCTGAGTCGCGGCAACCATAAGTATGAACAGCTTCAAACACATCATTAATGATTGTCCCATGTAGGATGTCGTGAGAAAAACTTAAATAAATAAATCATAAGTACTAAATGTGTATAATAACAACAATAATTTATTTTGCAACAAAAAATATTAATGGCTAAATATGCAAAAATATATTAATGACTAAATGTATACAAAGTGATAAATATATTATCCTATTAAGTTATTTTTTTTGTTTATTTGAAATAATCGGTCATAATAACTAAACGTGTATAGTTAAATAATTTAAAGGACAAATACGAAAGGAAAAAAAAACTAAAAACTATATATATATATATATATATATATATATATATATATATATATATATATATATATATATATATATATATATATATATATATATATGTATATTCACCCTTTTAATCATTAACCCTTATAAATATTTATGAGAAAATGACAAAAATAGCCATTTATACAAATTACATTACAAAAATAGCCAAAAAAATCAAAATTGCAAAAATAACCCTCAATTTCGCAGATGGAATTGCCCCATCTGCGAATGTACAAGTGGCTAAAGCACAAGTGTGCTTTAGCAGCTTATACATTCGCAGGTGGATTTTTTTTTATTTTTTTCTCTATATATAAGGCATATGAAGCTTAAAATCTCAGATGGACTGTGTCCATCTGCGATTTACTCTGTATCCATCTGCGAAATTACTTGGTTTTTTAATTTTTTTTCTAGTTTGACTATGAAATCAATTGGTTTGACTACGAAATCAGTTGGTTTGACTACGAAATAATGTTACTATATAAAAAGTTTTGTAGAAAATTACCAGTTTAGTGTTATTTGTTCAGGAAATTTCTTTAAAATTCTCTCTAAAAATGATTGAATATTTGGTTTGTCTTCTAACCGGTGGGAGATGGCAAGTTATTGGAACAAATCTGGAATACATATGTCCTCAGGGAGGTATTTCTGAATTTGCTTTGATATTTTCTGAGTATATTACGTATAGTGATTTTGTATCTTTGGTGAGAAGCAAAATTGGTTTCTTAGACAAATATAGAATTAATCTTCGTTTCCATCATCCTGAATTAAATTATTATATAGCTATAGTTGAAGACATGGATGTTAGAATGTTGATAAATGTAATCAAATGTAGTGGAGGAAGGGTTGTGAAAGTGTTTGTGGTGGTTGATGAAGTAGATGAGGTTAATGAGGGTGGTCACAGTGGAAATCAGTCAGTTGGTAATTTATGCAGTTATAAAGGGAGCAACGATCCGATAGGTACTTTCAATACTCCTAGTGCACCTCAATTTCACAGTGTTGCTGAAAATGTTAATGTTAGTTATTTACCTATTAACATGTGGATCTTGAGAATTACAAGTATGTTGGTGATGATGATGTTGGTACATATCTTAATAATGTGGGTGGTCGTTGTGATGATGTTGTCAAACAAGAAGTTAAAGTTATGAATAGGCGTGTGGTGGATAAAAGTAAAAAGAAAAAAAAATCAAAGTCAAAAAAATGAAAAAAAAAAAAAGCATGTCTACGGGGATTATGTTGATGTTGCTGATGTACGTTTAGATATAACCGACCTACAAACCAATTCAGATAGAGATGACTTGGGTGATGAAGTTAAAGCTAAATTTCCCGATAACCTTTTATACGGTATGCCCCCTGTACAGGCATGCCCAGTTGATATTAATGAAGATATCCCAACACAGATGGTAGACAAGACTCTTCAAAAGATTGAATGTGAGAGTATATTTAAGAACAAATAACTTTTAAAGTGGTGTATTGGTAAAAAATGTCTTCGAGAAGGTTTTCAAACGAGGACAAGTAGATCCACCAAATCAAGGTATGAGGTTGTGTGTGTTTCAAAAAATTGTTCTTGGTTACTAAGAGCAAAAGCAATTAAAAATTCTGATGGACTTTTCCAAGTGAATAAATTTGTTGATGTACATACTTGTTCCTCAACAATTTTGCAACCTAACATCGACAAGCAAACAAATATGTTTTGAGTGAATATCTTGTTGGTGTTTTGGCTGAAGATTATAGTAGAGTTTATCGGGGAAAAGATATTGTTAATGATATGAATGCTCAATTGAATATCAATATCTCATACCATCAGGCATGGCGTATGAAGCAATATGCATTGTTGTCGTTAAGGGGTACGAAAGAGGATTCTTTTACCAAACTTCCAGCTTATTTCCACAACTTGGCCAAACATAATCCGGGTACTGTCACACATATTAAAACAGATGGTGATGATCGCTTTGAGTTTTTGTATGTCGCACTCGTTGCTCGGTTAGTATTATAATATTTTATTAATTTTTTAATTTTTTTTGTTGTATTTGAATAGATATACAATGTATTGTAGGTACGCGGTTTTGTCAAATTTTGTAAACCGACCCTAGTAATAGATGAAGCTCATCTAAAGGGAGAGTTCAAAGGTACCATGTTACTTGCAGTTACTAAGGACGGACAAAACCAAATATTACCGTTTGCGTATGGTATATGCAAAAATGAGTGTACCGATTCTTGGACATGGTTTTTCAAAAACTACGTAATTGCATAGGAAATATGCAGGAGCTTACAATTATATTTGATAGGTCTCCATCTATAGCAACATCCGTTGCCAACATTTTTCCTCACGCTCATCATGGAATATGTGGTGTCCATGTGTATTTCAACATAGTATCTAGATTCGGGAAGAGTAACACAGTTAAAGGAATTTTTTGGGAGGCTTGTAGGGCGTACACAGTTGATGCTTTTGACGCTGCCATGGATGTTATGAAAAAGACAAAAGAACCAGTATGGGAGTACTTAAAAAGTATAAATCCAGAAAGCTGGTCAATAGCACATTTTAAAGGGAACCGATACAATCTTATGTCGTCCAACAGTGCAGAGTCTATAAATGCATTATCTAGACACGCACATAAGGTGCCAATACTTATGTTGATCGATTTTTTTCGTGCAACAATGCAACAATGGTGGTTTCAAAGACGTAACTTTGCAGGTATTAAGTAAACTTTTAATATTAATGTTTTATTAATTTTGATGTTATTGATCTTAACTTCTTCATTTTGCCTGTTTTTTTAGCGGAAGCAACAACAATACTTACCCCGTGGGCCGATGAAATTGTAAGAGAAAACAAAAAAACTTTTACTAAGTGGGATGTTCGCATGATCACAAATACGAAATGCGAGGTCAAAAATGGGGCACAAAATGTGATTATTGAACTCCAACGTATGACATGTACATGTAGGTATTGGCAACTTGATGGGATACCTTGTGGTCATGTCATACGATGTTTAACAGTCAACAATTACCAAGACTGCTCTAGGTATGCATTAAATGCTTACTTTACCGAAACATTGAGGAAAACATATGAGGAATCAATAAACCCTCTGCCAAAGCCATCCGAATGGGAGATCCCCGATGATTTGATGATTGTTAAGCCACCTATAATGGATAAACGTCAGCCAGGCAGGCCAAGAAACACAGACCGCATTTCATCCCAAGGCGAGGGTCCAATTAGAAAAGAGTGCTCTACATGTGGTCAAGTAGGACACACGAGAAACAATTGTACTGGAAGGGCGTCTGGTAGTGGAGCACGTCACACAATTTCTACTGCATAAATGGCATTTAATATTGGTGGTTCAGTGAGTTGCTCACAAATGTATGATGCTGATTTTGATATAAAACAACCTTGAAATGAAGAGTTGTTAACTTATTATGTATTGTAATTTTTTAAAATCTTACAAGACATTGTTATGCTTTCATATTTTAGTTTAGTTTGTAGATTATAACAATTAATGAAGCTTTTTTATTATAATATTTAGTTTATAGATTTTAACAACAATTACAACATGGTATTTAAAAAAAACAACCACGATCCTTTTGCAACCTAATCAGTATCATGATAATATTACAACAATTTTGTAACTAATTTTTAAACTCAGGGAACTGCAATGGGTATTTCTCTTTCTCCATTGTTATATAGTCATCCCTAATTCTCATTTTGTCTTCCAAATGATCCTTTTGCACCATAATGTGTATCAACTACTCGTCCTTCTAAGCAAGTCATTTTTCAGTCGTTTTGATTGCCTTCTTACTCTTTTTTTATCCAATCTTCATGCTCTTTGATTTTGTTTTTATTGAGGTCTATCCATTGTTGAGCTTGTTGCATTCCGATGCAATATCATTAGCACGTTCAGTGAGAAGTCAGGATGACTCTTTGTCCTCTTCTTGTTGTTCTTCAGCCTTCTTCAATTCTTCAAAATTTTCATCTGACATATATGGCCCGTCTGAAGAGGGTGTAAAAAAAGGGTCGCCTGAATCACAGTAGTAACAATCTACTTCGTTGCATGAGCAAACTTCAAATTTGTGTGAGGAACTCATAATAAGGTCCACATTATAATAAACTGATGCTATAAGTGGTATTTATACATACTAGATAGTAATGACAAGTCCAACTTTGAAATAACTAGACAGTAATGACAAGTCACTACAATAACCTGCAAATCGTACTGAAACTCTTAAGTGACAAGACATAAATGACTGTTCGACATGATAAGTCACTGCAGAAAGCTGATAATCGTAGTCCAAATGCAACCATTTCGTAGCCAAAGTTGTAATTCATAGTCCGTATTTATTTATATAAATAGATGTTTAAGATCTAAAAACCAAACACCCAAATCATAAAAAAGAAATGAACTCCCATATTAGAAATGTCGTTGACTGCAACAAGTTCTTCGAATGAATTACCTGGTTCCAATTCTGAAAAGTCATGGACGACAAACGATGTATCGTTACTTGCTCCCCCGTATTGCCTAGTTGGTGATGAATGTACTCGCATAACAACTTTGTTCAACCATGAGATGGGACAAGAACAACAACGTGAAAAATCAAATGTTGTTACTAAATGGATGGATGTAAAGGAAGAAGTGACATAGTTCAATCGAGCGTGTAATTATGTGAAAAGTAGCAAACTTCGTTGTCGGGACGAAGAAGAGTTTTTGGAAGTTGTTACAGATTTTTACATATGTGAGCGTGACGGCAGAGACTTCGAATATGAGGAAGTTTGGAAGGTTGTAAAAAATAATCAGTATTTCATGTAGACCGCTCTATTTTCCGTTAATAATAACCCATGGACTTGTGTTTTATTTTAATGGTTTGTTTGTAGTATGTCCTTGTTTTTCATGTAATTGTTGTAATGTTTGTAATGGTTCATGGAATTCTTGTTAGTAATGTATTCTAATGTATTGTCAAAACTAATGCAATGGGCATTTATTAATAGAACGTTGTTAGATAGAAGATGCATCCAATACATACGAAATACATGAAAATAATGCAATGGACATTTATTAATACAAATTAAACATAGGAGATGCATCCAATACATACGAAATACATGAAAATAAAGGTGAACTCACATAATAAAGTGAAATAGATTTTAAACAAACGGGATATATTTCAAAATACTCCAAGGGGCTTCAAACTGGAATTCCAACCCGTTACTTAATGACTTGTATTCCTCCTTTGCAGCTTCCAAGATGACCTCCTCATTAGCATTTAAACGGTTGTCGTCAATTTTGGTATAAAGATCGTTGAATAATAGAACTTCGGTTTTCAATTCATACCATCTTGCTAAGATGTCTAGTTCGTCACGATCGTTTCTTGTAGCCATTCGGTTTTCAGCGTTGAAAATATTGGTTAAACGGGTCCAAAACATTGGATCGTTCAACTTGCTCGTCTCGTACACATGAATATAAGCACGTGTAAGAACCAAGAGCTCTTCATTGCTCCATGATATAGAACTCATTTTGATTGCAACAAAGAGAGTAAAATCTCAAAAACAATTTTTGAACAGCTGTATTGGTTGTTTAGTAAACTAATTATTTAACTTAAAACTGAATGTCAATTTATAGTAGCTTATACACATAATCGCAGTCCAATCTTCTAATATTTCTGCAATTCATAGTCAAAATTAACTGACGAACGCAGTGTACACAATACACTGCTACTTGAGTTGACATGCCATTGCACCGGGAAAATAAGGAGTCTCTATAAAAAGTTGTTAATATCATTTTAATTGTATCGTATTACTTCCCCCTTGAAATTATGGACTCACCTGTACCACATATATGGAGGAACGAAGAGGAGGTCACTTTGGTTCAAGCTTGGATTATAACTGTAGAGGAGGATTTTCCACCGGGCCCCCCACAAGTTCGCGTTGGATCATTTTGGTCTCGTATCTGACATTTGTTTCACCATTTAATGGGGCGTACTCAATATCGAAGAAGAAGAGATGTCAAAGCGAAGTTTCTGGATTTGAAAATAAAGGTGAAACAATTTCAATGTATTTATAAGAAGTTTCTTAGATGCATGGAATCTTTTAAAGAATGTCCCTCATTTTTAATATGCATGTTGGTTAAGTTAATTGTTTTTCATTAGTTAAGTTGATTGTTGTTGTATGTGTGTTTTGTTACTATTTAATAAATGTCCCTTACTTTTAATGTATGTTTCCTCAATCGCTAATAATACGACATAACTTAAATAACTAATACATAATACGACATAAAATATAAACGGGGTACATGAATAACTAGTACATAACATGACATAAAATAAAAACGGGGGACATAAATAACTAACACGACATAAAAAACAAGAACGGGGTACATAAATAACTAATACATAATACCACATAAAATATAAAGGGGCTACATGAATAACTACTGCATTGAGGGAGGTAACAGGACCATCGTTTCATTTGGTATTTCCCAAAGCACATGTGATGGTATAGTATTCACCAACTCAAATCCATATGCAAGTCGATACACGAAATTAGTGAACTTGTAATCAACCATTTTGTGAATGGCTTCAGACGTACGGTTCTTAGACATGCTATAGCGTGGCCACATGGTATACTGCTTTTTTGCCATTTCCCACAACTACATACCCTTCATTCAAGTTGTACGTTCGTGGTGGCAAAATTGTCATCGACTTCAAGTGTATCCCCATACAAACGTCTTGCCATCCAATTATAAGACTTGTTGACACGTTTTTGAACCTTACTCTCAACATAAGGGGTCAACCCACCAGACAACCTCCCTGGAAAATCTGATAATTTTAGAAAAAATATTAAAACAAGAAAAAAACTAAATATAACAAACTCCCTTACCCACCACTTCAGCCCGTTCAACATACTTTGATTGTATCGACGTATTGATTAACTCAATTATTGTTGTTATAGGAAACTCACGGGTGGATATAATTTGCAAAATTTCAGGGACGTCAATCGATTTAACATTGTAACGTACTTTTGGGAAAAATACTCGTGTCCATTTTGAAATTGCTATATCGTCAAGCCAGTAAATTGGACTCCTAAGCAAGGTGTAGAAAGGTTATTTCATACATGTACTTTGCAACCTTTCCAGACATAAGTAAAAATCATCAATGCTATATGCATTGCATGACTTCCAAAACAACGATTCGACTTCTGTATTGTTATGTCCGACTGTCTCACGTATTTTTCGAGCTATATCTTTAGGACAATATCCATGATACGAATCTGGGTAGGCACTCTGATCACCAAAGTCTATTTTATCACATAGGTTACTTATGAAACCAACCTCTGTATCCTCACCTAAACAATCTTTTAACCTCATCATGAACCATCTCCATGATTCTTCACACTCTAACGTTCCCAAACCAATTGCTAAGAGTAGGGGTTCATGATTTCCATCTAAAGCCACTGCGAAGTGCATTGTTGTCATATAGCTCCCAAGAAGGGTTAAGTAACCCACATATATCAACGGTATCATGCACCTAAGGAAGGTACAAATCTACATGATAAACAAACATATATTAGTGATAAGTAAAAAGTAATTGAAATACATTACCATGAAATATTATATAACTCAATAAAAGAAATATATTATACCACGCAACCTAAAGCCACAAAACATAATTGAAAGCGGTTGGTATCCGTTTTCTTAATGGCTGTGAAGGTATTAGGATTTGTTCTTTGAAGATTATGCAAGAATATTGGTAGCTGAGAAAAGCTTCTTTCGGTGTAAGTACTCATTTTCACAAGCAATTAAAGTGTTTTACAATCCTGACACACATGCAATTATAGTTATATTGAAATTAGTGTCTCTCTATAACTCATACTTCATCGTTCAACTTTTTAAATTCATAGTCAAACCAGTTCATTTCATAGTCAAAAATCACTGACCGACAAGACAAGACAAGACAATGTACTTGTCTGCAGTTCATAGTTCAACTTTTCCAATTCATAGTCAAACCAATTCATTTCATAGTCAAACATCATTAACTGACCGACAAGACAAGACAAGACAATGTACTTGTCTGCAGTTCATAGTTCAAATTTTCCAATTCGTAGTCAAACCAATTCATTTCATAGTCAAACATAATTGTCTGCAATATAATTTCTTCTATAAATAGGTGTAAGTCATTATGAGAAATTTATCTGAGAAAAGAACTCGTATTTAATAGAAAAATAAGGCTAATGGCATACTGCAATTGTGGAGGTGAACGTATCGTTAGGATTTCGGGTACAACTAAAAACCCAGGAAGATTGTTTTACGCTTGCCCATATTTGGTATGATGTTCTTAACGTCATTCATATTTAAACCCTCGTGTTTACATGGCAACAATTCTTACTATCTATGTTTAAATTTACAGGGACCAAAATGCGGGTTTATCAATTGGGTTGATGAAGAGAAGGACCAATCATCTATGGTAATAGCTAAAGTAGCTAACTCTAATAAGCTCTTACAATCAGAAAATAAGAAGTTGAAGATAGCGTTGGTTTGTAGTTGGGTGTTGTTCTTGACAGTTGTTGTTTACAAGTTGTAAGCTTTTTAATATTATTTTGATAGTTTTGAAGTTGTTAGGTCAATAAATTGTTGTATTTGTACTTATGTTTAGAACCGTGTACTTGTAACGTTCAAATGAATGTTGTTGTCGTTCTTATGTTGTAACGTTAAAACTAATAATTAACTAATAATCAAATCCAACATTAATTTACATATACAAAAATATAATCCAACTACATAGGACCAAGACTCGACCCCCAAAAATTTTTTGCCATCCGTTGGCGAAACTCTAAAGTTGCGTTCTTTGGGTCAATAAGTTCACGGATTGGTTGACCTGAGACTAATTGCTCCATAAACATACAAACAAAAACATCGCAATCTCCCAAATGACTACTTTGTTGGGGAACATTTTCTTCATAAATGAATTGCATATTCAATGGAATCCTTGGGATGTTCCTTCGGGCCCAATAGTTAATCTTGTCCAAATAATTTGCCACCCGAGATTCAAATTTGGTAAAGGTTCTATCAGATTTGAATTTTTGATAAGCCACTATACCAAGACTGTCATAAATATGGACTTCCATTGACGTCAATCGTAGTTCCCCAAATAGCCAGTGATTAGGGGATGAATGAATCTGCAATAAGACTTGTATAAGGATAAGAAAAAAAAAAATATATGTTTTTTATATCACAATACAAAAACATAAAGACAATATCGATAATATTTTGAATATAACAAATTAAGTTTACCGTATCGACATCCCACCAAGCAACCAAGAAGTTGGGGTACGTAGCAATACCAGCCATAAACGCCCTCCAATCCTGGCCTTCTTCCAAAGCATGACAAACAAACAAATTTGGAGGCATTATTGTATGTCGGTCGCCCTCAAACCGTCTCTCCATCAATAGTCTATACCAAATGGTTATATGTTGCACAAAATTATGATAGTTTTGTTATTGACTAAAAAACAAATTACTTTTAAAATAATAAATTAACAATTATTTTACTGTTGACTCCAACCATCCGTCGTATGTATGCCCAAACAAGGCGCTCCAAAAATCTCTAACACGAAATTAAACAAACGATGCTGGCAATCATATGAATGAAATAAATAATTTTGGATGACAACCTCACCGCCTTCTACGTAAGGTTGCAGGCGCAACACGGAGAAGTCGTGAGCAACAGCAAAAGCTGGAGGAGGAACGGGGCTTGTTGATTTGATATCAACCTTCTTTTTTGCTCTTCTTTTTCGCTTCGGTGTCGTGTGACTAAAAAAAATATTCAAATGTTTAAATCTCTATCTTTCAGATAATTCACATAAACATAAAATTATAAGTTTATAAATTAAATGAATACCTCGGTGTAAGGAGGGCACAAATACTGTGATGGTTTTCGTGTCCTCGGTTTATCGGGTGTAACTTCTTTGCCATCAACACCATAATCATCATAATAATCAACATTTCCCGTAATTATTACTTCATCTTCGTCCAACACCTAATTTAATAAGCAATAATCTCTAATTAAAAAAATGTTTCAATCTACTAAAAACAAAATAAAAATAAATGTAAGTATAATAACCTCTTTAGCTTCATTATAATCATTTACATCAAACACATCATCATCAAATTTGTTCCCTGCATTGTCATTCCTCTCCTCCGACTCCTACATTAAAAATAAAACATTATACTTACTAACAAAAGACACATTAAAAATTAATTATTAAAATCGTAAAGGTAATATCTATAACAACCTTCTCGTCTTCAATATCACGAAAAATATTTTCAGTTGTATTATTTTTATTCATCACTTCATCTTGTACAACCTAGATTTTTAAATATAAAATATGAACACAAATATTCATATATGTTAATAAAATTTAAAAAATAATGTAGCGTGTAACTAACCCGTTCATCATATTTTCTTTGGAATACTACAGGCTCCTCAAAATTTATGTTATTCCAAATTTCTTCATTATTCACTTCTTCAACAAAAACCTATGTAGGTTGTCGGTTCATAAACACATGTTGCTCTAGTGCATGCAGCCGTTTCAACACCTCGTCTAGATTGGGTTTCCCACTGCCTCTACCTCTGCCATGAGAGCGACCACTGGACGACATACTAGACGAATATTCATCTTGTCTCCTAAAATGGTCCCGTACTGGGGATGGAACTGATTTCCGTTCACCATGTACATACTCTTGAAATGACATATAATAAAAAGATGTCATCTCACCATCACTCGGTAACATGTTTTGTCTTGGTGGTTGTCCCTCCTAAAAAAATAAACATATTAAAAATACATATAAAAGTATAATAATGAAGTTTATTAATAATGAAAAAAAATATTTATAAACCTGTATCTTTGAAAAAATCTTGTTCACGTCAACCCATTTCAATTTTTTTGTTCCACTCCATCGTTTCATCCGAGACAAGTCTCTATTTTTTCTCAATACAAATCCACATGCACGGACAGCCGGAAGCATCTCATATATCCATATCTACAATTTTTTACAATTACAGTAATAAAAATTAAAATTAAAATAAAAAACATAACAATAAAATAATTTAAATATAAGAAAAATTTTATATCCTTATTGCAGCCGTAAATCCTGAGACGGAGTATTTTAAAATTTGACGACGCTCATGAAGTAATAAATATTTATTTATCTTGTTCCATGTATCCTCAAAGTCATCATGAGTAAAATCCCAAAGATAGCTACCCCAAGCGAAACTAACAAAACAAAAAAACAAATTAGTTATAATATAAATTATAACTTTAATAAAATAAAACTTTTAATGTAAACAAAATATACCGATTCCAGACATCCAAATTATCAGCCAAAAAATACCAATATTGTGGCACCC
The DNA here is from genome assembly GCF_052625555.1 of Lactuca saligna. Lineage (NCBI taxonomy): Eukaryota > Viridiplantae > Streptophyta > Magnoliopsida > Asterales > Asteraceae > Lactuca > Lactuca saligna. The sequence goes on along the minus strand of NC_136420.1, from coordinate 43,638,559 downwards.
GATCATTTATTTCTTTTACCAAAAAACCTTCACACAAAATGTATATCAAACATACTCTAACTGCATCGGCGTCGTCAACTTCTAAGAATGTTTGATTTAAAATTAAACTTTTCAGGTCGCCGATTTTCACCGAATGGTTCGGAAATAGCCGCTCACGCAATAAACATCTTTTTTTACTAGTTACTAATTTTTCCGACACTTTTTTCCCAATGTTTTTTTAGATACTCCCCAAAATTGAAGTCGGTTATCAAACAAAACTCTTCCGGCCCATATATACTATTTTCGTATTGTCTACTCTAAAATATAAGCGTTTTATTCCATCTTGAGATAAAACATGGTCCGGCCGGATCTGATGAAGGAACATTTTATGGAACAACAATGTGTCCCCTTGTAAACGAGGGACATCCAACAAATAACCAAATACGGTATCTCTAAAAATGTCACGCCTGATACCATCTAAAACTTCAAATATTTCTCATATATTACAGCCCGAGTCTTTTAAGTTTACAATTGCTTTCACATTGAGATAACTAAAATCATGCTGCAAAAAATACAAAAACATATTAGAGAACTAAACAAATATTTTGTTTTTAAAATATATGATTATTAAGTGCAATAAAAAACAATAATATACACATAGTATAACAATTTTTCAACTTAAACCACAAATATATAAACAATTTTCCAAGTTATACGACAAATATATTTACGATAAAAAAAACAATAATATACACAAATAACCAAATAACATTTTGTTAAACGATTTTTCAACTTAAACGACAAATATATAAACAATTTTAAACTTTCTAATTATATAAAATATTTTTCTAATAATTTTGCAAACAATTTTTGCAAGTTATACGATAAATATATATAATTTTTCAAATAAAACGACAACCAAATTAACAATTTTGCAAGTTATACGATAAATATATACAAATTTTCAACTTATACGATAAATACAAACAATTTCTAACAATAGTATAAAAAAAAAATTATACTTCTAAAACAAATATATACAAATTTTCTACTTATACGACAAATATGTATACAAACGACTATTGTGCATATACTGTAATTTAACTATTTTTCAATTAATAGAAATAATTACAAGATAAAAATATACAATTTTTCAACTTATACAACAACTAAGCAAACGAAAAATAACAAATTATAAACATTATTTTAACAATTTATTTAACTAATCACTTAAAAAAATTAGCATATTCTAACCATTTTACTAAATGTACAACCATCCGATGCACACTCTACGCAGTCTCTACTTGTACATTCAAACAACCACTAACAAAATAGCATTTAAACTTCAAATATACTAATAACATATATTTAAAACTATCAAATCCAACTAAATTACCCTTTCACAAACATTATAATTTCTATTTTTTTACACTAACTAACACAATAAATAATAAAATAAAAAATAGTTAAAACATTTAAAGAGTTAAAATCTAACCATATTTGCGGGATTATTGAAATAATCCTCCATGTTTTTCAAAAAACCGCCAAAATTGCGAAAATCGCCCCGAGAGAGAGTTTTTCTATGATAAAGAGTGAAAAATGAAGAGAAAAAAAAGGCTTATATAGGATTTTCGGGATAAAATCGCAAATGGAAAAATCCAAATCGGGATAAAACTGTGCTTAGCTGCTTGTACATTCGCAGATGGAAAAGTCTTTTATCTCAAATGGAAAAATCCAAATCGGGATAAAACTGTGCTTAGCTGCTTGTACATTCGCAGATGGAAAAGTCCATCTGCGATTTGGACTATACCATCTGCGAAATTGAGAGCTATTTTTACAAGTTCGATTTTTTTTGTTATTTTTGTAATGTAATTAATATAAATGGTTATTTTTATCATTTTCTAGTATTTATCTTATATTATTCTTAATCACTTTTCTTTTCCGGAGACCAAAATCGTAAATCAATTGAAGGTCATCATGATAAATCAATTGAAGGACAAATATGAAAGGTCCTCATTCTCGTTCATAAACGATCGCCGCCGAGAAATTCAACCAAAAAATGGCAGAATCTGCGGGAAACAGGTAACTGCTATTACAGTGATTGTTTATCGACCAAGTGTAGTTCTTACTTCTTAATTTTATCATTAGAATCTTAGGGGGTGTTTGGGATATCTTACTTCTTAATTTTATCGTTAGAATCTTGATCTTCAAACTTCAAACCTAATCGGCTAACATTCTATAAATCAAGTATGTCGTCAAACTTTTCTGTTTTTTTTTAGCTTTGCAGCTGTTCCACTAGATTTTTTCTTCCTAATTTGATGCTCTTATTAATTTTTCTAGTAATTAGTTACTATTTTATTGTGTAGTAGATAAGATCTATTTGACAGTAAAACGTCAAATTTATCAAATCTTTCCTAATCAAAAAATCAATTTAGCAAAGAATTGATGGTAAATGTGGGTGTGGGTGTGTATGTAGATGTGCGGTTGTAACAGGGGCAAACAAAGGGATAGGATTTGAAATTTGCAAGCAATTGGCATCAAATGGAGTGAAAGTTGTGTTGACTTCTAGAGATGAAAAAAGAGGGATCGATGCTCTTGACAAATTCAAAGGAACTCATCTTTCTGATCTTGTTATATTTCATCAGCTTGATGTTACAGATCCTGCAAGTGTAGCTTCCTTGGCTCAATTTGTGAAAAAACAATTCGGAAAGCTTGATATATTGGTATTATTCAAAACCCTATTACCAAATATGTAGAAGCAATAAGATCTTACTTTTCATGTGAATTAAATCATGTACAGGTGAACAATTCTGGGATTGGTGGAGTTATGAGAAATGAAGAAGCTTTTAAAGCTTCAAGAGCCGAGGTAAGTGGTTTAACATCTTTTGTTTCATAGCTTGAGTAAACCATTTAATCATCTGTAAATATAATAGTTTTATCAAAGAAAAATAACTGTAAGTTGGAATATTTTTATGATTGAATATTTTCTTGAATATAGGCAACAGGAAGTCAAATCGATTGGAATAAGATACTGATTCAGTCCAATGAGTTGGCTGTAGAATGTCTGGAAACAAACTACTATGGAGCAAAAAGAATGGTTGAACATTTCATTCCACTTTTAGAATTATCAGATTCACCAAGGATTGTAAATGTCTCCTCCTCCATGGGAAAGTTAAAGGTAAAAGTTTTTTGGGAGCTTAAATTTATAGCGTACTTAAATAACATAATTTAAAAGAAAAACATGTGTGTTTCAGGATTTGAAGAATGAATGGGCTAAAGGGATACTGAGTGATGTTGAGAACTTAACAGAAGAGAAAATAGATGAAGTGCTTAATCAGTATCTGAATGATTTCAAAGAGGGGTTGTTGGAAAGCAAAGGGTGGCCCACTACATTGTCAGCATATATGATTTCAAAAATAGCCATGAATGGTTACACGAGAATATTGGGGAAAAAACACACAAGTTTTTGCATCAATTGTGTGTGTCCAGGATATGTTAAGACAGATATTAACTATAATAATGGCATATTAAGTACTGAAGAAGGTGCTAAAACCCCAGTTAAGGTTGCATTGTTTCCGGATGGTGGTCCTACCGGATGTTTCTTTGATAGAAATGGTGTCACATCCTTCTAATGAAGATATACATAAGAGTAAATTACAGTTTTGGTCCCTGTGTCTAGCGACTTTTTGCAATTTTAGTCCCAAATGGTTTTCACTTGCAATTTTGGTTCGTGCTCCAAGTGTTTGTAATGTTGTTGTTGTTGGTTTTTTTTTTTTTTTTTTTTTTTTTTGTGTGTGTGTGTGTGTGTGTGTGTGTGTGAAACAAAATGACTATTTGTGGTTCTTGAATATAACTGTTTTTGGCCACAAAAATATAGTCGTTTTTTACTTGGAACATGACCAAAAATGTTTAAAAAAAACTTTTTGGGACCAGAACTGAAACAACTGGCCATGCTCAGGGACCACATATGTAGTTTACTCTATACATATCATGAAGTAAACTGTATTCTTATTCTACCATTGCTTGATGCTTGCTAGTGATGAACACTGGTTGTTTGTATCTTTTGGGTATATGTACTATGATGACTGCGACTCTTTATTTATTAATATAAGGGATTTGATTTAAAAAAAAGTTGGGTGGTAATTATCACGTAATTTATAAAATTGTACACACGATGAGTCTTGTTATGACAAAAATTATCAAAAACGAAATTTAACAAACAAAAACATAAATAAATCAAATTTATATACTAGGATTCACAAATCAAAAGAACATACTTGTATTTGGATGTTTATAACAGTTTCACTAATCACGAAAATAAAAAGAGATTGATGTCTGCTTTGCAGGGTCCTAAGACAGAAATTCCCTAGTAGGAATCTATCTAGAGAATACAACAATTTGATTAAAATTGACTCTTAATCGTGAAGAAATTCTCCATGCTATCTTGATTTCCCAGAAAAAACGAGAGTGAAAGAAAGTGGTGTTATTGTGTATGTGATGAACCATTTAATCTGTCAATTGATCATCTATTTATAGTGTGCAAATAGTAGTTAAAAACTAAACACTTATACTTGTTCCAAAACCAAAATTAATTGCCTAATTAACTTTCAATCAATTAATTAACAATTAACAGATTTGTAATTAATATTTCAATTTAAGAAGTTGTGTGTATACAAATTAATTAATTAGTCAAGTAGAGCCCAAGAGCTTAAAGGCCATTGACCATTAATTAACTCGATGACAAGCCTAATGCAAGATTAATTTGATAGCTCAATACCATAATTCTATTCAAAATACCTTTTTGTCATGCTTTATACATTTAAAAATATGTAGAGACAAATGTTTATAAAGCTAGTCAATGTTCTTTCTTTACTCTATGTGGGATAATGCTTTTAAGAGACAAAGTCTTATAAGCAAAGTTCCAACAAGTCTAAATCAATGTCGGTAATTTATAAAATTGCACACACGATACGAGTCTAAATCAATGTCTAATGTGAGGCTAGGTTAACTAATGTTGCAAATTAGCATGCGTCTCTACGGTTCTCTTGTTTAGTACCTCTCAGAATGAAAACCCTACAAAAGTTTCATAAGACAAACAAATAGCTTTTTTAACAATGGCATCTTTAAAATTATCATTAAAAACGATGATGGTGGAACTAATGGTTATATCTCCCTGTCTTTGTGATGAAGATGAATATGAAGATGATATCGTAGCTTAGTTGAAAATAAAAAAGGTTGAAGGACCAAATATATTATGGGAACTTTTCGAGTTAAAAAAAATAAAATTTACAATGGGGATTGTCTGAGTTAAAACAAAAGTTAAGGACCAAATGTGCTGATTACCTCAAATTATAGGGACCAATCGTGTAATTTACTCAAAAATATTTGTAGAGACTTCATTGTTGTTTAAAGTAATCTAGAGGGTTAACACATGCTTCACAAGGGATGGAGATGTATGCTAGTGCTTGTAACCACATAAACTACAAATTAACACTATTAACATTGAAAGTCAACTGTTTGATGGCCTTTTGTATAATTTTTAACAACATAATATAGTTATTAAATTTAAAATTCCAAAGCATTTTTTTAAACTTGGTGAATTAGTCACATTAGTTTACTTTCATCTCAATCATGCTTCATTGAAAAATCCTTATCTATCAGTTCTTGAAAAGCTTCAACCTTCACAATTGTAGCTCTAACCATGCCCACATTCCTGCATACAATCAATGAAATTTCAATGTCAATTATGCATCTTTTTTAAAAGAATAAACAATATAAAAATATGTTGCTATTTATTGTATTTAACCATTTCTTACGTGAGAGTGGGCTTATGAGAGATAAATGTGACATGAATTTAATTAATTGCAACAACTACGCAAACTGAACAACATTCCATCATAATTTGGGAAAGAATAAATAGTCAATGAAATTTCATTGTCAATTATGCATCTTTTTTAAAAGAATTAACAATATAAAAGTATGTTGCTATTTGTTATATTTAATCATTTCTTACGTGAGAATGGGCTTATGAGAGATAAATGTGACATAAATTTAATTAATTGCAACAACTGCGCAAACTGAACAACATTTCATCATAATTTAGGAAAAAAACATGTTAATATAAAGCGAACCAAATGGACTTTTATATATAATGCATAATCGTAAGAAAGTTGCACGGATAATTATAAGTCCAACATGTTTGAAACTAATAATTTGTACTTTTATAATTGGGAGAATTTCATATATGCCCCTCTTAAACTTTAAAATACATATTTGTCCAGCTTAATTTCTCAATATCATATTTACCCTTCATAAACCTTCAAAATATCATATTTGCCCAAATCCTTTTTTATAATGTTTTTAATATTTTATAATCATTTTTTATACCTTAGAATTATTATAATAATTAAGAAATTTAACCATATTATCCTTACATCTATTAATGGAATGTGAACTTCTAAATTGTTGGAATGTCGTCCTCTTGATAGACAAAACGATTCATCTTCAATCCTTTCTATGGAATGTATATTTTGATTGTTTCGTTTTTGTTGTTGTTGATTATTATTATGTTCTAGATGGAAGATATTTTAAATATTATCATTGATATTTTGGTGTTTAAAAAGTGCATATACGATATTTTGATATTTAAGAAGGGCATATATGATATTTTGATGTTTAAAAATGACAAATATGATATTTAAAAATTTTATGAAGGGTAAATATGATATTTAGAAATTTTATGAAAGGTAAATATGATATTCAGAAATTAAGTTGGGTAAATATGATATTTTGATGTTTAAGAATGACATATATGAAATTCTCCCTTTATAGTTTGTATTAGAATAATCAATAACCTGATATACAGCGACATATGTAACTTGGCCTTTACTTCTTCTGTAATTATATGAACAAAAACATTATCAAGAACGCTTGGTGTTGTGTTAAAAAAAAGTTGAGGAGAGTGCCTCTCTAGTAAATCAATTGATATGCAAATGTAAATGAAAAGAATCAAGTTCTATGATGTGTTTTATATAACCACATAAAAGCTTTAAATTTATATCTCGATTATTCAACTTAGCTAAAACACAATAGTTAGTATACCTAGTCGCGTAGTAGTAAAGCAATACCTAGTTGTGTAGTAGTAAAGTAAAATAAGTAAGGAGTTGAACATTGGGAACGAAATTTTAATTTAGAAAATAATGCTAATGATTAAAGTAGAGAAACAAACTTTTAAATGGGATTTTTTTTAATCTGATTTTCTGGTTCAGTAAGACTTAAATTAAATAACCAAAAACTTTAAACCTAAGCAAACAACTAAAAACTATTTTCAATCAAAAGAAGGAGATGCTTCCATTTAATTTCGAATCCCTCTTTTTCCTATGGTTAATTTCAATTTATGGATTAATTTTAGTTGGTTACCAAATTAGAATTTACTAGTCTCACGATCAAACTAAATAGCATATGTCAACTAAATGATCATGTAAGTTAAGTACACCAAATTGATTTTAAGATATATTTGGACTATGAATGAATTATCTATCTATGATCAAAATAAAAAATCAAGCATATATTATGATAAAATAATTCTCTTTAAAATAATTAAGCAACTAACTTTACCACTTATACTAGGGTATGATCAACCTTTAGCTCTAGCAATTTAATGATCAAACAATTAGGAAAACAAGGTCAAGCAATCAACGACCGTCTAAGTTCTCAAAACTCGAGGGGAAGGCCATAAAGATAGAGACTTTAACATGCTACGATGATGATATACCAACCACAAGCTAAAACCAACTTCAATAATCCATAAAGTAGAAATCAACACATAGTATTAGAGTTCACCTAATATAAACGAAAGTAAAGGGTTATTAGCCCATGATTACAGAAAAAGAGCACATAATCAAATAGCAAACTAGATTAAACATTACAAACTCTAACCAAACCGAATGATTAATGTTGATTCTTCACTTCAATCTCTCTAAAACTTGTTCTCCACTTGAATCCTGCCTTCCAAAAGGGTTTTCGGTTACTTCTGGCCGAAGAAAGCCGCGGCTTACCGGAATTCGTCCCTGAAATTTGACCTAAAAGTCGAAATTTATACTTTCCATATTATAGCTTCCACGACATGGCACAATGCTCATTAAATCATGAGAATCACTTGCGATCCATATGCGTAAAGTTTTCCATGCAGATCCGGAGAAGCTTCTATGTTGGACATGTGGTCGTGTTGTGGCATATAAGTGACCACGACGTGGGGTATTCTTTTAGCCCATTTTCTTCTCTTTGTTTGTTCTTGAATGCATAATCCAACCTCCAAGTTTCCATCTTTGTCTGGTTTTAGTCCTTTTTTCCTTGAGAATCTCTTTCTTTGGTTACAAAATAGAATTTAAACTTTATAAGTACTAAATATCTTTGTCTTTAACCAAACTATAGCTAATATGTATTGAAATACTACATAAATATATGTATAAATATAGCAATATCAAAATACCTAACACCTATCATTTGATTGTCCACAAGCAAAACTTTATTTTAATACATCACATTAAAACATTGTCCACCAATATCACACAAAACAATCCAATTCAAACTCACTAATTATGCATTGCCTCAATGCATGTACTTATGTCTAATTTACCTAATTACTTTCCAATCCTAAATACTCACAATCTTCATAAATGTTTCCCACTTATTTTGAATGACATTCATTCATACCACCTATGCCCTTTTATTTACCCCATTTTATTTCAAAAGTTATTGTCAAATTCCAAGTGACTCGATTTTAAAAAGAAAAATACTATATAAGATAATTGACCTAAAAATATAACTAATATTTTACTGCAACTTCATATTTTTGTGGAACCTTTTCTCTTTTTAATTTTTTTTTTCACAGGCTTTTTTTTCATAACTTCAACTTTCACATATTTAAGCAAACAAATAACTTAAACTTTATTATTACTATACCATAGTTCATGACTTTCTAATAAATTCATTGGGGTGCTCAGAATTCCAAAGGTCACTAATGGAACCCATGACTTACAATGAAACCCATGTAGTGATTTTCTTCTCATCCATCTAAGCTTTTATAATTAGGTGGATAGATATAAATATACTCAGGGGGAATACTCATCGAGTCTCAAAGGTCCCATATTGGTTCCACTCTTGAACTGTTAATTATTTTTCATATATAACTAGACTTAAAATTCAGAAATTAAACATATAATACTTGGAATTTGACTCTAAGGCTGGCAATTCTCGACACGACCCGCAACATGACACGAAATAAATAGGTTTGGGTTGAGTTTTTCAACCAGCCAACCCGCTAACCCGCCAACCCGTTTATTAAATGCGTCATATATGGGTTTCTCAAAAAATAAATGGGTTGACCTGTCAACCCGTTTATATTCTTAATAAAAAAATTATTTTATTTTTAAATGTATTTATGTATCAAGTATTAATATTTAATAAGTATTATATAATATATATCATTGGTTCATAGACCATTTGACCGTTTAGACATTTTGACTTGTGGTGGATGCTCTAAGGTCGTAAGTCTTAACCTATAAGGCTAAGTTTATAAGATGTTTCTATGAATGTTTTTAATTTTCATTTGGATGTTTAAGACTTGAATGTCTAAAATTCAGATATGTTTGGATCAACCATCAAAAATTTATTAATGTTTATTTGTCAATTTTATTTATGGAATCTGACCCACGAACCCGCCAACCTGTGAACCCGTATAAATAAATAGGTTGACGGGTCATATATGGGTTTATGTTCCAAACCTGCCAACCCGTGACTTGTAGGGTTGGAATGATAATGCAAATGATTATACAGAACTTGTATAATTGATTGTTGCAATTAAACCCTAGAGTAAATGGTGAGTTTGATAAATGATAATGCAAATAGAAGCATAGCAACCAAGGTACATGAATATTATTATTATAATCTTTTTATTTAAAAAAATGCAGAATCTTTACAAACATTCTAATATTTATATTATTTTTTGGACATAAACTAATTATATAGTGTTTAATAATCACCATCTGCTTCTTTAGTATTCTATTTTTGAATTTGTGTTTTGGAATTCAGCATCCCATATCGTTATAGAAAAAAATCACATGTAATTCACATATGGATCACATGTGATTCTCATGTAAATAACATGTAATTCACATGTAAATCACAAGTGATTCGCATTTGAATCACAAGTGATTCACATATAAATCACAAGTGAGTCACATGTAAATCACAAGTGATTCACATGTAAATCACAAGTGATTCACATGTAAATCACAAGTGATTCACATATGAATCACATGTAATTCAATATAAAATCACAAGTAAATCACAAGTGGATCCCATATGAGTTACATATGAATCACAAGTGATTCACATATAAATTACATGTGATTCACATGTAGATCACAAGTGAATCACATGAGAATTACATGTGATCACTACAAACAAAATTACATTTAGTGGCACACATTTTTAATGGCATATCTTTTTTATAACATTATAGTATGTTTTTAAAGGCACATTTTACATATGCCACTATAAAATTAATAGGTTTAATGATATTTTATAATATATGTCACTAATTTTAATATTTATTAGTGACATAAAAAAATAAAAATGTCACTGAAAACTCTATATTTTATGGCATATGTTCTTTTACATACCACTAAAATGTTATTTTGCTTCTTTAGTATTCTATTTTTGAATTTGTGCTTTGGAATTTAGCATCTCATATCGTTATAGAAAAAAATCACATGTAATTCACATATGGATCACATGTGATTCACATGTAAATCATAAGTGAATCACATATGAATGACATGTGATTCTCATGTAAATAACATGTAATTCACATGTAAATCAGAAGTGATTCATACAAGTGATTCACATGTGAATCACAAGTGATTCACATTTTAATCACAAGTGATTCACATATAAATCACAAATGAATCACATATAAATCACAAGTGATTCACATGTAAATCACAAGTGAATCCAATATGATTTACATATGAATCACAAGTGATTCACATGTGATTCACATGTAGATTGCAAGTGAATCACATAAGAATTACATGTGATCACTACAAACAAAATTACATTTAGTGGCACACATTTTTAATGGCACATCTTTTTTATATCATTATAGTATGTTTTTAAAGGCACATTTTATATATGCCACTATAAAATTAATAGATTTAATGACATTTTATAATATATATCACTAATTTTAATATTTATTAGTGACATAAAAAATAAAAATGTCACTGAAAACTCTATATTTTGTAGCATATGTTCTTTTACATACCACTAAAATGTTATTTTGCTATTTTACCCATTTATTTTTGTGCCACTAAAAATAAATTTGTGACTCTTCAAAATGAACCGGTCTTTATTATGTTTGACCTTTGACGTTTCCCCAATTCTTATACCCTAATTGATTGCATTTCACAGCTCTTAACATCATACATCCAGCCGATGGCGAGTTTGCAAAGATCAAACCGTTGATTTCATTTGATTCTTATCTAAACTACGATAAGCAAACTCAAAATCAAAATCAACAAGATGAGAATCAACACTCCTTATTGTGTTATCGCTCTTCTCCAAGTTCCTTCTTTTCGAATATACTCAATGAGAATAGAGAGTAAGAGTTTCCAAATCCTATCACTGCCGCATCGAATCATGAGTCAGAAGAAAGGCTCTTCAAGCAACAAAAGAGATTTGAATATGATTCACGTGAGTTCCTGACCTTCTACATTATGTGTTGCTGTCGTCAAGCCCTATGCAATAGGAAAGGAGAAACGTTGATTCATATCCAATATCTTCCACCTTCGTCAACATCTGTGATGCATGGTTGGAGTTCATCGCAAGTGCCAAATTCCCGTGGTTATGACTATACAAATCAAAGTAATTTGGATTTTGAGTTGTCTTTTAGAGCTACGGATTCAACTAGTTCAAATCTCCTCAGGCAAAATAGCGCTCCACCTAAATTTTTATCCTCCTTGACTATTAAGGGCATCTCCAACCCAACCCCATTTCTTCTCTCATTCTTCTCCAACCCTATCCCATTTTCACCTCCATTTTTGGAGATATGAATAGTATTCCCCCATATATGGGGGAATACTATTCATATCTCAAAAAATGGAGGTGAAGTTTGGTTGTCAACTTTAGTCCCTCTCATTTTTATTTTATACATTTCTAGTTTATTTTATCTACTAATAATAATTTAAATACAATATTTAATATTTATAATATAATGTTATATACTAATTTATATTAATTAATCATAAATATAGAGTTTAATTAGTAGAGGGATGTATTTGATAATATATAAGTTATAAAAATGGAATATTCCAAGAATATATTTTTTGGGGTAAAAAATAGGGTAGAAAATGGAGTAGGGTTGGAGATGAAACCCTGTTTACTCCATTTTTTACTCCATTTATGGGGGGGGGGGGGGTGGAGATGGGTTGGAGATGGTCTAAAAAAGGTAAACAATTTAACCTACTTGTTAATTCCATTATTTTTTTTCAACTTGCAGTTGATTTATTGTCTAAAACAGTTCGTATGTATTAAAAATTGACATGTATTGACAGTTGCCTTTTTGCTACTAGTTTATACATCCCAAATTTGTCATGTTGTGTGATGATCTAACGAATTGAAGACTTCATGTTATTTATTGTGTAGATTTGTTAATTGTAAGATCAATATCCAGAGTAAGAATATTAAGACTCTATTGAATTTAATCTTAAAACTAAAGTCGTAAGGGTGTCAAAGAGGTGAGAAAAGGTAGTTCATCAAGTACTTGTAATAACCAATATCTTCAAGCTTAGGTTTTAGAATAACTTCTAATTTGACAACATAGATTTTAAAGTACTAAACAACATCTTTAAGTTTCCTAAGAGAAAAAGAATACTTTTTTCTTTGGCATTAATGTTGTGTATGTAGATTGAGTATGTAACTGACAGTAATCTCTCTCTCTCTCTCTCTCTATATATATATATATATAGATATATATATATATATATATATATATAGAGAGAGAGAGAGTTAGGTTCAAATGTTTTTAGCATCTATTGTGTGCCTAAATGCACCAATCACAAATCAGCAAATAATTAAATAATTAATTAAATCAAAAAGGGTATTTTGGGTTTTTTGCAACTTGCAATTAATGTGATCATTTAATTAAATCCCTACAATTAAGGAAACAAAATAAATAAGTTTTATAAACCCTAATGACGGCTTCCTCCAAATCATATGTACCTCTTTTCCATCTTCAAAATCCATCATCCACAATCATCATCATCTTGGCTGCTGACCACCACATTCGTGATCTTCATCTCCTAATCTTCGTGCTTCCTTGCCGCCACCGTCGGAAACCCGACAAGTCTTTTCCCTATTTCGACTGTAGCATCTGCTCCGCTTCGTTAAAGATTCGGTGGTCACTCTTTGCGACCACCTTTATTGTTGATCGTGTATCTACAAATGGTTATCTTTCCCCACCGATTTTGGCGCCAAGAAACTAAAGATCGCATCTTCAAATATTGGTTTTCCTTCAACAATCAAATCGATGTAAGGTAAAAATCCTCTATTCTTAATTGTCGATCAACATGAAATTCAATTGAATTATTAAAGATATATATTTAATTTTATGATTTTGTTGATTTTTTTTCTTAAAACTAATGAACGCATAAAAATAAAAGTAATATTTTATCTTCATCATCGAAAACGATTATTGTTTCAAACTTATCTCAGTAAGTTAAGGAAGAGAACGATAAATTATAATAAAATAGAATTAACATAATAGTCAATTTGCTTTAATTTGTTTTCAGTGGGGCTCAATTTCAAACAAACATTAAAATTGTTTTTGTTTGACGATAAGTGGATAGCCGAAATTTGTTTTTGATAGTATGTATATGGTAGTATTTTATAGGTTCAATTTGGTATTATGTGTGTATTATATATATATATATATATATATATATATATATATATATATATATATATATATATATATATATATATATATTTGTTGTAGCCTTGTAGCTTATTTACTTTAACTACTATTTGAATTCATTTGCTGAACACAGTAGATACAAACATAAAGATGATTTTTTTATGTGGTGATGGTTATGAAACTCATGGGGTTTTTTGGCTTGAATGGGTTCCAGTAAGTTCTTTTGGTATTACCATTGTATTCAAGAAAAATGTTATTGAAAAGGATAGAAATAGAATACAGTAGATACAAACATAAAGATGATTTTCTTTAATTGTCAATTCTCCTCTTCCCATAAACGCAAACATAAAGATCGTTTTGTTTTAAAATTGATGATTCTCATCTTCCATTAACCATTATATTTGCTCTGTGCAGTACCAATCACATGATTGTTCTTCTTCTTCATCCAATTTAACATTCTAAAATTTCATTTTGTATTGATATATAATATTGGTGAGGGGTCATTCTGCCAGAATTGAATCCAGTTCTGTCGGAATGGAATCAAGAATTCCAATTCAGTTGGAATGGAATCATGATATTTCATCACTAATTTGTGCATTTTCTACAATTATTGGTTATGGATTTTGGAGCAATTCACAGGTCTTCATATTTGTAAAAAAGACTTTAGTTTTTTATTTTTCATTTGCTAATGTGTTATTGGGTTCTAAATCATAATTGGATTTCGTTTCACAGATACTTGAAGAACGGACTGCAAAATTGAAAGTGATTCTCATCAACAATATTCTTTTAGAATGTATTAGTGTCTTTTGTTAGATTTTATTGTTTTTTTTTATCAATTTTTAACCGTTCTTAGTTTTATTTTTTAACAATAAATGTAATTCTTAGCAATTGTTACCTATATTCGTTAAGAATTAGTGTAATTTTTTGTTTTTATTCTTCAATTGATGGTTCAAAAATTTGTTATTTTTCAATAAGTTCATTCCATCAAAATATGTATTCTGTCAGAATACTTATTATTTTATGGTTCAAGAATGTTTCAAGATATTCATAAACGTATTCTGTTAGAATGACCTGATTTAAAAGAATGTTTCAAAATATGAATTGATATTCATTCTATAGGAATATGTATTCTAGCATTCAATATGTATTCTGGCATTCTCATAGAATTTATCATTTTAACAAAAATATCATTCTGACAGAATGTATTCAGTTATTATAAAAAATACATTAGAATTAAATCAATTAATATTTAATTACTTTAAAAAATTCAGAATTTTAAAATTAGAAGAATTAATTATCCCTAAATTCTCGAAAATTTCCTTTTTTAAATATAGTTAATTGTCCAAAATACCCTTATGCTGAAAATTATGTGATTATATGGTACACGCTACCTTACTATAATATCATAGACTCTTAGATCAGAACCATTGATTATATTTCTCCGATGGTCCAGATCTGTGCATTCTGGTACACAATAGTTAGCAAAAACAAAATAACCTAAGCCTATATATATATATATATATATATATATATATATATATATATATATATATATATATATATATATATATATATATATATATATATATATATTGAACCCATTTCATTACATCATTAACCATCATGAAGTATTTGGAATACAACCCTTTCGAACAGAACTTTATTATCTATTTGCATGTATAGTTAATAAATTCCTTTAATTTTCTCATCTTTTTGGCTCTCCATTAAAACTAATGTCATATGAAGTAGGGTTTTCTTCTTTTTCTTCTTCTTCTTCTTTATTCCTAATGTTTGGTTTCTTTTACAAAATTTCCTGATTTCTATTTTTAAATTTCAATTCAGATTCTTGATTATCTTGGTAACTCTCCTGATGCTGATGCACTAGTACAAAAATAAGTTATGGTCACACCAAAAAACTGTGACCATATGCTTATAGACACACCATTTTTTTTCATCGGAAGTGTCACCGAAGGTCGTGCTAACTCACCAGCTGGATATATTTCTAGTAGATCCAGGTGATGACGCAACATTTACCTGGGTTAACTTAACTATTCGTCTAGTTAAGATTAAATCATTATCTGATTCGGTTTTGTTTGAATTTCGTGTTTGTTCAATAGCTGAAATACATTGATCTATCTGATTTTGACTTTGTATCACATGTATCCAAAATACGAGTTCAGGTAACAACTTTATTTTAATATACCTTAGATGTTATTCAATTTGGCTAGAAAGGGTAAATTAGGAAATAAAATAAATAAAGAGCAATCTATTAGTGGGAGGGTATTTTGGGTATAAATGTTAGTTAGTTTATTGCAACAATGCTTATAAGAGGGTATGTAGCATCATCATCTATCATGTGATAAATCTAATATTTCATACATTAGGAGAGGCTAGGCTCTCAAATCACTAGCAAATTACAAGTTTTATCTTGTTATTTTGAGTCTTATCAATACATCAGTGAAGTATTGGTTTTCTATTTCTGTTTTGATCTCATATACTAAATCAATTCATAGTATGCAGGGGCCTGTATGTCGTTGCATATCATGAAATTCATAGTTATCATGTCTATTTGGTATTTGTTTCCATACTTTGTCGGTTGTGGCGATACTTAGTAAAACAAAACTTTGATTTTCTACAGGAACATTTGAATTCAGTAGCACCAAATCATGAGAGTTATTAATTTATTATTGCACCCACCCTACCCTTCATGGCATGGTATATTCAAAAATTTTGTGATTATTTATAGAAAAATATGCTAGAATCTTACATAACCAAACAACAACCAAGTAATGAAAAGAAATTAAGAGGTTGTTCCTTTTTAACTTAATGGGCTTAATCAAGCAACAACCAACCAGATCTGCTATAATCTTATTTATTACACCAACCTACCATTTTGTATGCAAGTATCTTATTTGGTTGTGGTGTTTTATGTTTTAGGAAAGTGTGGTGTTCAAGGATCAAATTAAAGTTCTTTTGAGGGATATGCATGAACATCAGAAAGAGTATGATGAAATGAACCAATAAGTGCAAAAGTTGAATCAGTGCTTATCCCAATATCAACAACAAATCATGAAACTTGAGGTTATAATTTTGTCTTCCTTATTTTAACATTTCAATTCTTTATAAAGGGGAGAAAACTCAGAAAATATGACAATGTTGATACAGTTAGGAAACTAATCAAAGTTTTCTTAGATTAAGTCTCCTTATTATCCAATAATATAATTTTTAAGGTGGATGTATGAGATGTAATATTATAACTTTTTTGGCTTAAAAGAGTCAATATTTGATATTTGAAGGTCAAATGCGTAACATTGTAACAAGTAACTGAACTTGCTCCAGATTGATGCTGCTAAGCCTGTTGGAGAAGTTTTTGAACCAGTTAAGGCCCTTTTCACCCCATTGGTTGAATAGGTAAAACAAGTTATGTCCAATATTTACTAAAATATCCCTATATGTCTTGCATGTTGTTGGTCGGATATTATAAATTACTGTAACATCTTCAGTCTCATGTTTAAGTAGGTAAAATTACAATAAAACCTGACATTTTCATTTGTGTATTTTACAGGGAATTGCTAATATTGGCTCTATGAGGTTTTTCCAAATAACATGAAGTATGAAGTTTTGGGAAGAAGTTCAATTACAATAAAGTTTAAATTTTATTCTTGTTGTTTCGTTATATTTTATATTTAGAGTTTATGTGTTCCACATTTAAACATATTTGACATTGATGCAAAAATAAAATGAAATTTTAATTAATTTCCCTGGATTATAATTAATTAGCTTCTTTTTATTTTATATTATAGCTAAAAAATGTGTCGCTAAAAATATATATATATATATATATATATATATATATATATATATATATATATATATATATATATATATATATATATATATATATATATATATATAAAATTTAGAAGTAATATTATAAACTAAATTCTCCCTAATATAAAAACCGGAGTCGTGTACGTGTAACCCTACAATCGAAAAACCTGGAAAACCCTAATGCGCGACATTACAGATTTTGATTCTTTTCCACGCACAGTCTTTCACGTACAATGGGGGAATCGGACGCTAAGTATGCTGGCGTCTCAATTGACAACTCTGCGTCGGAGTCAGAGGTTCTAAGCAAGAAGTAAGCTTTCATATCCGCTGCAAGGGTTTGCTATTATAATATGTGCTAGAGATTCCAAGGTTTAATATTTTGTGTTTGATTTTGTCGAAGTGCTCTAAAGAAGGAGCTGAAGAACAAACAGAAGGAGGAAAAGAGGCGTCTTAAGGAAGAGGAGAAGGAGAAAAAGGTGAATTAATTAAGCTTTTTGTATTCTAAAAGCTTGGGTTTAGTTTTACGAGTCATGATTTGTAATCTTAATTTGAAAATTCTAGATCATGTGACATGTCACTGTGCTTTTTAATTAGTTCTTACAGCCAAAATCAGCAGTCCGAAATCAGTCCGCTGCAGATGATGAAGACACAGATCCAACAGTATGATTATTTTCTTAATTATTAATTTATTATGTAAGCTGCATATTCTCTTTACGCGACTATGATATACACATCTCTTGTTTGGTTGCAGCAATATTATGAAAACCGCCTGAAAACACTTGCTGCTCAAAAGGCAGCAGGATTGAACACCTACCCTCACAAATTCCATGTCTCCATGTCCATTATTGAATACGTAAAGAAATATGAAAGCTTAAACAGTGGAGATCATTTGGAGGATATTCAAGTATCTTTAGCTGGTTAGTCCATCATTAACATATATATATATATATATATATATATATATATATATATATATATATATATATATATATAATTGCACCCTTACTCCTTCCAGGGCGAGTTATGAGCAAACGGTCTTCTGGATCAACACTCTTCTTTTATGATCTTCATGGTAATGGTGGAAAAGTGCAAGTTATGGCTGATGCAAGGTAAATATAAAATATTGACCTTTATTTTTATTTTTATTTTCAACTCTAAAATCTATCTTTTTTTTTTCTTCTTTTTTTCTTAGGAGATCTGATTTGGATGGAGCTGAATTCTCCAAGTACCATTCTGGTGTGAAACGTGGAGATATAGTTGGTATTGTTGGGTTTCCAGGTGCGTAGTTTTGTTTTCTTTAGATTTATTTTTTTATTTTTTATTTTATTTTTCTTAAAGTTTTGTTTATAACAGGAAAAAGCAACAGGGGAGAGCTGAGTGTGTTCCCAAAAACATTCAAGGTGTTAACTCATTGTCTTCATATGGTGCCAAAGCCAAACGCCAATGTGAAGGTAAAAGTTTGTTAGTGTTAAATATTAATATTGACGTATTTACCCCTAATGGTTTGGTTTGTTACAGAAAACCGAAGCTTGGACTCCAGGAAGTGGCAGAAATCCTGATGCATATATACTAAAAGATCAGGTATTCAATATCATTATTTGCATGTGAATATGATTTTTCATTTAATTTATTTTTTTTATTCTAGGAAACACGATACCGCAAACGTTTTATGGATCTGATGCTAAATTCAGAAGTGACACGAATATTCCAGACACGTGGAAAAATCGTATCTTACATCAGACGTTTTCTTGAGAATCTTGATTTCCAGGAGGTAAATTATTAAAGTAAATCACTTTTACTTTTGTTAATGGCTAATAATAATTATTTGTTGTTATTGTTATTGAAGGTTGAAACTCCGATGATGAACATGATTGCGGGTGGGGCAGCAGCCCGCCCGTTTGTGACCCATCACAATGATTTGAATATGAGGCTGTTTATGCGAATTGCCCCTGAACTTCATCTAAAGCAGCTTGTTGTTGGTGGAATGGAGCGTGTATTTGAGATTGGAAAACAGTTTAGGAATGAAGGGATTGATTTGACACAGAGATAACTGAAGAATTGTTAAGTGGTAATTAAGCTTGTATATTTTTATTCTGTGTTTAGTCCAAAAACTGATTTGATTCTTGAATCAAGGTTTCTTATCGATTTTGGTCCTTATTCCAAAGTTCCAAAATCGAAATATTAAAAAAGGGGGTTTCAGTTTTGGATTTTTTTTTCTTTTTAATATTTGCTAAGATATAATGAATCAGGCATGGTGAAGGAGCTAACAGGTGGCTACAAAATTAAATATCATGCCAATGGGTTGGATAATGATCCCGTTGAAATCGACTTTACCCCTCCTTTCAGGTCAATATCTTACTAGCTATATAATTGGTTTTAGACAAAATTACACAGATGGTCCATGTGGTTGGCACGAGAGACCAAAGATAGTCCTTATGAGGAATTTTGGACGAGTATGGTCCCTGTGGTTCCAAATTGTTGCACGAATAGTCCTTATGACATACTCCGTTTAATTGTTGTCGTTTATCTAAATCACGTGACCCTCACACGAGGGTATTTTCGTCATTTGCTTATCCCTTCTCTCTCATGATCTGCAAAAGATAGTCCCTTTCCCTATAAAAATTAAACCCCCATCACTTCCTTCTTTATTTATCGTCTCCTCTATTCTCTCTTCTCTCTTCTGTGTGTTTGTAAGAAAATTTGCATAAGAATGGTAAATTGTTTTTGTGGAAGGCAAGCGGTGATAGTGACATCATGGACGGATCTCAACCCAGGGCGTAGGTTTTGGAAATGTCCTAGTAGTTGCGGTTTCATTGCATGGTTTGATGAGCCCATGTGTCGAAGGGCTGTGGCTGTCATTCCATGTTTGCTAAGATCCAAGAACAAGCTTCAAGAATCTCTGCTGCAAGCAAGTTTTGAAGCAAAAAAAGTGAAGATGATGCTAGTTTTTAGTTGGGTTTTCTTTTTCATGTATGTGTACAAAAGATGCTAATAGTATTAGTCTGGAGATGATGGTTCTTTTGCTTGTGGGTAGATAGATGATGGTTCTTTTGCTTGTGGGTAGAATCAGATAGTACTATTAATTTGAAGATGATTTCGTTTTTTTGTTTGTGATGTAAGAAATGTTCGTATGTATGAATGGAATGCTTTTTATTTGGGAAACTTTTAGTCTGCAACTATTGAAAAATATTGGTCTGGAACGTAATGAGTGTAAAATATTGGTTTGCAACTTAATGAACTATCCAGATCCATTAAAGTATAAAAAATGAAAGTGAAAGGTTTTTATAGGGTTTAGACCATTGTAGTATAATGTGTGAACCATTGTAAAGCCATAACAACATTAGAAATGTTCAAAAATAAAATGCAAACTTTTGCATAGTCATAAAGTTCATTACATAACCTTAAAGTGCAAAGTCATAATACCAAAAAAATATCAAAAGAGCTTGCAGACTAATGTATCATAACCAAAAGAACCATCTTAGTCTAGCACCCTGTGTGAACCATAATACCAACAAAAGATAAAGACACACAATAACCAACTTAGTCTGACCTTTCTAAGGTACCAAAACAAACAACACAAAAGACCTTTCTAAGGTTCCATAACAAACAACACAAAAGACAACAAATCAAACTTTTTCCTTCATTTTGGATTTATCCTTAAGTTTGGTTTTCTCTTTCATTTTGGATTTCTCCTTTTTTCCATCTCCCTGCTTCTTTGCCTTGCTAAGCTTCTTGCCCCCTGCCACCACATTTCTAACTTCAGTTTGTCCCCCTTGTCCCTTGCAACTCCTAGAGTTGTGACCCTTGTTCTTGCATTTGCTACAAGTAACTGTAAGGAACTTCCTGGTCAAACTTTTACCTTGATTATTTGGTTCTTCAGTTTGAGCTCTCTTTCTCTTCTTTTTTGGTCTGCCTACCTGCATAATTAATAAATTATAAAACAATATAAACGTATACTAACTTGTAAATTGAAAATTATTTACCTGTTTAGTATGTTTGGGGGGTGTTAGTATTGTGGGGCAATCTGACTTTGGCCACATACTTCTTCCATTGATTGGTTGAACTTTGTACTTGTACATTTCATTCCATGTGCTTAACCTATAACATGGATGTACCCACTCCTCAAGAGGTGGGACATTTTTTGCCCCATGCTCAACCTTATCCCAAATGGCACTAACAAGATGAGAGCATGGTATCCCAGTGATCTCTGTATGCCTGCAACTACAGTTCCTGTCCCTCCAATTAACCACAAATTGTTCCCCCATTGTCCCAGTAACTTGAGTCTTCTCAGCACCATTAAATATGCAAGTGTATTGAGAAGCATGTTTCTTAACTCCATCTAAAAGTTTTGTGGCTGTTGGGGTAAGAGGCCCTTGAGACTTATCTATCACATTTTGCACAATACAAATTCGTTTCATTAAGTATTCCCTAATATATTCTAAACATGTAATTATAGGTTTGTCTCGAGCATCTAACAACTTTGAGTTGAAAACTTCACATAAATTATTCAACAAAATATTTGTATGTGCTCTTCCTGTACAATGCAACAAAATATCTTATAAGAATCTGTCAAAGTGTAAATCTTCCTTGAATCTGTCAAGGTGTCTAACTGTTATATAAGGGTAAATATACCTGAAATATGTGCTCTGGCCCAATGTTTGGGTGGAATTTTCTTTAACCAATCACATGCCTTTGAATTGAACTTGTTAAAATCTTCCATGAATCTGTCAAAGTGTCTAACTGTTGTTGTTGTTGCACATTCCCATAAATGATCTCTGTGCTCCTTCCCCCTCCATTGTAGCTTCATGTTTTCGTGAATATGTCTTAAACAAAACCTGTGTTCAGCGCTAGGGAATAGGTTGGCAATGGCAGGTAAAATCCCCTAATAAACAAGTAACAAAAATGTTATTTTTTAAAGGTAGCAGACAAAATTACACAGATGTCATGAACAAGTATCATAAGAAGACTAACCTTTTGCCTGTCAGAAATAAATGTGAAGTTTGAATTTGTAGACAGCTCCAAATCTTCACCTAGACACTCTAGAAACCAACTCCATGAGCTTATGTTCTCGGCTTCAACTATGGCATATGCTAGTGGGTAGATCCCATTATTGGAATCAAGACCCACAACAGTGAGAACCTGTCCAGGGTAAGGTCCCTTCATGAAAGCCCCATCGAATCCTAAGAAATCTCTTAAACCTGCCTTAAAACCCAGTTTTAATGCACCTAAACAGACATAAATTCTCTTAAACATCCTAGTTTCCAAGTTTGCATTTGGTTCACTGTATACATCAATCTTCACAGTTGTTCCTGGGTTGCACTGTTGTAATTCTAGTACATAATCCCTGAGAAGGCTGTATTGCTTTTCATAATCTCCGTGAACATGTTTCTGAGCAAGTTGTTTAGCCCTAAAGACCTTCATTCTTGACATCCCCACCTCGTATGTCTTTTGTAACTCTACACGCAAAGCTTTGACTGGGATAGTTGGGTTTCCTTCCACTTGTTGAAGAATGGTGGTTGCAAGAAACTTAGAAGTACACGCTTTAATAGATCTTGACTGCACACATCTATGCTCATGAACCAAAGTTTTCACCATCCAATTGCTTTCTTCATCAGATCTAGAAATTAATACCACCCAAGGGCATGTTGTTTTTTGTGAACTGACTGTTTTGTCCTTGCATTTGATTCTACTTTTTGTCCATGGCCCACCTGTCATTTCTAGGACCACACCCCTGCATTTTGCCCTAATTCTTTGTTTATCATTTTTTGCAAAATAAATGTTTCTCCTAGTTCGAATTGAATGCATTTTAATGTAGTCCTTCGCTTCTGATGAGGACTTAAATATTTGACCCAGATAGGATGCAGTTTCATGTATTACTCCTGATGAACACGTGGTTGGTTTGTTTAACCTTCTCATTAACTTCTTCCTCTCATCTTCTTCTACACCAGCTGATTCAAACAACTGTGTATCTATCACCTCCAAATCGTCATCAACTGTGACATCAGGTGCATTGAATGATTGGTGGTTATCTAGATTTGGAAAAGAATAAACACCACTGTGGAAGTCTTTCATATTCACTTCGACATCCTCCACCAAATTAAGTTCATCCACTAAAAAGTCACTATCCTCGCTTATACTTCCATTGGTACTAGTCTCATCACTAATAGCATCTCCAATTTCTTCATTGTCCCCCATCTGTTGGTAATCATCGTCCCCCATCTGTTGGTAATCATTATGATCCATATAAAAGAAAGGATCAAAGTCTTCTGAAGGTCCAACATCTTGGGCTTTGTTAAGCTCCTCACTTGCAGGCTGAACTCCAACATCTTTCAATACATCTCTATCAAAATGTCCAAAAGGTACAACAGACCTAGAAAAGTCATAGTTCTCATTCAAGTCCAATTTTCTACTACATGATCCTACCTCTGTACTTGTAAACTTTTTTCGATTGAGTTCCGGAGAAATAGGCTCATTGATTTCTTCCAATACGACCTTATTTGGAGACATAAAGTATGTATGGAGTCGAGTAGTTCCATGTTCAGTATACACTATAATCTCTTTATGATTAGCGACATGCTTACTTAACAAAAGTACGTCTGAGTCATTACCTAAAGGAAGTAACCCATAATCGATTTCAATCTCTGGAATCAAGAAGTGGTAGTAGATAGGCTCACCGTTGATATAACCTATCTCCTTCATCATATCGTCTAACTCATGTACGGAGAACACGTCCATGTCTACGTAGTCAACATAGTCGATACTCCCACCAACGTAACGTCTTCCTGGGTATTTTGTGAACATACCCCCATGGTGAATCTTGAATGTGCAAAAACTACTTAACTCAACTGAAAAACAAATAAATAATGATATGAGGAAAGAATGAAGTCTCAAAATTGAATGTGCATAAATTACTTAACAAAATTGGAAGTTGTTAACTGATCACTCACCATAAGCTTTGATCAGGTCAGGATTTTCTGAGAATTTTGAACGGACATTCCACAAAGTTAGAACCATCGCAAATGATGAAGATGAAAACCCTAGTTTCCGTTTGATGTTTTGCAGTGACGAAGATGATAAACCAGAGGAGAAAAGAAAGGGACGATTTCTTGGGGCAACGTAAATGGCAGCTGGATGTAAGGATCATTTATGTATATGATCATTTCGTGTAACAAAGCAAAAGACGAAAATACCCTCGTGTGAGGGTCACGTGATTTAGATAAACGGCAACAATTAAACGGAGTATGTCATAAGGACTATTCGTGCAACAATTTGGAACCACAAGGACCATACTCGTCCAAAATTCCTCATAAGGACTATCTTTGGTCTCTCGTGCCAACCACGGGGACCATCTGTGTAATTTTGTCTTGGTTTTATTTATTTGATTTATTTATGTTACAACATTCTACATTGGAAAAATCTGTTTAACTATAGGAAGTCCATCATCTAATGTGATTTTTCTAACATGATTGAAATTTTTCAGAAGGATTGACATGATTGGAGAGTTGGAGAAGATAGCTAATCTTAGCATACCCAAAGATCTAGAGAGTGATGAAGCCAATAAATATCTAGCTGATGCATGCACAAAATTTGAAATCAAATGTCCCCCACCCCAAACAACCGCACGTTTGTTAGACAAAGTAATAAATAATCCAAATCCATTTTACAAATTGCTAAATTAATGCGGATTGTAACTTTTTAATTAAACTGTTTGATGTGTCAGTTGGTGGGACACTTTTTGGAGGAGACATGTGTGAATCCTTGTTTCATAATCGACCATCCTGAAATCATGAGTACTTTGGCCAAGTCCCACAGATCCAAACCAGGTTTGACTGAACGTTTCGAGTCGTTCATCAACAAGCATGAGGTATGTGATATGTGTATGTGTATGTGTATGTTTATGTGTATGTGTATGTGTATGTATGAATTCTTTTTTTTTTTGTACATTAATTATTTTTATCTTTTGTTTCTGATTTTGTTAGCTTGCCAATGCGTACACTGAACTGAATGATCCAGTGGTACAGCGCCAACGATTTCAAGATCAGTTAAAGGTAATCAATCAATGTTGTGGTGTTTGTGTTTCTTTATTAATTGTTTTAAATTTTAAATAAATGTGTTTAGGATCGACAATCGGGGGATGATGAAGCAATGGCTTTAGATGAGGAATTCTGTACGGCTCTTGAATACGGGTTGCCGCCAACTGCCGGTTGGGGATTGGGTGTTGACCGCCTTGCTATGCTGTTGACCGATTCACAGAACATCAAGGTTGGTTTGTGCATGCCATTCGTCACTCTTACTTTTTTTCTTTTCCATTTTTGAATTTTGTTAATGTTTGGGGGAAAAACAACAGGAAGTTATACTTTTCCCGGCAATGAAACCACAGGATGAAAGGTACATTTGTTGTCTTAATATTTTTTGTTTGTTGGGATATATGTATGTTGCATACAAACTGATGAAAATAATTATATGCAGCCGCCTGCCTGCAAGGGATGCTGAAAAGTTGAGCTCATAATGTACACATCTTGAAGCTCTTATATTTTTATGGAAAGAATTTTGGGTTAATGACTTAGAAGGGTAACATAGTTTAGGTTGTGCTCACGTTTAGTCCTTGAAGTTATTTTTTGTTCATATATTACCACTGAACTTATTTGGATTGTTCATATTGCATCAGTATTATTGGTTGGTGTAGGTAACGTAGTTTAGGTTTTGTTCACATTTAGTCTCTTAAGTTTTTTTGTCTACATATTAGCATTGGACTTTTTTTGATTGTTCACATTAAATCATTATAAACTTATTTAGGGAGTTGGTATTATGTTCTTATGACCTTGAACCATTTTTCAACTAACCTTTATGAGAAGTGTTTATGTTTGAGCTTGAAACTATTCAATCTTTCATTTTCTTTAAATTGTCATAACTCATTTGTTTGAAGTTGGAATGTCATAATCTTTTTCAACACATAGTTTTATGTGTATATTTCATTTTAGAATTTAGAATATATAAACACCTTATTTGGTTACATATTGATTGGGTTATGGGTCTCGAAACATAGGGTATTAAAGCTGAATTTATGTTATTTCAGCATTGAGTTTACTATTTCTACTTCATTTTAGACTATATAAACACCTTATTTATTTATATATTGGGTTAATTTTTGTTTGTTGGTTTGGTATTATTCTAATCACTTGGCCTAAAATCATTAATTAGTTGTAGCAACCGCATAAGAACATGTGCCGATTCTAACTGGGTATTGAATCGAAAATTAGCATCGACACCGAAATCGATATAGTCAAACAGGCCAAGTTCTCGGTTCTCATTATTAGTCTAGCATGTTTTGGTTCCAAATCGGTTTCAGTCCGAATTGAGTTCGGATTGGTTGCTCATCTCAGTTCCAACTAAGCACCATAGGCTTAGTCAACCTTTATCTGACCAACTACCAAATACCATGCAGACTCATCAAACAACGCAATCGGTCCTAAAATGATCAAGGCATTTCTCTAGTGATGTGAATAAACAATTGTTGAAAGGTTTAATGACTTATAAATGTAATATAGTTTAGTTTTTGTTCACATTTGGTTCCTTTTGTTTTTTGTCATTATAATACCATTAAATTTGTTTGGACCGTTCACATTACAACCTTATGACCGGCTAAAGCCTACAATAACCGATCATAATGATGTAATGTAAATAGTCCAAACAAGTTTAATGGTAATATGTTGACAAAAAATAACTTCAAGGACTAAATGTGAATACAACCTAAACTATCAGGTGAGTTTCATCACTTATTCTTACTTGTGTAGTAGAATAGTTGTATATTTTTACATTTGATGACAAGCTGGGTCTGAGTGTTGTTCATGTGTATGTGCTGATTATATATGTTGAGACTGACAAGCTGTATCTAAGTGGTGTTACTATGTATGTGATGATTATATGTGTTGAGACTTCGGGTAGTCTCTAGGGTTGCTGATAACCTATAGGATGTGTTGTTTGTGCACTGAGACTTCAGGTGGTCTCCACTGTTGCCGATAACTCATAGCTGTTTATTTGTGTTGTGTGTGGTATTTTGGGGAACTCACTAAGCTTTGTGCTTACAGTTGTTGTTTATATGTGGTGCAGGTACTTCTGAGGATCGCGGGAAAGCGAAGGTCTGATGTACACACTCGTTGGGAGATTTTGTTACTGGGCATTTTGTGGCTCTCTGATATTTGTAGTGATGATTTGTATTTGATACTTGTGATTTTTTGATGGTTTGGTTTATGAACAATATTTTGGGTAATTTGAAAATGAAAATTTTGGTTTGAAATTTGAAGCGTTACATTTTTAACACTGAAAATTTGATAATTCTAGTATTAAAACATTGAAATAAAATTCATACAACCAGATTACACTTACAATAACAATTTGAAATCTTATCTTCATTTCAACACACAAATATGATATACTTTAAACATTATTATCCATGAAAATTCACAAAAAAACAAAAATTCAAAATGTGTATTATATGAAACACTTTAAACATCAAGATCAAAATGGTGCATGAAGGAGAAACTTCTTCACCTAACTTGGTAATTCTTTATTATGAGAAATTAGAAAATGGATCCATGTCTGCCATTCTTTATAGTTGATATTTACAAAATAAGCTTCTCTATAGTAAAGCAACAACATGCACTAATAGTATTATACCAAAAATATCAGTAAGCTTATACCTAAACTTACAGTTGCAACAAGGTCAACATGAAAATTAGTTTCAATCACTTACAACAACAATTTGAAATCTCATCTTCATTTTAGCACACAAATATGATATTTTTCAACATACACTTCTAACACACAAATCGATAACCACTTCAGCACACAAGAATCAGAAAAGAAAAGAAAAAATAATTCAGAAATCAACAACATCAAGAAACACATTACCAAATCAGAAAAATATATGAAAGGTGAAGTAAATCAGCAAAATCGATTAGAAGTGGAAAATAATTTAACCAAAAAATCGATTTTAGCATACCAGAAAATTGATTAAAATTGATTTCATGTTCAGCAAATCAATTTCAGTTCAGAAAAATGATTTCACTGATTTTAAACAACTAAAAACAAGAATCGAGGAACATACCTATCGTTGGTCAACGATCTGAAGGGTTCGATTGGGCACCGATGAGAAGAGGGTTACACTGACGAAGGGCTAAGGGCGGTGACGAGTTGAGGCCAACAATCAGAAGTAGTGGAGAAGGAGGAATGATGGTTGAAGGAAGAGGGTAGAGAAAGCGGTGTTGTGCAAGACGCCAGCCAGAAGGGTGTCAGTGACGACGAGGGCGGACCTGTAAGCTGCGAGTGATGGCGACCGGCGACTAGTGACTTGTAAGCTCTGATCTCTTACGATTCGATAGGAATGGAAGAACGATGAGAGTTGTTTAAGAGCAACGTTTTCTTTTTACTGTTTTATGTCCCGTTCTTTTTTTTAGGTTTTGGTCATGAAGAGGTTAGAAGTGGCAAACCCAATGCTATATGGGGTACAGGATGGAAAGAGGTTTTTGAGTCCGAAGTCGTTTAAAAAACAAACGACTGCGAAATAAAAAATGTTGTTTATATAGTACACAAAAATAAATGGTAAGAAGAGGTGTTTTTTTTACAAAAAAGAAAAATTAAATTGTTTCCTACCTATTATGCTTACAAATATTCCTACATGCTATCTTATTAAAAGTACTAGGTTATAACCTGTGGAACCACGGGTAGTATGTTTAAAATATTTATATGGACAAAAAAGAATATTAAATGTTGATAGAAGGGTTCCAAAAAAGAAATTCAAACCTAAAAAATGATAGATAAGGGGTAGAGAAACCAAAATTGTATTTCAACAATCCAATTACATATCAAAATCTCCATTGTTGCCCTCCATTTGATGTTTCTTCCTTCATTAGACATGTCTCACATTCCCCCTTTCCTATATATATATATATATATATATATATATATATATATATATATATATATATTCAAAACAAAAAATTAATAAATAATGTTGAAAACCAATTTGAAAGTTTATATAATAGTTATTTTTTCTATATTAACTCATTACCTTTCTTCTTTTTGCCACCTCCTTTCTTTTTTGTCTTCACAAGTAAATCTAATCATGCTTTGATTTCAGGGTCATCAAGCATTTTAGTTGGTTGCAACTCTTAAAGTGTATGAGAGGTTATTCGATCGGATCCATTTTGCATCTAAAGAACTATAAATCTTATATGCACCACAAAATCATGACACCGTGGATAAAAATTGAACTTTTGCCCCTCCAAAGAAAAAGTAAGAAAAGTCATAAATGCCTTTATAATTGGGGTTAACTATGGGGTAAAGTTTGATGAATTATTTTACCAAGATTTTCATGAAGAATAAGGTGTGGTTGTAAAAGCTCATGATTAACATATTCACCACTAACCCCAACCCTAACGAAGCGTATTTTTCTTCCAAAGCTATATCACCAACACAAATAAATTGTGAAAAATGCCCTCACTTATTATAACTATATATAATTTTTTTTATTCATTTCAATGAAGGTAATTTGGTCTTCTAATAAATAAGAAAATATAGAAATTGGATTCTTTTATTTTCCACTAAGAATGGTGAACTCCATCAAGCAAAGATTAATTTGCAAGTAAAGATGTCATGGAATGGAATCTTGAATTCCAATTTCTTCCGAAGCAAAAATAACTATGCCATCTACTGTGCTTGTGACTATATCAATTAGATAAACTTCATTATCCTCAATCTCTGCATTACCCACTCTTGTTTCTAGATTTGAAGCACTTATCTATCTAAATCATTATCTACTTCCTCTCCAATACATAACTAGATTTGGAACTTGTACATATCAATATAAAATACATGTAAACATACTTTTGCAAAGAAATAAAGAAATAGTAATCAAGTATTAGAATAGGCTTCAACTTTCATTTATATAAAAGAAAGAAAAATTTATTAATTCACCTAATGAAAATATTTGGATGACCAAATTTATAAAAAACAAATCCACTTTCACACACACACACACAGACACACACACACACACACACACACACATATATATATATATATATATATATATATATATATATATATTGTTATACTTCAAAAAGCTAAATTTACATAATAAAATTGATTTTTTGAATAGTCCTCTACTACCCTAAATATGTGATCAATAAGATCATATGATTAGGAATGAACATTTTCCGCAAGGGAACTTCATTTAGAGCAATTCTAAGAGATTTAGTAGAGAAAGGTACATGCAAGAAGATTAAAATTGACTTTCTTATTCTTTTGTTAAAAAAGGCAATACATTTTATTACTCAGTATATTTTTTTCAAGTTCCTCGTCTCACCATCTTTCAACACATCAGAAAAATTAAAGATTAAATAAATCTCAAGAAATAAACTTTTTAAACTAAGAAACAATCAGCAATCCCTACCCAACAATTGGCCTATATGGACTCACATTTCCCTCTTAAATTAGTAAATGGGTAAAGAAAGGTTGAAACTTCAAACTACCTTCATCAATGGCTTCAACATCATCAAGTTGAGATCCAAAAACCATAATGTTACCTAATGGTGTCATCCAATTTGACATACAAATGTCAACTGCATTAGTCTCCCTCATTTTACATAACCAGGCCAAAATGATGAAACATGATTAGTCTAAGTTTAACTTAAAACATCTATTAGGAAGAAAACAAATACCCGTTATGCATAAAGAGCATTTTTATAGAAAATGCAAACAAGGGCCAGATCGATATAACCTCCAAATTTCAAGGAGTTCTATTCCACTTAACTAAGCCATGTTCATCATTTGGTAATAATCAAGGAACATTATCAACTTGTGGAACTTCATAATCCTAATAAAATCAAAATATATATTGTTACCTAGGAACATTGATAATGAGGAGTATTGTGTTTATTTGTGTGGTAACTTGTAGCTCTCGGAGAAACATGTTTCTTTGACAACAACATGATTTCTGGAAGAAGTTTTAAGCAAAATAAGGGGGATTCAAGTTTCAAAAGGCCGGAGATGACAGTGAGAAAGGAGAAGATGTAGCATGGTGGAGGCGGTGGTCACACAAACCTCACTCGCATGAATCAATTCAGCAAACCAATGCTTGGTTTGTAAAATTTTCAAGAACAGAAAGTTATCGTCCTTTGAAGATTATAACTTTGAATAAACTTCAAGATTGTGATTCATATAGATTTGAAACAATAAACCGAGCAAAAAATGTAATTATTACAGAAAATACTTGTTGATCTAACAAATCCAAAAATGGCAAAAGAAAGAGATGGTATCACTAAGGTTTCAGTGGTGATGGTTGAAATTGAATTATTTACCCTTTAATGATTTAATTCCATGACATTGATTATGTTAGTAGATAAGGTTTTGCTCGAGTGTATCTCAACCCTCACCAGAGAAACACCAAAGCCGCCACTAACCAAGCCTACAAACCACAAGCAAATCGTGATTTCCTGAATAAATGCATAACACAAACAAATCACATAAACTAAATATACGATGAGAAAGAAAATACATAGATGAAGTCAATATGTAGTCCATTATACAAAATCAAAGAAAGAAGACCTATTGAAAATAAAGTAATGATTTTTTATTTTAGATTGTCTGTCGAGGTGGTGGTCCATGTGGATAGATGGTCGATTAGGATTTCGGAGAGCAGTGTCAGAGTCGGAGTCACATAAAAAAAAAACTTAAAGAACGTTTCTCATATAAAAGAAGATGACAACAAGATCCCATTCAATATTTTGCTTCCTGATTTCTTGCTAGATTTGTTGAAAATTTATGATTGATTTCATGGGATATTAGTAACCAAAAAATACAAAGAATCGCATATAATCAAGATTGAACGGGAAATGAATTTAAGTTTATTGAAAGCGTATACGTGCTAATTTTTTGCTAAATCAATGGTAATCAATTTCAACTAGTGGGCAAGCCCGTGGCAAACCACGGGTCACCATTGTGGTTGTTCTTGTACGTTTATTAAACCTATTATTACTGAAATGTGTCTTATCTTATTCACAAAACATGACAAATTGAAATCCTAAAGATAGACGAAAAAGGGACAAAAGGAATGTCAAAATGGTCAAAGGGACTGAAAGTGAGATATTAAAACACATGTGGCTAATCTGTAATGAAAAATAAGTAGTAAGATAAAAAAAAGGACAAAAGGAAGACGAAAATTAAAAAGGGACTTAAAGTGACAAATATTAAAAGATATGTGACCAATCTCTAATTACAACAGACAAGAAACCAAAATTCTCAAAGTATACACAAATGGATCAAAATTGTCAAAGTATATAAAGTATTGTGGCAAATTTTTAAAAGATAGAAAGTACATTATTCCTAATAACGAGTTAATATAGTATATAAAATTTAAATTTCAAATGAATATTCAAATTTAGGAAATGCATGAGAGAAGGACACGTGTCAATTGCTCATCTATAAAACTAGAGAATTGATGGTAAGAAGAATTATTTTATTAGTAAAGATAAATAAATATTAAAAATATATCTAATAGAATTAAATTTAGGCTTTATTTATTCCTACTTTATCTCCACTTATCTCTACCCTTTAATCATTTTTTCAATCATTGTTTTTACCAACCATTTTACTTTTTTACTAAACATTACTACTTTTAAATATTTTAATAATTAAATTATGATTACATTGTTATTATTAATAGTTTTTTAATATATAATTAGTTAATATTTATAAACCTATTTATTAAAATATTATTTTTTTTATTTGGCTTAATTATAGATAACATATTTATATTATTTTTTTAAAAGATACATCAATATTTGTAAATAGGTTTACTAAAATATTTTTTATATTTTTGATTCTATAAAGTATGATATATATATATATATATATATATATATATATATATATATATATATATATATATATATATATATATATATATATATATATATATATATATATATATGTATGCATCACAGTTATCCATTTGTGTTCCTATAAAAATACATAAGGCTTCATTTATTCCTACACCATCTCCACTTATCTCTACCATCTAATCGTTTTTGCAATTATTGTTTTTACTGATTATTTTACTTTTTGTTTTTATTAATCATTACTACTTTTAGTTGTATTAATAATTAAATTATGATTACATAGTTATTATTAATAGTTTTTTAATATATAATTAGTTAATATTTATAAACATATTAATTAAAATATTATTTTTTTATTTGGTTTAATTATATATAACTTATTTATTTTATTTTTTAAAAAGATACATAAATATTTGTAAATCTATTTACTAAAATATCTTTTATATTTTTAATTCTATAAAATATGATATATATATATATATATATATATATATATATATGTGTGTGTGTGTGTGTGTCATTTTTTTTTGTTACGATAACAATTTTTTTTAACTTATTGTGCCTCACATATATAATGAATTCAAAATTTTACCTTTACTAATAAACATCATTAAACATATTAAAATGGTGTTTGGGATTACTTCTTAAAATAAATTTTGGAACTTTTAGCTTTTTCAAAAAGTTAAAAGTTTGAAAATGTGTTTGGCAATTCTAAAAATCCTTTTAGAATGATTTTTTGGCAAGAAGAAAAATGAGTGATTTTAAAAGCTAGAAATTGTAACTTTTTGTGATTTTTGGCTTTTTAGCCTTTGCTTCTTCAAAAAATAATCCAAACACATTTTAAAACACTCTTTTGCAAAAAGTTATAAAATAAAAAGTCTTTTAGTTGAAAATGATTTTTTAGGTTAAAAAGCAATCCCAAACACCCCTAAAAATATGATATGAAAATGTTAGTTGGCAGCCATCAGATGAGAGTTAATCGTGCCACCAAATGGTAGTTAATCGTGCCAACCTAGCAACCAAAAAGTTATATATTACTAGTAAACATTATTAAAACATATGAGTTTGATATATTTTAAAAGAAAAATAAGTTATATTTTTAAAAAAAATCTATAAAAACATTGGTTGGTATATCTTAAATATAATTTGTTTTTTTAGCGGGTCAAACAAAATAATTTATGGCTATAAAGAAACTATAACCCAATTCACTTATCAGACTTCGATGGTCAATATTGTTGTGACAATATTAAATAATAAAAAATATATATTTAACTCGCCGTCGTTGTAGTTATTTTGAAGACCAATATTGGAAAATTTGAAAAAAATCCAAGCGAAACACTAGGAAATAGGAAAGTGTAGGAAACAACATTTATTTATTAAAAAAAAAAAAACTAAACTAAAAAAATGATTTTTATGAAATTTATCCAATATACGACTGGTATATATATATATATATATATATATATATATATATATATATATATATATATATATATATATATATATATATATATATATATATATATATATATATATATATATATATATATATACTAGTCGTATACCCGCGCAAAGCAGCGGGCGGCGAATAGTTTTTATCGACAATTAATTTCTTTTCTGCTGACAATGATTTGTTCCGGTTTAACGATTACTTTGTTTTAGGAAACATTCCACATTAAATGTATTGACAAATATCACTAAGTGTTAGTTTCAATTCAATGATTCGTTTTCTTTCTAATGGTTATTAGTTAATCGTTTTCTTTCCAACGATTATTAGTTCATTTAGGTGAACAATTTCTTTGCAACTATCAGATCAAATCATTAAACCATTAAGTATTAACCAAATTACAAAACACAAAAGGACCAAATTAAATAAAATAAAAAAATAAATTACATAGTAAGAACTCATTTCCAAACCAGCGACGTTGAATAGTTTATCTCCAAGAGGAGTTTATATTCCAACGAATAAGCAGCGAACGTACATGGTCAGTTTTGCGGTTTTGGGTATGTGTTTTTAATCTATTGATCGAATGTAAAAAAGAATTTTTTTATTCCAAAGAATAAGTAGCGGACGTACCTGCAAAATACAACAGGTGGTGAATGCGAGGTGTTTTTGTAGTTTAGCTCCGAGAAAGATTTTCCTTCTGGTGATTGTTTTATTTTTCACGGACTTCAAATAGTTACTCAGTAAAAATAGTGAACAATTTCATAGTGCCCTTATGTTGACTATGTTAATAACCTAACAGTTAAATGAAGATTAATATACGTTACAAAAAACTATGTTATTACAACAAAAATATAAAGTTATAAAAACTATGTTATTTTATTCATCTATTTTACCATAAATTAAAAACAAAAATATAAAGTTAATTTAAAAATATTTTTTGAACAACAAAATCAAAGTCATCATTTAAAATCTTAACTGGAATAATAACTTTTGGAAGTTAGAGATAATTTTTTTGAATTCAGATTACAAGACAAAAAGTTGATATAAAAGAAATTATAGATATAAGTTATCTTATTATATTAAACTTTACAAAACGTTTACTACTTTTGCATAAAAAATATTATTTAAAATGTATAAATTAATATAAAAAGAGCACTACAAAATTAATTGTGTACCTTGTTCATTCCCTTTATTGTTTATTTATTTAAAATAATATAAAATCTTTTCATTTTATCTACATGATAAGCACCCGTTTGATGCAACTTGTATTAACCAATGGGTTTCAAAACTACAAAATGAATAGTTGAACTTATTTTTTATGCATACTTCAACATTAATCTTAGTTGAAACATAATTTATAGTAGCAAAAAAAATCTCAACAACTCATAAAGTATGTTGTTATTTTATGGAAAACAAATACCTACAGACAAATCATTTCCGACAAAAAACTCATTCAAGTAACTGATTCTCTAGGGAAACTTGTTTAATTTTTGGGTCATTTAAAAATGAAGAAAGTGATGAACTTGAGGTTTTCATTCGGTATTCTTTAACCACTCTGTACTCAAGCTGCAAGAAAATACAAATATTAGACACATTAGTTGGACAAAAGGAAAATACACAATACATTGCAGCCTACTTATGTTTCATTACACACATAGATATTGGCCTACTATCATTTCACCAAAAAATTATGTTTCATTACACACATAGATATTGGCCTACTATCATTTCACCAAAAATTCACAGGCTATTATAGATTGGCCTACTATCATTTCTTTAAATTAAACAAATGTTTTATTCTTTGAAATCCAACAAAAGTATTAATAAAAATTTAAATATGCATTCTCATTTCTTTGAATTAAGCAAATGCTTTATTCTTTGTTTCTTTCATTTGATACACTAAAAAAAAAATTCAATACCAAGATAATAAATGGTTAAATACCCTACGATTGTTACATTAAGCAAATTAATCTACTGTGAACTTCTTCCTGAAGCTTTTCTTCCCAAGCATAAAAGATAAAAAGGATACTAATGCTACTACTAACTTCAGAGCAACTCCCTCTTTCTACAATGTCATACACTGTCACATATCAACATAGAAAAGAAACATGAGTACCTTTCCATACATGTAATATAAAAATATTAAATGACTGATCCAAAGTAACTTATCGACAGTAAAATTAAAAAAAAATGTTTTAAAGTCTTTATTTATTATTAAGTATTGACTTGTCGTATTCCTCATGTCTACAATTGAACTTTCAACACAAAAAACATATATTAAGTATGCCTTTTAGATATTAATATTCAAGCCAAAACCATTTGACATAGAATGCAAACCTTACATTATACATAAAACACATATACATACACACACAAACTTACAAAGCACATAAACGTACAAAGGAAGAGCATGGGTGGTTTTCAATATGCACATAATGATGAAGAATTTGCAGAAACCTCTTAAAACCAAATTAACATGGAAATTAAAAAAATCATGTTTATTTAGTTATCAGTTTGTAAACTAAATCCCAGC
The DNA here is from genome assembly GCF_052625555.1 of Lactuca saligna. Taxonomy (NCBI): domain Eukaryota; kingdom Viridiplantae; phylum Streptophyta; class Magnoliopsida; order Asterales; family Asteraceae; genus Lactuca; species Lactuca saligna. Next base: position 43,600,892 of record NC_136420.1, on the reverse strand, counting down.
TTAAATAACTTAAACTGGGTAAAAGCATCATCTAACCCGTTCCTTTTTCCTATACAAACATAAAAACTGTGATTTGATCATTTTGGGGTAAACCCTAGGAAAAGACAGAGTTTCAGAGTACATGTCTGCTTCTTCTCTAGGATTGCTTATTCTTTAGATTTGCTTCTTCTTCATAAACCTAAAACCAAAGAAAAAATAGCCAGTGAAAAAGTAAAGTGATGAACAAAAAGGAGAAAAGACTAATGGAGATGAAAGTTCATAGAGATTTACTCATTTTCATTGTTATTCAGCCCAATAGTTTCATGTGGTCCTTCCTCTTCCTTCTGTCTCAGACCTAGTCATCGAAGATTTCTCATTATTACTTCTCCAAACATACCGAAGAAACACATGAGCCACCAACAATAAAGCATGCAAGCCACAAAACAGTATATTAAAAGAAACTTTTATATGAAACAATCTAAATAGAGAACCTAAATTGAGTTACCATAAATTTCATGAGAAAAAGGAGATATTGAAAACATTTGAGAGAAATTGAAAACCTGAAGAAACATAGATTTCGTTGGCTGTTAAAGAGAGATGGTGGTTGTGAACGGTGGCGATATGAAGTAAGATGGGGGTGAAGGTGGTCAAGAAGATTTAGCCAACAATGACTTCATAGTTCATCATGTACAAGATGAAAAATTTTATGAGAAGACAAATCGATAACTAAAGGATAAAATCAATAGATGAACCAGAGACTCTAAGCATCAGAGCAAAAAAAGATGTTAGCTTTACTTATTTGGTGTAGTGAAGTAGACAAATCCAAACCTTTACTCACAAACCCACCACCTTCTTATTTATGTTCATCATCTGCTGCTGCAACAAAAACACAACATCATTTTTCACTAAAAATCATACGAATACACCTAAATTCAGAAAACCTAAGTACACGCATGATGAATATGGTCAATATAAAGGGCATCAAAATTCAAAGTAAATGATTAGAACAACTTGGGAGTTTAGGCATGGAAATCTGAGATTTGTAGTAGAAAGTAGTTACCTCATGGCATCTTTTCCACCTTCATTTTCATTTTTCTGTAACAAAATAACAAAGTATTAGCATCTTGTCCTTTAGAAAACGAAAATCAAAATACATAAAGAAATTGTATATTTCCAACATTCTTTTCCAAATTTAAAGCAACTTTCAGAGTATTTGATACCAAATAAAAAAAATTCAATTCCAACAACATTGATGTTGACAGGTAAAAAAAAAACTAAGTTGCAGATATGCCAAAGGCTACCACATACTAAACTGTTTTGAGATCGACAGAGGAGTGATAATTGCCAAGATTCGATTCCTTTTGCCTAAATATAGAGTGATACGAAGAGACCGCCAAGACTCAGGCCTCAATACACAAACAAACACACAGTGGTTACCGGTTCCTTGCCCAAAACAGATCAACTCTATACGAAACCTTTTAGGCTTACAACATCAACTCAACCACTTTTGAGTTGTTTCATTTTAACCTATAATCACGTTTAATTTCTTATTTTTCTCACATTTTATTACCTTCTGTGATGATAAACTTTCAGATTATGTTTTCACCAACTCAAGTTTATCCAGCGTTGCTTCATGGAGCTTTGTAGTTCCTTTTTTAGTGTGTCAATCTCTCTTGCTTTTGGATCTGCAAGCAAAGAAGTCTGAAATATATTAAAAAAACTGAGATGATTTCCCAAATTTCTAGCTTGAATCTAGAAAAATACTGGAAAAAACAAACTAATTATCGTTGATTTTCCACAGTTGTAGCTTGAATCTTCAGAAAAACATGTAAAAAAAACAAACATATCTTTGATTTCCAAAACTTGTACCTTCAGACTCAAAGAAGTGAGGCAGGAGGGTCGACTATCGATATACACAGTGAGTTAGAAAGAGGATTAAAAAAAAGAGCTATGGTGAGTACTTTATAGAGATGGGTTCCATCACCAAAGGAATCGAACATCGACAAAGAGTTGAGGGTCATTGCAGCATATTATGATGAAAAAACCCAAAATAGGACAACAAAAATCAAGAAACCTGTGGGTAGGAAGGGTAAACTTGAGTTGCTTACGGAAATCGTTGCCAGATGGGTTGGAGTCGTTGTAGCATTGAGAAAAATGAACACTTGAGGTGGTTGAGTTTGGTGGCAACAACGAGAGAGAGAGGGAGAGAGAGAGAGAGAGAGAGAGAGAGAGAGAGAGAGAGAGAGTCTAACGACATTAGGGTTTCTGTATTTCAAAAGACATGAAGAAGTGGGAGAGAACGAAGGCACTCAGAAGATGGAGGAATCCAAGGAACAAAGGAATTTAATCTTATGTGCCTTACTGCCTTCAATATATTTATGTTGTTTATATTTAGCTTAGATATAGGAAAAGTTCAGCACGTTTGTTGAAAGATTATTGCAGATTTATAAGGAATTAAGTGAGTCAATCAACTGGGAGATGGAGATAAGAGGGAAAGATAAAGGAACCGGGTCAAAGATCTTTTATGTATCGTATTAGCTACTTGTATACGTTGTATTATGTTTGTACGATTTAATCTAATTGGGTTAATTCAAATAATTATTAATATTTTATTGGTAGTGACTTGTACTATCAGCTTAATGGTTTGGACGTCTTAAAAAAATAATATTATTATATTCAATCTATTTATAGAAATAGTAAGATTTCTTTTATAAGATAGTAAAGATATATATATATATATATATATATATATATATATTTAAAAAAATAATAATAAAACTATTTGTCTAAACAATAATTATTGCTTTTACTTAAAAGTGAGAAAAGAAAAAAGAGAAACACTTTTACATGTTAACTCCTATCATATTCTAATTATTTTTACCTAAAAATTAATGATTGAGAGGGTATGATAATAAAAAAGGGATAGTAATAGCATATTCCTTAAATTTAATGGTGTAAGGTCGAGTGATCTCATAATCTTTTTGTCTTAAAAAAAAGGGGTTATTGTCACTATAGTCCAACTATGTTTAGTATATTGGTTTAAAAGGTCCTTCATTTTTTTATTTTTATTTTTTTTTGCATTTTAGGGGTATGTACTTCTGTTTTACCGTTTTAAAAGGTTATTATCAAAAATATGAAGGGGTCATGTCACACCCCGAACCTAGATGACGGAAACGTCCGTGGGCAGACGACTTCGTGTATAGTATCATAACAATTGAAGATGAATGAAACATATCAACCAAACATCATACATTGAAGATACACGCTTACATAGTTTACATATTGAATTTGTTCATCAGTTACATAAAAGTAAGAAAGTAAAATTTCTTGAAGTTGTACCACTTGACCTCATAGTCGAGCTTATTACCTGCTACTGGAATTCCTGAGAATACAAGTTGTTTTGAAAAGCATCAACTAAAAAGTTGGTGAGTTCATAAGCAGTTTTAAGTAAAAATGGTTTTTGTACTTATTTAGAATCGTTTTCATAGTGCATTCAAAAATCCGATATTTTCTAATAAGAAATGGTTTGAAATATTTGTGTCCGATCTTATATTAATGCATGTGTGTTAATGTTTGCGAAAATAGAAAGAGAATGATTTCCAGACAACCCGATGTTGTCTGCAATAGATAATGCTGAAATCTCAACCTCAGTGGTTCAGTACCGGTGCGTATAGATTGTCGTTTGATCAAAAAGAAAGTTTCCCGTTTTATCCCAAAAAGAAAATAGAATGGTTTCCTGTAAATCTTATAACGTTAATTCCTCTAAGTGAGTCGTTATAACTATACTAAATAATGACAATTTCACTTGTCTTTGCGTCTTTGGGACGCCGACGAAATAGGATGAGGTTTTTGTCACCCTAGACTGGCCTAATCTAACTGTAGCGAACAACTCACGTGTGGGGCGTCACCCCCGTATAGATCTATACACAAACTCCCGCTTGGAAACTTTGGTTATAACTACAAGCTACGATTGTACACTTAAAGGTGCCAACCGACAAGTCTCACTAGATCCTTAATCGAAAATTTACACGGAAAAGAAGAGAAGAACACATATAAAACTCATTCCCAGGCCCAATAAACATGTAAGTGGACCACTAAGGCCCACTATACGTCTCTATTATTTCCAGGCTCAAAAGGAATATGAATGTCTATCCTGAGCCCAATATACATGTAAAAGGACACTAAAGCCCACTAAACATGTATATTATATCCGGGCCCAATAAGGAGAAGAATATCGTTTTTAACCCGTTTATTATAGTTTTGTTTATTTTAGCTCGATTATTTACAAAATTGATAAAAAAATCTCACTTTCTGTAAAAATGACGTTCTTGGCCCAATAAGCCACAAAATTTTCAATTAAGGCCCAATTATAGTAAAAATAACACTTTAGTCCCCATTTTGTTCAAAACTTGTGTTTTTGACTAGTTTGTGGTAAAAATAACATTTTAAACTCACTTTTGTCAAAAATATCATTTTTGGTTTGATTTCTTTGAAATACACATTTTTTTGGTTTTTGGCTTTTTTGACCTAATTGTTGAAAAATTTGCAGAAAAATCACCGTAAGTCGAAATTTGGATCCGTAAATTCTGGAAGTTTGGAAATTTTGTCTACCTTTGTTCACAATGTTTCTCATAATTTTTACTGGCCTCTAACAAATGTGAAATTGCTCACATTCACAGGTTGGTCCGAAATTATTTCAAATCTGATAGGCAGTTTTGTAAAATTCGCCAAAAATAGTAGAAAATTCGTATGAAAACGTGAGAGTAGTTATTTTAAAGGTAATAACCTAAAATATTTACATGTAAAACAATTTTGAAAAATATTATATTTAAGGAGGTCAAAACAGTTCGAGATTGGACTAAAACTTTTCTGTCAAGGGCTGATTTTTGAGTTTAAGTTATCTAAGTTTGTTCACAACACTTGTTTTTGCTATTTTAAATGGATAAATCCCAGATCTACAATTTTACATGTATTATATGTGATGACAAATACTTTTCTTAAGGTTTTTATGAAGATCCAAGTGATAAACTTCATTTTCAAGTAAAGATCTAAAAGTTAAACTCATAAACATGCATATATACATAGATCTAACACAAAAGCACTTGTATTCTCCCCCAAAAACATTATAAAACCGAACACAAGGGGGTATGAACTCACCTTGAGGTTTTTGAGATGTATATGAAGAAGAAGATGAAACTTTGAACCTATCTTGTGCCTTGAAGAGATCTCGAAAATATGGGTGTTCTAAGAAGTTTAACACACAACAAATTGTGTGAATGGAAAGTTCTAAGCATAAACATGAAGTAAAAACTCTTGAGTTAGACAAGAACTTACCAAGTTATGGATCTTGAAGAAGGCTTCTTGAAGAACATATACACACACACACCCACGAATTTAGAGAAGGAAGATGGGAGGAAAAATTGAGGGTTTGAGAGAAAATGAGAGGTGAGAATGAAAGTTGAAATGATTTTTGGGGTGAGAGGATGGCCTTGGGCCGATCTTTAAAGAAGAGAGGGAGAGAGAGGAATAAATGGTTAATACTTGATGGATACTTAAGTTGCATTGATGCATGTAATGTAATAGTCTAATTACCTAGTGTATATTAATGTGGTGTCAACTTTTATTAATTCCTTATTACTTCACCTTCGACCCCTCGGGGCAGAAGGTAGTCAACTGGGCGGACTCGATATCTGCAATCCATCGCCTGGCGACAATGGGGTCCTTCACCCCATGGAAATCCGGTGCACCACTGCCCCTGGAGTCCTTGAAGGACAGTGTGCGAGATCCTGACTGGCTAGAGACTAAATCGCTCCTGAATGCTCGTAGGTGATCCTCCATCAACTCCATGATCCCTTCCTTGATCGACCCAAAGAGAATGAGGGTCGACTCAAGGATGCCCCTGGTGATCTCCGACGTGATGAACTCACGTAGCCTCTCATCAATCGGCTCGGAGCCTGATCCCGAACCTGACCCCTCTCCCGAACGGCCATCTGTCGATCTCGGTCGAAGTACCACCATTCTGCAAAACATCATAATAATCATTAGTGATACTGCTACTTTCTGAGGGATCTCAACTACTTACAGGTTCCCTGGTCTCATCTTGGCCTTCCTTGGTTCAGGTACGGATCCTCTGCTTTCAGTAGTACGGGCCCATACTACCTTCCACATCTATCCGTACCTTCTCCAAGGAATTCCTCGACTCCACCAGATCCCCTTCACTACTGTTGATCAAAGCTATACTCATCCTAGGCTTGCCCTAGGGAGATCTCTAATTCTACTCTAACCAGTCCTCAGCTGCTGCAGGCCTCATTATAATGCCAATTGGCCATTACTCGAATGCCATCACACGTGACGAGGCTCAGATAATCCTTCGAGTACCGGACTCGTCCCTACAACGGTTGGACTCAAACAAGAGCTACGCAGTATGATCAAATTCGGCACTCTAAGATTATCCAATCCTGGTTACATGTGATGTGACGCATTCGACTAATGGCTAACTCCCATTATTCAGAGTCCCACGAAGCACGAAGCAAGCAGCATCCAGACAAGGGTAACAGTCTCAACTAACTCTATCCACTTTCAGGAACTGAGCTAGCATATAGTGCTAAGCTCATACTACCAGGCATAACCTATTCAGGCTATCCTACTTACTGTCTACTCCGTAACTAGCATGCAATTTCTCATACAACTGAAACACAAATAGTAGGCACATAAGGCATCACTCCTAGATCCTTAGTCCTATTCTAGCATGCGGTTCTACGAAAGCTGATAAACATAACATAATCTTGTATGGGTACTATGGGGAATACTTACTTGAGCTCGGCCGGTCGCGCACGTCACACACTTCGCTCTTTCTCATGACCCTTTTCTAAGTTTCAGAGAACATTTTCTTTTAGAAAATCTTTCCATCCCTCGATTTGAGTTCAGACACTCCCGAAGGCGTGTCTGAATCCCTCAAACCAGGGCTCTGATACCAACTTGTAACGACCCAATTTTCACATCAAAATTTTTTTTGTTTAAAAACGTTACTTTAGAAAATATTAATAACTAAAACATCATTCGATCATCCATAATATAAATTGAACCATGTCTGAAAACCAAAACATACAACTAATCAGAATATCAGAGTATCAATCCCAGAAAAGCTCGTAAATGCGGAAACCGAAGAGTGTGTGTGTGACATGCTACTACCGCGCCGGCTCCTTTCCCCTAGCTGAGGAGGTACCTGAAACCAAAACTGAAACCGTAAGCACAAAGCTTAGTGAGCTCCCCCATAATACCCCATACCATGCAAGCATTTAACAAACAACATGCAATTAGGAGATACGGGCCACGCCCACACTCGTGAAGATATGGGCCCCGCCCACACTTCGCTTTCTGAGAGATACAGTCCCCGCCCACACTCATGAAGATACGGGCCCCGCCCACACTTCGCTATCTGGGAGATACGGGCCTAGCCCACATTCCATTCTCGGAGAGATACGGGCCTTACCTACACTCAACCGCCAACTCATATCATACAAGTATCGCACAGACAACAAGTGTAAACAATTCTATCATACTGTCATATGTCATAATCAACTCAACTAAGAGATACGGGCTCGGCCCACACTCTAATACTAACGTCTCGTCTATACGGGTCGGCCTTGGTGCCTTAGACCCATTACTACTGGAAGGAAACTCACCTCGAAATAGCTGCTGGTCTGTGTGGGAATTGATCACCTACTACTGCTACTGCTGCTCCGGAAACTCCCCGGCTGTAATTCCCACAATATACTTAATCATACACTGCTAACTGTCCTTTGGGTAAAAAGACCATTTTACCCCTGGTCTAGCCCTAAGTCAATTCGAAGTCAACTTTTAGTTGACCCGACTCGCCGAGTCCCTGTCCAGACTATTGTCCTGGGTACCTGATTCTACTCGTCGAGTTGGGCTATGACTCGACGAGTTCATCTTCTAAACTGACATTCAACTCCTTCATCCTACTCGCCGAGTTGTATGAACAACTCGTCGAGTTCATCTTCATCCGAAGAACACATATGCTAAGACTCGCCGAGTTGTATGAACAACTCGCCGAGTCTGTTCTTGATCTATGAAGATTGCCTTGGACTCGCCGAGTCAAGGCATTGACTCGCCGAGTCCTAACATGGGTGAGTTCAGCTCCCAACTCACCGAGTCACCCCCTGTGACTCACGGCTCAACTCGACACATCATGAAGGGACCAATTCAGTGACTCGCGACCATACTCGTCGAGTCACATATACGACTCGCCGAGTCGCAGCCATGCATCCATCAAATACACCGATTTGCTCGATTCCAGTCCATGCCATTCACAGATCTGGGCTTCTAGGACACAAATCACACGTAAAGTTTCCAACTTTACGTGTAGATATTCACCAATATGGATTTTAAGGCTCAAAGTGCACCAAAAGAGGTAGATCTAGGGCTTTCATGCAATATGACCCCATAAAGGCATTAGATCCAAGCTCCAGGGACTAAATCATGCCTAGATCTAAAGGCTAACAACTTATTACAACCCACAAAGCACAAACAAGCTTGGGGAAGAGCCCAAGAAGGACTCATATGAAGCTAAAAGAGATTACAAGCTTGAAAACAGAGGGGAAACGAGCTATACCTCAAGGAAAACATTGAGATGACACAAAGATGCCTGGTCTCCTTCTCCTCTTCTTGATCTACTCTTCTTTCTCTTCAAAATCTTCAAGAACACTCCAAAACACTTCAATCTCTCAAGGAAATAAGGGAATAAACGATGTTGGGAGTTCTGGGGTGAATGGGGACGAGTTTGGGGCGGAATGAGGGTTTAAATAGGGTGCAAACCCTTGAAATTTAGGGTTTCATCCAGCAGCGGTGACTCGCCGAGTCGCCAACTTAAACGTGTCCTGAGTCTCGTCCCTACTCTGCGAGTCGGACCTTATGACTCGCCGAGTCCAAGGCTAAAATAGGGAAATACTCAAATAAAATTCACATACCGGAAACCAGGTGCTACAATTCAACTCTGCGATGGACACCAACTCATCATACGTTGCTGGCTGCTCGCATCCTCCAAAAGTCATTGTCACAGATCCCTTGCTTAACTTTGACTCTAGAATCACTACAATTGGTTTTCAAGTGATATTGTCATAAGTTCATAACCACTGTCTAATTCATTTCTACCCCAAGGAAATTGAAAATCACTCATGAACACTGAAACATTAACCACTTGTAAAACCAAGTCATGGATTGATTAGAAAGGTGGTTTCTTTTCCTTGGATAATTTTTGAAGCTATAATAACATCAAGTCATCAAGTAACATTCAGATTCGAAGTAAGTACATAAAACACACACATCCATAACACATACAAAGAGAGAGAGAGAAAGAGAGAGAGAGAGAGAAAGAAATAGAGAGAGAGAGAGAGAGGTATGTATCACTTTGGGTTTGCCGATCAGGTCGACGACGGTAGAGGTGGCTTCAGAGAGGACGACGGAGGCATCAACACCATCCAAGCTCACGTTTTTTGACAGATTCAGGCACGACATCTTCCAAAAACTTTGTTGGTCGTGAGATTGCTTCTTCATCGTATTCCTCCTCCAGTTACTTTCCGGTGACTGGTATTGTGACATTAAGTGCTTACTGTCCCGACAAACTCTCCAAAAACTGTCGTCTAGTCTCAACTCTTGGTTCCCTTCCCCGTGGAACTCTCACATAACCCGTATTCGATTCCAATTTTGCAAATCTAGTTTTGTTTGAGTCGAATTTTGTGTTTGATTCGTTGATTTTGGGGGAGGACAAAGATAGTAAGAAGATGTTGTCAAGGAATCGTCGGGAGGGAAGAGGCGTTCGTCATCACCATGGTTATTCAACTTTTGTGTTCAGTGGTCAACAAAAGTTGAACAAAGAAAAACATGGGCCCCGAGGTTTTAAAAAGAAAAATGAAAAGCAACCGGTAAAACCGACTTAAAATACAGTCTATCCCTTTGTTAGCAGGTAAAACACAAATACATACACCTAAAATGCAAAAAAAAAAAAAAAAAAAAAAAAAAATCATAAGAGACATTTTAAACCAATATACTAAACATTGTTGGACTTAGGGATGAACGTGGGACGGAATCGGTACGGACCCGTCCCGTTTCCGATTTCCTGAATACCGAATTTGATCAAAAGCTAATCCCGTGTACCGAACCAAATTAACATCACTGGTACCGGTACCGGAAATGGTACGGATACTCGTACCGGTACCGATTCCCGAATTTCATGTATTTTGGAGTACTAAGTACCATCCCGTATTTTTAAATTCAGTACGGTTCCATACGGTTCCGGTAGGGATCGAAATTTGGGACTAACTAATCGTTCCTAGAACTGATAATAACCTAAAAAACAAAAAACTTCTAGAATATACGATTCCGTAGGAAAGGGTAAAACCTCTAACCCTAGTCGCTGCTCTTTTTTTTTCTTCGGTACAGGAACGGCGAAGGGATGGAGTGAACGACTATAATCGAAATAATCTTCAAAATCAAAGGAATCGACATGAAAGAGTGGAACGGCCGACGAAGAACAACTCAGACGTCCATTAATTGTGTAAGTTTTGCGTTTTTTGGGGTTCCAATTGGTAAGGAATAACAAACCGAGTAGAATTTTTTTTTGGGTTTCTTTGGATTATAATGCAAAAACTATTTCGTTTTCTAGGAATGTTTCTGTGTACGTGACTTGAATCTGGCTACTTTTTGTTGGGTATGGTTTGGATTGTCTATCTATGATGGACAATTACTTGTTGAATCACAATTAGCAAAGCCATGATTTCCAGACATTTAATCTTGCCCCTTTACAGATGAATATGTTGAAGAGGTATGCGCCTTGTTCTCTTGATTCCTACTTATATTTAACAGGCAAACATTCAACATTTTTTTTTTCATTTTTAAAATAGAGTTTTATCAAAGTTTCAATCATATGTTGTTATGTTTTTTGCAGGTTATATTTTCTGAAGTGATTGAATTTCAAACCTATTTCATCAGATATATCAGTCTACATGAAGCAGTTTTAAATCTATCTTTCAAGATTTTAGAGATTTCAATTCATTGAATAGTGTCTGCAGCAGTAACATATATTCAACTCAAGGCTTGCAATGTGCATCTACAAGTCAACATTTTGAGGGTAGATTGGTTGCTTTGACTTTAGTCAAGCCAGAAAAGATCTCCTTGATATATTTATATTTACTACCCTTTTGACAACTTCAAGAGATAGAATGCTTTTCTCGAGTCCAAGGGTGATTTCGTCACTTTCAAACAATTGGTGGATACTTTAAGACCACATTATCTCTTTTTCAGTAATTCTGAAAGTCTCACAGGTTGTTTCCTTTCTCTCTGTTAGTTGGATTTGATAATGGTGATGACAACTTGCAATAAACTGGAGAAATTGATGAATTAATTTCAGTTCAATAGTTGAATATTGCTTGTTCTTGGTGAAACAGATGGTTTGTTTATTGTCATACATAGCTACTAATTAGTTCAGCAAATAGTTGGTTTCTAAATTGGGATATACTAACACCTCCTTTTTCTTCTTGAGGCATGTTTTTATTAATTTTTTTATCGTAATATTTCAAGATTTTAGTAATTTTGCCATACTGGAAAGCGGTTTTCTTCCTTCTATCATCTTCTACACACTGTTATGACCTCTTTATTTTGTTTCTTAACCAGGGTTAATGCTTGTTGTGAGCTCTCAACTACGGTTATTCTTGTGATCTGCTTCGAGGGTACAAGAGTCAATTCCTCTTCGTTATGCATCTCCAAAGGCTTTATTTTTGTAGTCCACGTGAAATTGAAGTAGTTTTGAAGACACATGTGAGAGTGGTTAGCATAATATGTAAGTTGAAAACGTATTCTTTTTGCTTGACATGTCCTAATTACTATTTTTTCTCTTTCCACTTTTTTTTTTTTTTTTTTCTTCAGTCGGATGTGATAGATCATCTGACTACATCATTCTGAATAACCTGTATTTGGGTTTATGGGAGCTTTGTTGTCTTTCTAGGTCTGATTGTGGACATTTTCCAGAGGTGAGCCCGTTATGAATACTAAATATTTATTAGGGTTTAGTCATTATTGCAAGGAATAACAATGTGCTGCCATTGATTTCTTTATTAGATGATCATACTTTCACTTCTTTCTATTAGAGCATTGTACTTAGATAATATACCTAATTATAGCAATGTCATCGTTGCTATAATTGGGTAGATTTTTGAAAGTATAATATCATAATAAGAAAAAAAAACTAAAAGTACAATGTTATAAATAGGTTGATTTTTTGAATTACAATGCCCCAATAAGAAATTTTTTCGAATCACAATGTTATAGTTGGGTAGAATTTTTGGAAGTTTAATTGCCCTAGTAAAAATAAGAAAAAATAAGTACAATGTTATAGTTGGGTGGATTTTTCCCAATTGTAATGCTCTAAACTTCTAATAAGAAAAAAAATTAAGAGTACAATGCCATAATAGAAAGACATGACAACATCATGCTATAATAAACAAATAAACAAAAGTATATTGCTATTTCTTGCCTAATTCATCAATATCCTTACTATATTTTTTTTCACGTTGTTTCGGGTTCTGATTGTTTCCTTACATTCTGTCGCGGTAATTCCTCTTTTTCCCTTCTCAAACTACTCTTTACACTCATTCTCTAATTTATATTAAATATTAATATCTATGATCCCCAAGAATTTCACCGTTAAACCTCATAGACCTCGACACCACATCATCATCATCATCCTCGGTCTCACGCCAAACAACTTCACATTTGATCTTTCATCCTCACTTGGATCTAACATCCAAAAGAAAAGACACCCCCAATAGACTTTACTTTTGGAACTAATCGATGGTGGTGTAGTTTGCCTAAAAAAATGGAGCTATAGGTCTTTTATGGTACTATAATAACTAATCAACACATTAGTGAGTCAAACTCCAAATCCAGATATTATGATTGTTAGTCACTCAAAGACCTAACTAACCATCATCATGTCATTGCCGATTGTGCATTTTACAGGCTGTTGCCATGCCAAAATTTAGGAAAGACAAGCTGGTTGCAGAAGCGATACGTAAACTCAAGATGCGTGCAAAAATGGTAAATGACATTAGAGATTTTCTTGAGAAAAGTGATTTCATGGAGGTAAAGTAAAACCATTCTGTTATTTTCTTTTTTCTTTTTTTATGGCTAATTATTATTTGTTATTGAAGTTTGAAATTTTGATGATGGAGTTGATAATTGTTGGGGATTTAAAGAAGCTTGTTGATGGTGGAGTGAAGTGTGCATTTGAGTTTGTAAAAGTGATTATGACCGAAGGGATTGATTGGACAAATATTAACTGTGGATTTTATATGGTTGATGCTGACTATGGTAACTTTATGGAGATAGACTGAAAAATTGTTAAGTGGTAAGTTATATATCTTTATTAGTACAAGGATGATTTATTATGTGGTTAGTCCAAACTAAAACTTATTTGTGTTTTGATTCTTGAATCAAGGTTTCTTATGGATTTTTACCATGTTTTGGTGAAACCTATTGAGTTTTGATTCTTGAATTTTTTTGGGACTATATGTGTCTTTTTGGACTAAACACATAATAAATTATCTTTGTACTAATAAAATATATAACTTACTACTTAACAATTCTTTAGTCGTATATCATCTCCATACACTTACCATAGTCAGCATCAACCATATAAAATTCATATGTAGTATTTGTCAAATCAATCTTGGTCCTAATGTTTTTTACAAACTCAAATGCACGCTTCACTTAACCATCAACAAGCTTGTTTAGATTCCCAATAGTAATCAATTCCATCATCGGAATTTTAAACTTCAATAGCAAATAATAATTAGCCATAGAGAAAAAAGAAAATAAAAAATGGCTTTATTTTATCTCTATGAATTCTTATTTCTCAAGAAAATCTCTAATGTGATTTGACATTTTTGTACGCATCTTGAGTTTATGTATCGCTTTTGAAACCATAGATTGTCTTTCCTAGAATAAAAAATTTAAGGTAATGACATTGAATACCTGAATTTTCTGTAGATACAAATCACAAACCCACACTAGTGAACATGCCAAATAGTGATAAATACGAATACAACAAAATTTTACAACTAAAGAAGAGATGTGTATGATAATCAAGTAAAGAGAATATAAGTTTACATACATACAAGAAACAGTCACAATATGTGGATTTGGAGTTCAATAATATGTTGATTAGTTATTATTGTTACTATCTATTATCATGCTAATTACAAAACCACTTTTTTCAAATATCACTGCAACATAAAGTAACAATTCCTTGTAGCTTGTAGTAGTTAATTCAGTTGCTACCTTGCTATGGAGGTAGTTGAAGTTTTAAAAGCAAACAAGACAGACCAAAAACTATGTTGCTACACTCTTTATTCTTTTCGATTCACAAATCTAAACATCAAAGCACATAAAAAGGTTAGTCTTTTTTTTTTTTTTTTGTGCACCATACAAGCATCGAAGCAGAAATGTCAAATCCAAATCATTAATGTCTATATTGTATAGTGGAGCTCAACTATAACAGGGTATTTGTTTGCAATCCCTTACTCTTATGTTAATGGTTTTGCATATCCAATAAATGATAATGATTTTTTTGATCTCACCTACTCTGAGTTAGTGATCTGGTTTCAATGTTACATGTAAGAAGAGTGCACGAAAGTTTATTACTACGAGCCAGACAACATTAGTGGGAGGGATTTGTTCTATTGCTAATGATGTTGACTATGCAGCTATTATATTTGATAGTAGATGGATTTTTTTTGTAGATATGTTGACCATGCTGGTGCTTAAATATAAGAATCATTTGGTGGTGAACTTGATGGATCTTGGTGTTGTTTCTACAAAACTGTTGTTATGAGCTGAACATCAAATGTGACTTATTGAGTAAACTATATGCCTCAGATGAAGAGGATGACTTGTATACCACATTAGGTGATGAGGGCTGGATTAACCTTGTGGTAAGGTGCATAAGTTAAAGAAGAGGACTCTGATTCTGATGAAGAAAAGTAATACGAAATTAGTCTTCACTAAACTAGTTTCAATACTAAAACTAGCTTAAATAAGTCATAAACTAGTTTTTATCAAATATTTAGAAGGTATTTATTATTTTTTTTCATATGATATATTGTTTACATTTGCTATATCTATAAAATGTGTCTCAAAACTTAGGTTCTGTTTGAAAGTTTTTGTTCGAAAAAATGTTGTCTGGGAAAGTGTTGTATGGGAAGGTTTTTTAACTAGGAAAGAAACTATGTTGTTTGATTGTATATTTGATTGACTGTGTTATCTGTTTTATACTGTGGTGGATGAAATTGCTGAATAATTATAAAAACATACAAATTATCATCTAAAATAAAAATTATACAATAATCATTTAAAAATTCAAATAGAATATTGATTAAGTTGTTTTTAGTTTATTGTTTTTCAAGTTGATGTTACATTGTTATTCTTTTTAGTTATTTTTTTTAAAACTCAACATGTGTTTCTTGATCCGGTTTGTTCGATAGTGGTTGGATGGATGAAATTTTTTAAAATATAGTAGGATGATGGTGTTGTCCAAAAAAAAAATTAATCTAATAAAAATGAATTATAAAATTTAACTAAAAAAATTTAATAATCCAATAAAGTAATATTTATTAATATATAAATATTATATATATATTTATAAATAATATTTATTAATTTATAATAATCCAATAAAAAAGAATTAATCCATAAAAGGAAATAAAAAAGAATTATTTAAAAGAAATTAATAATCGAATAAAATAATATCAATCAATAAATAAATATTATATTAAAAACAATATTTATTAATATATAATAATCCAATAAAAAAGTAATAATTTAATAAAAAAATTACAAAAAATATTTAAAAGAAATTAATAATCCAAGAAAAAAAAGATGCAGAGTTTAAGGCACAATTATCTTTCAAGCTTATTCAGCCAGAAAAATATAATTTTGGAACTTTTTTGGAAACACATATTTTACTGGGAAAGACCTATTTTTTTGTGCATATCAAACAGTATTTCCGGTCCATTCAGATAGAAAAATCTGTTTGAACTTTGGACCTGGAAAGATATCCATCAAAGTAGCCTTTAATCATTTTATGTTAAATTGATGCTATTTTATGACTGTTGAAAGAAATGTCAATCTATTAAATGTGTTTCACAACATACTCCTTTTTTATGATTATGTCGGCTGTATTGCAATTATAATATCTTACAAAGTCTTCATAATCTCTCCTCCATTATCGATCAAAGCAGCTGAGAAATTCAACCAAAAAATGGCAGAATCTGAAAAAAACATGTACTGATATTACTCCGACCAAGTGATTTTTCATAAATCTAATTTAATTCATCATTATATATAATAACTTTTTTGTTCTTCGACTCACAGGGAAAGCACAATCTGTTCATAACTAGAATCCCCATTTACTAACTTCAAACCTAATATTCTTTTTATACTAAATATTAGGACAAACTTTTCCGTTTTTGTCTTCGCTTCAAACTTGTTGCACTTGATTTTTTTTTTTTTTTTTTTTTTTCAGCTTGATGTAATTATCAAGTTGTTAATTGTTGTGGTGTAGCAGATAAGACCTTTTACAAATTTGTTTAGGGCGAACATAGTAAATGCTTTGTTTTGTTTGGAGTCATAAATTTCATTAAGGCCCTCACTTTTCGTTTATAGCTTAAAACTTGTTCCATAATAATTTAGTACAATTATATTATACTTCCCTAATCAGAATCATTTTAGCAGAAAAGTAAAGTGTGTTTGTGTGTGTGTGTGTAGATATGCAGTGGTAACAGGCTCAAACAAAGGGATAGGATTTGAAGTTTGCAAGCAATTGGCTTCAAATGAGGTGAAAGTAGTTTTGACTTCTAGAGATGAAAAGAAAGGGATTGATGCTCTTAACAAATTCGAAGGAACTCATCTTTCTGATTTTATTATATTTCATCAGCTTGATGTTACAGATCCTGCTAGTGTTGCTTCCTTGGCTCAATTTGTTAAAAAAAAGTTCGGAAAACTTGATATCTTGGTATAATTCAAAACCCTAGCTATTACCAAATGAAAATTCTAAACAATAAATCTTATTATTGTTCATGTGGATTATAATATGATATTATGTAAAGGTGAACAATTCTGGGATTTGTGGAGTTTGGGGAAATGAAGAAGCTATTAGGGCTTCAACTGAAGATTTGGTAACTCGTTTAACTAAAATATTTTATCATTTATAAATATCAAAGGGTTTTATTTATTTATTTATTATTTAAAATTTGGTTGGAATACTTGTATGTTAGATATTTTTCTTGAATATAGGGTCTATATGGATGGAACCAGAAAGTGATAGAGTCTCATGAGTTGGCTGTAGAATGTCTGGAAACAAACTACTATGGAGCAAAAAGAATGGTTGAACATTTCATTCCACTTCTAGAATTATCAGATTCACCAAGGATTGTAAATGTCTCCTCTTCCTATGGAATATTAAAGGTACATATGTAACTTAAGAGTGCTCAAAAGTTTTTGGTAGCTAAAACTCATAGTTCACTTGAACAACATAATTTTCAGAATTTGGAGAATGAATGGGCTAAAGGGATACTGAGTGATGTTGAGAAGTTAACAGAAGAGAAAACAGATGAAGTGCTTAATCAGTATCTGAATGATTTCAAAGAGGGGTTGTTGGAAAGCAAAGGGTGGCCCACTACATTGTCAGCATATATGATTTCAAAAATAGCCATGAATGGTTACACGAGGATATTGGCCAAAAAACACACAAGTTTTTGCATCAATTGTGTGTGTCCAGGATATGTTAAGACAGATATTAACTATAATAATGGCATATTAAGTACTGAAGAAGGAGCTAAAACCCCGGTTAAGGTTGCATTGTTTCCCCATGGTGGTCCTTCTGGATGCTTCTTTGATAGAGATGGTATCTTGTCGTTCTAAATAAATGTTGGAGGGTGTATTATGTATTATGATGATGATACATGGCTACTTGCTAGTGTATGATGTATTATGATGATGATACATGTCTACTTGTTAGTGGATGATATTTGGTGATAAATGTATCAACTATTGGTGGATTGAAAACATTACTTAAAGATTTATAAATATTGAATATGTATAAGTATAACTGAATTTTGAGTAAGAATATAAAATTAAAAGTTGGATAAACACTCTAAATAATCAAACATCCAAAATTTATATAAACACGAGTAATTTAAATCTAAAAGAGGTTGGGTAATATTTTTTGCAAGAGTTATACACAAAATATTTAAGGCCCAATCAATGATATCTAACGGGAGAAGAGGAGAGGTTAACTAAAGCTGCGAATTGGCATATATCTCTTGTGTTCTCTTGTTTTGTACTCCTCAAAATGGAAACCTGCAAAAGTTTCATTTTTTAGAACACAAAAAGATGATCCGATTTAACATTTTTATTAAAAGTTTCATCAAAAGAGTTCCATACCTTTGGGTGGTCCATGGAATTACCAAAATACCCTATTCCAAAAGACAAACTAGTAAACCCAGCAGCTATTTCAACAGCTTTCAGCTCTCGTGATAATCCAGGACCCTAACAAAATCAATTCAAAATTATCAAAAAAATAAAATAAATTATTAATAATTATTTGAAAATTTTAACTCACCACCAAAGGAGCCTCAGCTTGCACAAGCAAAAATCCAGCACTTGTATCACTATTGTGTTCAATTACAGACTCTAAAACTTTTGAGCATGCGGCTACTGGTCCAGCATGTGATCTTCAATAAATAATATACATAATCACTATTTTAATATTTTTTTAAAAATATAAAAATGTAAATGAGTAAATCATACAGTAATGGAGATATGCAGCATTGGTGAGCAGCAAAAAGTTTCATCAGGCATTCACCAGCACCACTAACACAACAACCAACATTTGAAGATGCCCAACAACCACAACCGTATGTTGCTGCTAATCCTACACGCCCACTCACCTAATTTTGAATTTTCTTTTTTAAATATTAAAAAAAAAAAATTGCTAAAATATGGTTAGTAATGAAGATGTAAATAAATATTACTTTTAGTGCAATGCCACCACTAGAAGCTCCGGAAGCTATGTTTCCTTGTTTATCAATACATATAACTCCTACTGTATCCATGATGTTGTCTTCTCCTTTATCTGATTGTGGAATAAATACAAAATTCATTAAATTTTGAATTTGATAGAATGGTAAACAAAGGAATGGAATGAGTTTTATTAAGATAAACTTTAGATATAATTAGAAAATGCTCATGATTTTTTCTTTTATTGTAGTGCTTCATTCCATTTCCTCTTTGATTACTGTTTGCCAAACACTATTTAGTTCACTCGAGTTTAAATGAATTAATGTTCTTGGAAAAAAAATTGTTTATTAGTCATACCCGATGAATTGTCAATCTGTTGATGACTAGATGATGATTTCACCAAAGTAATTTCAGCTTTGGCATCATCAAGCATTGCTTTATATTTCTTCCACTGTTCTTTTGCCTTTCTTGTTACAAGCCACTAGAAAATATGTGGTCACGATGATATTTAGGTATTAAATTAGGAAAAACTGTGATAATAAATTAATCCTCGTAAATTTTAATGTATTACCTCATTGGCCTTTTCAATGGTTTCAAAAATATTAATGCCCTTGGAATTTGCCCAAACACGAGCACCATCACCAGCCAAAAACCTGAGTATATTAAATAATAATAATAATATTTATAATAAGTTTTTATGTAAAATGTAAAGCTCCAGTGATAAATTGGATGCAAAATAAGTTTGATTACATGGGAGGAATTCGACCCAACAGTGATGAACCCAGGATTTGCTCCTTCACCAGCAAAGCTGCAATCTTAATGGGATTTCTTACACCTGGTAATCATTTGCTTCAAAGAAAGGTAGAATATATAATATATTAGAATAAAAAGCCTCAAATAATATAAGCAAACTCAAGAAATAGATGAAATATAAGTCTTTAGAGATAATGAAATATATATTATATGGATATACCTGGCACTGCTCCAACAGCACCAAATGCTCCAGAGCTACCATCCATGATACTTGCATCACATTCAACATCACCATCTTCTGTCAAATTCGACCCTCTTCCAGCATTTGTGCATGGATCATTCTGCACTTCATCATTCAAGAAATGAGTTTTACACAATTTTTTAAGATTGTTGTAACACAAAGCAAAAGGAATTTTATGCTCTGAGAGTCTAATCATACTATGAGAAAAAGTAGAGTTGGAAAAGGAGAAGGCTGATCATATGTATACACAGTAAAAGTAGTCTAATCATACCTCCAAGGTCTCAATGGCTGCTGACACAGCATCTACACATCCTCCAGAGCCCTATAACAAAGCAAATGAGCATGAAAACTATACAAAAACCAATCAAGTAATGAATCATCTTTTAAATAGATATCTGCAGCTGTTTCAACGATTCTAAGTTAAGCTTCAAATCGTCAAGCCAAATTCTCTTTTCTATTTAGTAGCCAACATTATCAACAGTAATAGTAAGTTAACAAGCTTCATAATCACATACATTCCCTCCCTTCCATGGAAATTAAGACTCCCTGTTGATTTTCAATGACATGGAAACCTAATACATTTGAGAAACAAATGGAATCTAATTCGTTGTAATTTAACACATATTATTCGCCTATGCATAAAGTTCAATCAAGTGAAAAATCATTCTCGGAAACTTTAAAACCATATGAACTTTAAAGTTGAAAAGTAACTATAGATCCAAAACTCGGAAGCTCCTATTCGTGAACGAGGGAATAAGCATCATTGAAAACTCAAAAGCCGATATACTAATAACAAAATTAAACATTTGCAAAGCTACAAATGTTTATCGAGATATGTATATAGAGACAGAGGAGAGACCGTTCGTAGAACAGATGCGGCGGCGAGACAGGCAGTTTTCATTGCAGATCGGAGAGCCTTTTCGTTAACCGGTGAGTGGTAACCAGCGCCGACGTGGACGGCGACGAAGAATCTCTGGTTGATATGATCGGAAACTTCACCGGCCATCAGTTTACCGGTTACGAAATACGTCCGTTAACGTCAAATGGGACTGTGAAAGGGAGTTAGCTGACTAGTTAGAAACTGAGTTAGAAATTATGATTAGAAATTATGACTGAGTTAACTTTTGATAAAAACTTTGATTAGAAATTATGACTGAGTTAACTTTTGATAAAAACTTGATGTTTGATTTTGCATCTGACTGACTGTGTTAAATGACTATATTACCCTCAACCTATCATAAGATTTTTATTACTAAGTTAACAATATATTTTGTTATGTTTTGTGCCTCATAACATGTTTCAGTTGATAAAAGTTGCTAAATAAATTAATAATTATCAAAAAAAAATATACGAAATAGTATATAAAATACAAATTAACTAAAAACCATTTCAAGCCGTATTCCTTATAACCATAACTTGATTTTCCTGGAGCAAAGTAGCATTATAATACAACATTTTACAATTTTCATACACACATAGTCCATATTGAAAAAATTACAAAATTGTTCTTTTTCCTTCTTCCCATGCTCTTATCATCTCATCATCACTAGCAACCACACATACCCCTAAACTGCAAGTTGTGGACCAATTGTTTTTTCCCTTTCTTCTTCATAAAGTGAATTACCATAATCATCGTCATCAACCCCATTATGCTTTGAGGTGATTCCATTTTGCACCTGCTCAAAGATTGCCATTCTACCTTATTTTCTGTTTGGAGTATCAACATCAACCATAATCAACTTTGATTATATACATGAAACTATTAAAAATTTACATGGATTTAGGATTTAATTCATACAAAATAGCCTTTGAAGCATTTTTCTCAAACATCCCTCTTTATGCATCTTTTGGTGACCCAACTACTAAAGCTATAGAAAACTTGCTGGAAAATTATAGATTGAATCATAGATTTAGTTACAAATTTTAGTAATCTCATGTTCATAAATGTAAGGTATACTAATATTAGTAATTTCATGTTCATAAATCCTATACTGTCACAAGACATGGGAATCATGGGTCATAGAAAGAAATTTACTTCGTACAACAAGTGAAGCAGAATTTCAACCACTCTATTTGTCAATTTGTTGTAGAATATATACTATTGTTCTTTTTTAAATTCTATTCAAAACACATAAAATGAAAAACTATGGTGATCGTTTGCATTCTCACAAAACATTAGATCATCTGCAACAAAATGACAAGTAATACAATTGCATTTTCACGGAACCATTTATTCAGAAAAAAAAGGATTAAAGAGAAGTAATAAGAAGGAGGACAAATTAAACCTGAAATTGGATGCAATTCAATGCAGGAGAATATTGAAATCGCACCTTGTCGATCATCTGGAGTCAGCATTCCCGCAATTGAAAAGAAATCGATTTTGTGTGAAAAAATAGCAATCACATTGAAATTGATAGAATCTGAAGAAATCAACAAGCAGTATATTGAAATTGAAAATAAATTGACCCAGTTAAGATGGGTTAACCTCATTGTCATTCCAAATTAACATACCCATAATGCCAAATCGTGTTCCACAACCCAAATCGGTACAAATTGAAAAAAAAAATGAAAAGAAAAACGAAATACCTAACTGGTGATGGAAGAGGAAGACGATGAACGAAGGGGATGTAAGTAGGTACTGTGATGTTTTAGGGAGTTGGAAGTTCGACAATGAAGGAGGTGGTTGGCGGTGAAGAGGATGGCAGCGACATAGGTTTCCAGCGAGGCTGAAGAGGATAGACAGAAGCATTGGAGAGGATGAGTGATGTCCGTTCAAGGAGAAGGAGATGGGCTGGGAGAGGACCGATTTGGTGGAAGGAAAAGCAGCTTCGATCGAGTGAAGAAGATGGAGAGCTAGCGTCAAGGCAAGGGCAAAATGCGTCCATTTTCCAGTCAGCTTCTTTTTTTTAGCGGACCGAATTAGAGCACGATGGACTGACTGAGGACCGAGTAAGCTGCAAAACAGATGTTACCAAACACATTGACCGGATCAGGTCAGTCAAAATGTCTGTCTGGACTGGGGCAACAAGAAATCAAACAGCCCCTTAGTGGGCCGTAGTCAGCGGTGGTGCAAAACTACATGAATGAGAAGTGTTCACTTTGCACCTCAATGTTTACAACTTTGTTAATTCCTACCCCCAAATATAAGTACCGACTTTTTTTAGGATAATACTTTTCACTTGTGTAAATTGCCAATGATACGTAAATTTACATCTTCTTATTGTTTTCATCTTATTATTGTATGTATCAATCTAAACCTTAATCCAGGGTGTGTGAGGTAAAGTTAAAAAATGAAATCACGATTATTGCTTTCACTAATGTTAATTGTCTTTAATTAGTTTTTGTTTCTATCAATGAAAATTTATACACCTTGTTAATTAATTATATATCAAAAAGTATGTGATTATCGTTTTATTGAAGGAATAGGTCAAAAGTAGAGAAAAAACCACCTTGTTTCTCTCCATGAGTATCGGATTATTGCCTCAAAATTATTAGGATCTCCACTCAGGTGTCATTATTTCACTAAATCAATCCTAACTCGGCCTCTAATCCATCACAAAAAACAGAAAATTAAGATGAAATATATTGTCAAATACAAACTAGGAATTCTTTTTCCTTTGATCTTCAATTAATTAAATATTTGACAACCCAATTTTGTTGGGTGCCTTTCCTCTTGTTGGGATTTTTTTATTTTTTTCAGAAAAAAATTGAGAAGAAAATAAGAAGGAAAAAAGATGTCTTTCACAGGAACTTTGGATAAATGCAAAACTTGCGATAAGACTGTTTATTTTGTTGATTTATTGACTGCCGATGGAGTTACTTATCATAAAGCGTGCTTTAGATGCACCCATTGCAAAGGCACTCTCTCGGTTTGTTTCCTAAATCTTCTTTTATTTATTTCTTTCTTGTTTTGTTGCTTTTCTTTGCCTTAATGTGATACGAATCGCTTGTTTTTTCCCCATTTAATTGCACAAACAATTGACTCTTTTGGTTTTTCTTTTTAACCTCAAGGAAACGTTTGATTTTGGTAGGTTTCCGATAAAATTTGGTGTTAGAATTCATCAATACAGAAATATACCAAGAATTCATCAAGTTGATTTAATATAGTATTATTTACAATCATCTTTGATATAAATTATATTGCAGATGAGCAACTACTCCTCAATGGATGGAGTTCTTTACTGCAGGCATCATTTCGAACAACTCTTCAAGGAATCTGGAAATTTCAGCAAGAATTTTCATGCAAGTAAGATTTAATGTAATATAATTTCGTGTTATTTGTTTTCCCATTACTATGAAAGCTTTTGTTTTCAATTTTGTATCCAAATTCTGCAGCAAAAGAAAAAGAAAAGGCGCCTCCGAGCAAAGTCTCGTCTATATTCACCGGTACGCAAGATAAATGTAGACAATGTAACAAGACTGTGTACCCTCTCGAAAAGGTTCGTACACTGCTTCTTATAAATTATAAATTACTTGTTGATAATGATACGAGTTTAAAAATTAATTTTGAAAAATAATGTATGTAATTACGTACATTGATAATTACAAAAGCTGTGACATGATGCGATATATAAAATATACTTTTTTTGTTAAAGCACAAGATTGGATGCACTTATTTCTAATCATATTCGATTTTTTTTTACGAGCATTATTATAGATCACAATGGAAGGAGAACCATACCACAAATCATGCTTCAAATGTGCTCATGGAGGGTGTCCTCTTACACACTCATCATATGCTGCCCTTGATGGTATTCTTTATTGCAAACATCATTTTGCTCAACTCTTCATGGAGAAAGGAAATTACACTCATGTCCTCGAGGCTGCAAATAGAAGGAGCAATGCAAAGCCGGAGGATGTAGTTGAGCCAGCCGGGGAGGAGGAAGGTGAAGGAGGAGGAGGGGAGGATGAGGATGGCCAAGCGGAACCACCAGCTGAGGAGGAGAAACCACCGGAAGAGGACTAATCCTATACATATTCAAATACTTTATATATACATACTTACATATCTTGGTTTCTTTGTTAATGTAATCTTTTGAAGACCCCTTTTTTCTATTTCATTTTGTTGGACCATTGAATATTCAGTGGTTTGACTTTTGAAATTATCTTCTATATTTTATTTTCAGTTGGTGACTATAATGTGTAACCTTTTACAATTCAATTATAAATCAAGTAACTCTCTTGAGGGTATGTCATAAGTAGTTGTTACATAAACCTTCTGTAGTAATTAAAATATGTTGGTGACACATTGAGCAACACGTTACAAAGAGTAAATTTTGGCGGGATGGATTAAGTTAAACCGTCTAGCATGTTTTCAACTTTTTTTTTTTCATAAATAATTTGATAATATAAATCTGATTATATATATTTTTTCTTCTAACGATCCAATTTTTTAAATAAGATAATTTACTTTTCTGTAAACAGGAAGGGAGCAATAAAATATCTTATAATTGTTTTCTGAATTTTACTTCGTTCACAACACAATATAACTCATTTTTACATACACATATTCAAATTATGGTCTCTACATGTTTGATACTTGTAGATATAATGTAAAGTATCGATGCTACTAGAACCCGAAGCAATTTTACCACTGAATACTACAAGATTTGGTCATTTGTTGAAGTTGTGAGTCTTCCAAAATTCATCTTCCCACATTTCAACTTGTTTTATTGCTCTTGTGTTGTTGTCAATGATATATTTAATGGTGGAGGGATCATAGGGTGGAGGCATAGTACACGGAGTTGTATCCGAAGGGTAGCGCACGAGGGATTCTTCCATGAACTCCTTCCACTTTCCATCTGCAAAGCACGCCATCGACTCTGAACATAGCTCCATTGCATTTGGAGGGATAATAGGTTTGAACTTCAAGAGCTTAGCGTATTCCGTCAATAAATGTAACATGTAGTCATAAACATATTCCATCTTCACATCCTCTTGAATGAACCGGCTTGATGCCTTCCCCATCTCTTGTGCCTAGTAGGGTCGTAAATTAAAACACATAACACATACCCTTAGGTTATGTTTGTTATACACGACATGATTGGACGAAGTTGGACAAGCTCAATATATAGGATTACTTTCAAAGTTGAGAATGAAATGATACTTACATCTTTTACACAAATAAGAGAGTAGTAGTTAGTCCTTGTTCCTCCATTTTGTTTGGGACAAATGTAACTTTCATCTCATTGATCATGTATTCATGTTATTCTCATTTTTAGTTTAATACAAACGAAACACAGGACAAATACAAGATTGTCATGTCATGTGTTGTCCTACATAACAAACAAGACTTCAATAAAAAAAATGTTTGTGAAATGTGAACTTACCTTGGAAGTGTGATTGTTGCCCCATTCGACACCAAATTTAAGAGATCTACATTTATTAGTTTCCCGAATAGGCCAAAAATGTTCTAGGGGTGTCATCCCTCTTGAAAAGAATGTGTAGTAATGCGGGGTTATGTATAATGTTGGAGAGTCACACGCCAATATGTATTTCTCGCTAACCGACCATGCCCATCCTTCAACATATATCTTATACCTATTCATGAAATTGTGTTGAATAATATTTTATCAATAGTTTCAAGGAAGTGTAATAAAATATGATGTTATAATACACAAATAATTAAATGAAAATGTATTTTTATGTTTTTCTACATTCAAATATATCTTATATTCACAATTATTCTCT
Organism: Lactuca saligna; assembly: GCF_052625555.1. Lineage (NCBI taxonomy): Eukaryota > Viridiplantae > Streptophyta > Magnoliopsida > Asterales > Asteraceae > Lactuca > Lactuca saligna. The sequence continues at coordinate 43,574,137 of NC_136420.1, read as the reverse complement.
ACCTGTAAGTACATTGATCTTCAATATTCGACTGCTTGTATCCATTTGCAGATTCATTGGTCCAATTCTATCCAAGTGTTAAATCACCAATAAAATTATTTAAGTTTATCATCCAAAGAGTTATCGGAAAATTTACTCACATCTTAACATTTAAAAATATATTATAAGTTCAAACTGAAGGTTAATGCACCTGAAAAAATAAACGAGTATTCCAGTCAACATGAGAAGTTTGGTTAACATTGCACTTGACAAGATCACCCCTAACAGGGGACACCCCAGGGTTACCCTTCCAATACGCGTAGGGTACCCTTTCGTTCCATTTGACCCTCTTGTTTCCTTCTTTAATGTCCTTCAATGTAATTTCCCATGGCTTTTGGTTTGTCTCGGGCCTATTACAATACAAATGTACAATCAAATTATTCATTTGTTTTTTTGGATTTAAATTTGAATTAGATCCATTAGTTTGTTTCATTTAGATTCATGTATTGATTTAATTCTTTTTGTTATAAGATGAGAAAAATGCAAACGTTTCAACTAAAGTTGGCAAAATGGAAGGTGTGGTTATTACTTATTAGATACAGAAAACAATTTATATATTTTGATGGTTTTGTTATATATAAGAAAAAAAATAATTATATACCTTAAAATCATATGGGATTTAACTATGAACACCTTCATGTTAAAATATCATCCACATAAAAAACAAAACTAGGCCTTCAACTACAGTTATCGTTGTTTATGAATGAAGGAAGACATAACCATTATTGTCACTTAGAGCACCCAAATATTTAAATAAATAAATAAAAAGATTTATTGGAGAGAATAATTACCATCCCCAAAAGGACCAATCGGGTGAAACGATATCCAAGCTCCACGGATCAGAACAATACTTGAACAATGGAGGAGGCCCAGGATTTGGCCTCCTAAAGTATTGTTTTGCATTAAACACCGGCCGATCATCACAATCAAATATAAGTTCAAGGTCAGGAACCCTGCCAGGGTACCTTCTTAACAATTGTTGAAACCCCCATAGCGTGAACAAATCTCGAGTTTGAATTGATTTTCTAAATCTTTCTACATATGCTTTTCCATCAAGGATTACTAGTCTGAAATGTGCATTCCACTTTGCTCTCTCCACCATGTCTCTTGTGATCCCTGTCCCTCTCCAGTGTCGTAGATCTTCGTGGATCCATCGAAAGTAATCCGGACATGTCTTGTTCAACGAATGGTCTAGATTTTTATGCGTTGTTGGATAGTTTTTTGGACATGTTGGTGTTTGATTCCATCTACGACAATCAAGAGGGAAGTCATGTTCTTCTTTGGTTATTTTAATTTGCAGGATTGATCGACCTGAAAACATAGACTACATACATGTACAAGTTAGATCAACACATTAAACTACTAAATACATTATTTGCATAGAAGATATAACTATATGTGATATGTGATCAACAATTAGTTGCCAAAAGGACTTATATAAATTATATGTTTATTTAAAGTTTGGTTGTTACCATGTGTTCATTGTGTTGACTGCAAAATTTTAACTATGGTTTAGTTTTCCATTTAATATATCTAAGTGTAATGGATGATGACTACTTTTGCATTTACAGAGCAGTCAATTTTACGATATAGGTTTAAAAATAATTTTATTTTCATTAAAAAGTTAATTAAGAGACTTACTATATGTCTGACCAAGACACAATCAACAAGTATATGATTAAGCAAACAAAGGTCAGAATAATGAGCCACAAAATACAAACTCATACAGCATGATTCCGACAACGACCAGTTTTTGGTCTTGGCCTGTATATAAGTTCTTCATATTGCTAATAAAGTTGTTGAATATGTTATTTGTCTATAAATGCGCAATGTATCACGTTTTTAGATGGAGTGTTTTTCTTTTTCCTATTTTTTTTGGGTGTCTGTGGGTGGGTGACAGGGAGGGAGGGGGGGGGGGGGGGGGGGGCATGTTTGTGGCCATATGGAGTCACATGTGGAAACAAGCACTAATTACAATTAAGTGAAAATTTGGATGAAAATGTAACCAAAACACAGACATATCACGTTTTTAGACATTGTTCAGTTTTTAATATTTACAAAGCATTTTAAAAATCACGTGAGATACACGTGAATATACGAAGAAGCATGTGAAACTTAAAAGTGGAAGCCAACCGAATGATATATATATATATATATATATATATATATATATATATATATATATATATATATATATATATATATATATATATATATATATATATATATATAGGGAAGGGTTCATGCGAAAATGCAAATAATTTGCGAAAACGCGAAAACAAGAAAAACCTATGATATTATGTCACCTCAACATTATATTTTGGAAAATAATTCATCCAAAATTTGAAATACATGATGATAATCGATGATAGATGATAAACTGTTTCATATTACCAAAGTATGATTTTTAACATTTTTATTATGAAAACATGAATTTAAAAATGATTAAGGACGTGAAAAAAATATAATTATAAAAACCGTCTTTAAATCTATATTACCATAACACCATCCAATGTAAACTTACTATCTTTAATTTATTGCTAATAAAATTATTTTTTTGTAGTACATGTGTTTAATTTTCATAATATAAAATCTGTTTTCGCGTTTTCGCAGAATATTTATATTTTCGCATGAACTTACTTCTATATATATATATATATATATATATATATATATATATATATATATATATATATATTTGGAAACATAAAAATCACATAAAAAAAAAATTAAAAATCATTTTTTAAAATTTTTTCTTCAGCCAATATATAGATATATATGGTATTTTTACATTTTTTAAGTTAAAAAAAATTAGATATCTCAAAGTATTTTTTATGTATGTATTTCTATTGACCATTTTGACGAGGCTTTAAATCCTTGCCAAATATCTAAAATGTAACTACATTATGCAACCACTATTAAGGTGGTCTAATGATGATCATTAGTGATTTAAACATTCCAAAATTGGATTAATTCAGCGCTGGGATGAACTTCTATTAAAAAAAAACACTATTGTATGCATGTTCATTATCTTACAAGCCAAAATACAAATATGTATCTTCTTATTGAAGGTAGTCGAGTTTAAGGATACTTACAAGGTCTAACCAAAATGCAGCTATGAAGAAGACAAAAATAAAAGCAAATGCCACGACCATAAGCCAATGTTTATGAGTTGCTTTAACATGGTTGTGATGAATGAATGCTGGCCTTAACCAATATATCTTCTTACACTTCTCTTTATACAAGTTCTCCATATTTTTTAAGTTCTTAAAAATGGTTTCACTCATTCTATCTTATATGGAGTATGCACAATATATTACATTTCAGTGGAGCCGGGGTGGGAGATGATCCGTGTTTGAGACCATGAAGTTACATGTGAAAACAAGCATTGGCCATGAATCTAATTGTGAGAACTTTGTGATATAAGTAAGTTTAATCATGTGGAAAAAGATTAAGTTTATAATGATTTCCACAAGGATAAAAAACATGGCCAAGACATTGAAATATCGTGAGACCTTCTTACACTTGTACCTCATGCAGTCCAACTAATACCAGAGAAATTAGAGACTTAGAGTTGCATTGATCCAGCCCATAAAAATCATAATCATTTGTCTTTTTGATAAATTGCAAAACTAAAATTATTATTTATTTATTTATTATTATTATTTTTGCCTATGGCCATTATTTCTATTGTTTTTTATAGAGAAAGTTTCTTGGAAAATGATTGCGAACGATGTCATTTGTTCCCCATCTTTCGTTTATGTTTGCTAAGGTTATATACTATGCAATTGGTAATGTACTTGACCTAAACTTAATAGTAGTATGGTCCTTTTGGATTGCCTTCATCATAGCAATTTGATAGATGAATTATGGAGAAAGAGGTTAATTGTGATTTATATATTATAAGAATAATATATTAATTCAGAAACCATATTATTTAATTAGTATTGATCAGAAATTAATTTGGTGATAAAAAAAGATTAATTAAATTATAGGGGATTGATATTATAATTATATAATAGTTACAAGTTAGACTTATGGATCCCTAGGAAGGGGTGGACGAAATTCTATGTGTAGTCCACATAGATTTCGTCCAATGGGGACTTCTAGAAGGATCTATTGGACTGCTTAAGGCTTAACCAATCAAATTAGGGTTTTACCTGAAACCCTAGTAGCTCAGCTATATAAGGAACCCCTTAGATCCCTAAAATCGGCCAATGCTTCCAAGCAAAGAACCTTAGCCGATTTTTAGAGCTTCTCAACATCTCTCATATTCTTCCAATTGCTACTTGGTGTTTGTGACTCACTAAAGGTGCAATAATTGAGACACTACATTCTTGAAGGTTAAAATCTACAAGCTACAAGGAAAATGTATTCATCTAACTTTGTTTGTGAAAATGACATATATACCCTATTATGTTTCTAAGGTTTCCCATTTAGCCACTTAACTTATTTTGTGGCTTTATAAGGGAACGAATTACACTTTGACGGGTCGATTAGGTCCTTTTGAGCAAAATGAAGGGGTCATCCGGTTACCCATTTGCCACATCAGATGTTTGTTGACCAATTATTCCTTAACCCAGTACTATTCATCTTCTTCGCCCCACTTTTTCCCATTTCTAAATTGTCCAACAGAGAGCCTTCTTACTACCGTTCTAATGTCGATCGACAACTTCTCGTCTCCTACGCTACCGGTTTTCATGCGAATTATGAATGCTGATAACCTCGAACACGAGTTTGGTATAATTTCATCCTTCATTGATGATTATGCTTTTGTTTCATTGGATATGGAGTTTGTCGGCATCATTTTACGTCCAACAGATGATAACAACAACGTCGTCTTCCGTCACGTGTTTCTGTGTATGGGAGGAGAATCCAATAGACTTGTAAGTTGTACCTCATGCATTAGCAGCTTATACCCCCTGCACTTCTTTGACTTGGTGGTAGTGGGGTTATCTTGATTCAACCCACCACTGTTGTTCAATGATTTTTTTAATGTAAAACTAGTCTTCTTCAACTTTGTTGCAGTCTGAACCCACCTTCCAAAACACTAATTTATTATTCCTCATTATTCAAATTTATGTGTTCATTATCACTCAAACATTACCAATTGCAAAGATTTTGATTTGAGAAGATGTGTGATAGAGCCACGATGTAGAAACTTGGATTCGTGGGTGGAACCTATAAATGTTAGAGAAGTGATGATGATGAAGCTACCAACAAAACGACACCGTAACACAATATCCAAACAAAAAAAATTCAAAATCGAAACCCTACCTTTTAACCAATCAAAACCCAAAATCGAGACAGTAAATATATTGAAACCAAATCCTTATTCCAAAATCATAACCACCGGATCGAGCAAACCACTATATTTCGTCTTTAGTCTCCAGTTGTTGGACGGAGCAGGTTAAAAATATGTGATGCCATTGGTGGGACGTACGACACCATCTAAAACTCTCCCACATTCACCTTCATGATATGCCCTCCTTCATTTCAAACTGCGTCCACATTCACCTTCCGAAAAAAGCATCGATTTTGAGAAGAATCGTGATTACGGGATAGATTCGGCTGCCCGGGAAGTATTAAGATGAGGTTTATGGTTTATTTGTATATAATAAGAACAAAATGGAAATCAATTTTGAGAAAGTCAAAATGTGATTTTGACTTTTAAATGGAAAATAGCCGATGTATCCTTGAAACCTGCTACAATAGGTTAGAAGGACTAAAAAGATAGGTTGCTTCTAACCTTATGCCCCTATAAAGACACGAAATTAATTTACGGACTTAAAAGGTCAACCTTAGAAAGTTTGTTGGGCATTTATGTCATTTTCCCCAACTTTGTTTTATGTTATAAATCTCGAAAGTTGTATGCTAGATAGAGTTCATGCTTTGGATGATTAGAATTGCATGTATAACTTGAGAAAAACCTAGATCCAAAGCATTAGGATTGCATGTACACCATAAGAAAGTTGTAGTGCTCAAAACCCATCAATGGTAACAGAACTTAGGGTGTTTTTCTGTTATATTTGATATCATGGTTAATTGTTCAAAGCTGAAAGCAGTCGAAATCTGGACTCTGCCAGATGAACTCGACGAGTCCAATATGGGACTCGACAAGTTGATTCGTCTGACTGCACAATTTTCGAATTTTAAGCCTAAATTAGATAAAAATAATTACCATAAGTCGTTTTGACTGATAAAATTCGATTTTTCTATCACGGTAATGATTATCTGTAACGCCCGTAGATCCGGGCAAGTCAATTTAGAGGCAATATGGGTCAAAAACGACTTTTCGGCAAAAGATTATTTAGAATAAATAATTTTAACCAAGTTATAGTATATGTCACAAGGTTTCCGTACATATAAAGAACGCCGAAATCTGAGTTATAACGAAGAAGTTATGGCCCGTCGAAGTTTTACGGCAAAACCGGCACGGCACCGGGAAGCGTAAAAAGTGAATTTATGATAGAAAACTTTTTAGCCTTAGTTATCTAAACCAAAGTCGTAGAGTATGTTAAAATGAGAAAATCCGTAAAAAGAACGCCCAAATCTGACTTCGTATGAGGAAGTTATGATTTTTCAAAGTTTCAGCTTAGTAGTGTACAACCCGAAACTCGAATTTTAGTTCGAGCGGTTTTTGGCTTATGCGATTTAAATGAGAGTTGAAAATCTCATTAATAGGAACTCAACGGTAAAAAGACAGACAAAAATGGAGCTCGTATGCGAAAGTTATGGACGAAGCTTAGTCCCTACTTTTCGAGCGCGGCGAATTCGATACAGTTTTGTAAATCCGAGATAGAATGAGAATTAGCCAACGAGGTCTAAATGCAAGTTAAAGATCTCATTAATAGGAACTCAACGGTAAAAAGACATACAAAAATGGAGCTTGTATGCAAAAGTTACGGACGAAGCTTAGAGACTACTTTACTATAAAGCTCCTATAAATACAAGGGTGAACTCCTCATATTTTCTTCACACCATAAGCCTCTCTTTCTCTCTCTAACTTCTCTCTAGCCTCCCTAAACCCCTCCCAAGTCTACGGAACCTCCCTAGCACGAGAAGAAAGCCCCGGAGCGCCCGACGGCTCCGAGAAGAAAAGCTTTCGGCTTGGAAACGCTGCTCCAGCGAAACCCGATTTTTAATAAAAACTCGTTGTAAGTGAGCTACGCCTATACTATATTTAATATAGATTTTATTTAATTATAGTAACATTATTAGGACCTTAAAATAATTATTTGGGCTATTATTATGAGTTATATTGAGTGTTATTTAACGCTTATATAATAGTAATAATAGCTAGACTATTAATTAGTCGTGGTTAACGTTAAAAACTAAACCCTAGTGGTATTGATACTAGGTTTTGTCGAGGAAAATTGTTTTGAGATAACGAAGTGCTGTCTGAGTTCGGAATCACCACCTAATCATGTGAGTGCATAGTCCCTTTCAACTTACACATAGATATGAAGTATTTAATATAAACTACGTGCTATGTGTGCATATTATCTGAATACTTACTGTCTATGTTGGATGAACGTTTTATACATGTTTTAAAGGATTTAAACTGTATACGTATTTTATATGTACGAATATGTGGGGTATGATGATGGGTAGATAGATGATGAGAGATAGAAGATGACGTGAGTATACATTGGCAGCTATAGACTTAGTGCCTATGGGAGAAACACCGGTAGTTATGGACTTAGTACATGTCAGACGTTGGTAGCTATGGATTTAGTACCTGTTAGAAATTGGTAGCTATGGACTTAGTACCTATTAGTTAGACGCTGGTAGCTATGGATTTAGTACCTGTAGGAATTGGTAGCTATGGACTTAGTACCTGTTGAACGCTGGTAGCTATGGATTTAGTACCCGATGAGTAGGATATAGCAGCTATGGAATTAGTGCTTTACGAACTAACATCGGCAGCTATGGATTTAGTGCCAGTCCTATAACCCTGGAAGTAAGGGACTTCGGAATAAACAAATGCAGGATAGACGACTCTTAGGTTAAATCCTTAAGAGTAAAGAAGATAACAAGGATGGGTAATGGGGTTAATTGTTTGATGATTAAACATAACAATTATATTATTGTGGGTTGAAAACCCTATGTACTCACCAGGTTTCCCAACCTGACCCACTCAGTTTATGTATATCACAGGTGTTGATATGAAGTCACTTTACACTGAGAGATTTAAAGAGATGTAGATCACTAGTGTAAATAAATGTAAGTTCTGTTTATGCTTATGTTTCTGTATTAACGATGACATCCCAAACGTTTTAAGATGAATAAAAATACGTTTCTTTGAAAATGTTTTAATAACGTATTTATTGTGTTTTTCTGGAAACAAATTCCGCAACCTTTTTATAAAATGAAGTACTCTGATTTTTATAAAGCATAAACAAAATCGGTCTTTTCTGGCCGTGATTTTGGGGATGTCACATTATCCTCATCTAATTAAAAGATAATGGTCAGATTTTAAGATAATTACAAGATTATGTGATAAACTAATTATTTGTAAAATTTGATTTGCATTTATCTTACCAAATTAACTGGATTAGGTTAATTTTTGATAAAGATAAAATTATATGATTAATTTAAATTATTTTAAGATTTGATCTAAAAGTTTTGAAACATTTCAATACTTGCACTCAAGTTTTGAAATTTAAAATTTGATTAAAAAGCTTTAATTTTGAAATAGTAAATTCTAAAACCCTATTGTTTTAAAAGTTCAAAATACAACCCGTATAATATTATAATATTAAAAACTTAATACTTATATATATATATATATATATATATATATATATATATATATATATATATATATATATATATATATAAGATGAGTCAGTCTTACCGTTAGTAGGCCTCATTCACGAAGCTGATCTATAAAAGGTGTTTAAGGAAGGGCTTATAAAATGACCGTCATTGGGTATCCACTCTTACCCACCGCAATCTTGACTAGTGGAGGGTCATTAGCCGAACAGGTAGGATAGGACATTAATTCCTCATTAATAAGTTCAATGATTATTATAAAGTAACTAAATGGTTTTGTAAATTCCCAATCTTAGTTACTTTAGGAAAAATGTGAAAATGATGCTATTCCATGAAGTTACACTTTTCACCTTGTCAAAGTCGTTAGTGGGGCATGTGTGGTAAACCGACACACTAACTTGGACTAACAAGGGTGGAGAAGGGTAGCTCGAGAATTATCATAGATCAATGGAGCGTGTGTGATTAACCGGCACATTGATTAGATGGTAAATGACTTTAGAGTACCAAGCTAATTTGCATGGTTATTCACACCTTATTTGTGATCCTTGGTATCCCAGTCACAAACATGAAGGGAATAATCGAGATTAAACATGCCATTGAAAATTTCAATGAATCTTAAAAGAATCTAAGAATTTCATTTCATTTAAAACCTAGATGTTTACTTCGTTTTTCATGGTGGAAATTGGTAAATCGTTACCTTCATGTAATTTGCAACTGGATTACGGAATCTCTCTTCCGTTTTGTGAATTATAGTGTTGGATCCTAGCCTTAATATTTCATTTGGGTGTTATATTAAGGATTGCTTATCTAATCTAAACTTTGTTCCTTTTCTTTTTCAGATGTATGGCTCAAACAACGCTTCACGCTTGAATCCCTCAAGCTCCTTTTCTCTTTTGAACATCTGTGGGAGGGTCACCTTCGATGGGTCCAACTTCAATGATTGGATCCGCAACATCCGCATGGCCCTCTGATATGAGGAGAAAGAATACGTCATCGATGAAAGGTTAAAGAGATAGATGAAACTAAAGCCTCCGCTGAAGAAATTGTTGAGTATAGGGCTCACGAAAAGGATGCGACAAAGGTGGCATGTATAATGGTAGCCACTATGACTCCCGAGCTGCATTAGTTCTATGAGGACTACTGGCCTTACGAGATGTGCCAAGACTTGATGGAAAAGTACCATCAAAGTTCGCATCAAGAAAGGTACGAGATCGTTGGCTTGTTAATAACGACCAAGATGAAAGGTGGAGAGTCCATCATGAGCCATTTGCAAAGAATGCAAAGGTATGTGGATCGTTTGCTTAATTTGAATGTCAACTTTGACGAAGAGTTGGATATTGATATCATTCTCCACTATTTACCTCCTTGTTATGATCACTTCAAGATGACTTATCATATGAATAAGGAGGAACTTTGAGCAAACTTCAAGGGTTGTTAAGAACTACTGAAAGTGGGTTGAAAGGCAAAGTTATCGTAACCACTATTACTATTGTTGCCCCAGTCTTGGCTATTGGACATGGGAAGGAGAAGAAGAGGAAATCTCCCTCTAAGAATTACAAGGGAAAGTCTAATGATGGATCCTCTTCAAATGGGTCCAAAGGAAAAGGTGGTTCTGCTGCTCCTTCATCTGATCCAAAAGATGCATAGTACTTTCACTGTCACGACAAAGGGCATTGGAAACAAAGTTGCCCGAAGTATCTACAAGATATCAAGGATAGGAAGATAAAGCCCACCTTCACAGGTATTTATATTATTCATTCTAATAACTCATTGCATGCTAGTTCTTGGGTCCTTGATACAGGATGTGGTTTTCACATTTGTTCTGATTTGCAGGGGCTAAAAAGAAGTAGGGATGTGGAGCATGGGAAGATAAACTTGACCATAGGGAATAGGAAAGTGTCGCATGTCACCAAGATTGGAGTTTATTCTTTAGTGCTTAGTAGTGGGTTAGGATTAGATTTGAACGATTGTTGCTACTCATCAAAAATGACGAGGAATATTATTTCCTTTCGTGATTTGTATAGAAAAGGTTTTAGATTTTCATTCAATAATGAAATTGGTTCTATTAATGCTTTCTATAATGGTACTTTTTATTTTGAATCATTGCCTTGTAATGGTATATATGAAACAGTTATGGTTGTAGACAACTTAGGAAATACTATGTTGCATATTGATTCGTCCAATGGTTTAGACAAGGCATGCTTGTGACATTGTCGTCTTGGACATGTCAACAAGAAGCACATATCCTAACTCCAAACGGATAGAGTGTTGGAGTCATTTGACCTAAAGTCGGATGACACGTGTGAATTTTGTCTGCTTGGAAAGATGAACAAATCACATTTCACTGGTACTTGTGAAAGAGGTGAGTGATTGTTGGATATCATACACACCGATGTGTGTGGGCCCTTCATATCCACTATAAGGGATGCTAATCGCTTCTATGCTACGTTTACCAACGATTATAGCAGATATGGGTATATTTACTTAATCAAGCACAAGTCGGAAACCTTTGTAAAGTTCAAAGAGTTCAAACAAGAAGTGGAGAATCAATTGGGCGGGAAGATAAATATGCTCAAATCCGATAGGGGTGGTTATTATCTTAGTATCGAGTTCCACGACTATCTTAAGGAATGTGGAATTGTTTCACAATCGAGTTCCACGACTATCTTAAGGAATGTGGAATGTGGAATTGTTTCACAATAACGTCAAAAATGAAGCTCGTATGAGAAATATACCATTTTTAGAACTTTTTCAAAGAGTGTAGCATGCTGGCTAGGTAGGCGCGACGCGCGCTTCTAGAAGGGGCAACGTGGACCAGGCAGAATGCGACATGTGGCAATGAATCGTAGGAACAACGTCCTAGTAACACGTAGCGCAGTCCATGTATAGGCACGACACACCCCTTTTCCAGCCTATAAATATGTTGCGTTAACTGCTCATTTTTTCACCCATTCAGCCCCAAATCCTCTGGAAACCCTCCCACACCCCTAGCCGCAATAATCCATAGTTCCTGACTACTTTAGCATGGCCCTTCAGCATCAGAGAGCCCGAAAAATAGAAGCTTTTTGGTCAAAGTTCTACCCTTGTAATTTCCCGATTTTTGCTAGTTGCACCTAAAATACTTCAAGTGTAACTTATATTTTTATTCATATTCATTTTTATGAATCTATAAATAAAATTTATTAGTGATTCCAAGTCAAAATCCCGATTGATCTACTCACGGGAATTATGTCTAGGTTAGATTTAGTGAGGTGTTTACTTTGTATACCAAATAGACATTACCTATGATATGATATTACCTAGTTGTTCATTATCAACTATAGATCGGTATTTATTGGGATTATTAATGAAGAGTCTAGACTATCATCATTATAGTCACAGTAATTATGAAACAAAGATTAAGGCTTAGTGATATTTATATGTAGGTCTTTCAAAAGGAAAAGTTAAGGTGTTAGGCGAAGCACTGTCCAAATCACAAGTCATCCACTTTAACAAGTGAGTGTATGGTTACTTTCATCTTACAAATAGATATGAAGTATTTAGATAATTAATTGTTATATGTGCTTATTACCTGTGATTAGGATATTATGTGTAACATGAATCAATATAAGATGTTTTTTTATTTAACCGTATATGTATTTTCATACTTATAATATATTGGGTAGCAATGAGTGATGAGAGATGAAAAATATTGAGGAGAGGCCGTGACTTTACTAGCGATGTGCGATGTAGTCATCTACCATAGTATATATGATGACCACAAACTATTTTAGACGGTACAATGGAAAATTGGCAGGTTCGCAACATGTATGTAACGAACTAGATGTTCATGCGATGTACTTTATTCCTTACTGACATGTATTGCGGAGGAATCCCCGAAGTAGTATTGTCTACTCAATATTTGTGATGATCCTTAGTGCAGGTCCTTAAAGATGAATATATAAAAAAAATAGGGATGCGTAATTGGGCGTATTGTTTGATGTGTAATATATAATTAAAAAATTAATTATAGTATTATGGGTTGAACACCCTATCTACTCACAAGGCTTCCCAGGTTGATCCACTCAGTTTTTTTTATCCCAGGTAGCGGTACGAATACATGGATAGTGATGTTTGGATCTAATTAAAGATTCGAGATGTAGGCCATTAGTAGAATAAGATGATGTAAGGCCTGCATAGACAAGTTTATATTTATGTTTTTATATCAATTAGGACGTCCCAAGTATTTATATGAAGACACTTTCTTCGAAAATGTTTTGGTCAAAACAACGTTTTGGGAACAAATTACACAGTAAAAGAATACTCTGAAATTAAATAATCATAAAGAAAAAGTTTTTTCGAGCTGCAAAATGGGGATGTCACAAAACATTTGGTGATCTTAAACTTTATCATGGTATCATAACTAAATATGGGAACCCAAAAATAGCTCTTTTGTCAAAAGATGACCAAAGGTAGTGAATCCATTTGACCACCAATACACAAGTTTGCCATAAATGTTTCCTCACCCTAATTTGTCACGGATGTTGATGGCTCGCTTCTCATGCCAAAAGAAGGATTTGTTGAATTGATGAAATGGAGAAGATGTGATGTCTTAGTTAGAGGATGACTCATTAGTTTCATGGGGAATAAGATTAAAAGCATTCTCAAATACGTTGTCACAACATGAGACATATGGCTCTATCTTGAAGAAAGATTTGGAAAAGAGAACACACCAAGAGCATATAAATTATAAAGTAAGGAGAACAATACTGATGATTTGCCAAGACAACATAACGATGTCAACCTGCTACATAAAACTAAGGGGAGTTTGGGATTGCGTTCAATTAGTTAGTCCATCACCAACATCTACATATGGAATACACATACGACATCACAATGGAAATCGGAAATATGTGTGAAAACGAACATATAGTATATACGATTTTCTAGTGGATTTGAATGAAGAATATAATGTAGTGAGAATTTAAATTCTAGAGTAAATTACACGAATGGTCCCTATGGTTTGGGGTAATTTGCATATTTGGTCCCTAACTTATTTTTTTAACTCGGAAGGTCCCTACTGTTTGTTATTGCTACACATTTGGTCCCTATTGTTTGTTTCTGTTACGCGTTTGGTCCCTACCTTACGTAAAAAGACAATTATTTAAATAGAAAAAAAATAATAGAGTAGGTAAGGTAAGGAGAGAAGATGAGATTGAGGGTGTGTTTATTTAAATAAATTAAAAATCAAGGGAAAAATAGATTTTTTATGTAAGACAGGGACCAAGCGTGTAACAAAAACAAACAGTAGGGACCTTCCGAGTTAGAAAAATAAGTTAGGGACCAAACACGCAAGTTACCCTAAACCATAGGGATCATTCTTGTAATTTACCCTAAATTCTAAGCATCAGAGTATTTCAAACTATGCTTAATTACCACTTCGTGAGTCAAGATGGACAACAGAAGATAACTAGAATTGTTCGAAATACAATGGGTGGGGCAGCAGATGTCTAAACAAGTGGAAATTCACTTCGAGAACAACAGGAAGAACTATTTCACTATCCTTGAACAAGAAAGAAGAAATAGGAAATAATTCAAAATGATGACAGATGGTTTACATATTGCTAAAAAATATTCCATACTATAGATATATGCTTTAATTTGGTTAGATATGCGGAATAGTGGTCCACCAAAGCATCAACATTTAAAGCACAATATGGTAAAGCCAAGCAACAGTCACTAGTTGCTGATGTTTGTGAATACACGCATGTTAGCAACCTCACTAAAGAGTAGAACAAGAAGTTAGTTTAATTAATTAGATAAAAAGATAAGCGAAAAAATGTGCACCCCGACTGCAGATATGACTAATAATGAAGAAAGGTAATATCTTTGGGTCATATATTATGGTGTTAGTCATCAAATCACTCACCAAACTAAATGTTGAAAATAAAAAAAGAAAATAAAGAAACTTTAAATGTATCAAACTTTAAATGAAACTTTATATATGTGAACATATTAAGCCATGACCTAGAGTGTTCGTTAATGTTCATTCCACATATGTTTTTTATAGGACTTGCATTCTAAGAGCCTGATTGGGATGTGTAAGGAGCAAGATGGTCTTTTACTTGGAGTCATTCGAGAGAAAGAATGTGGCAGTGTCGGTTCCAAAAAGGTATGAAGTTTGGTACATAAGATCAAGACACACTTCAGAAGATATCCTTTTTAAAATACAAAAATTATGAAAAATAGGTACATACAGTCAGTTTTGTGATTCATGTATTTGTGCAAAAAAAAAAAGTAGACTTCATTTTCCCATTAATTTTGCAAAGACGATCGAGTGTTTTGAATCAAGACATGTCAATATATAGGGTTGTTATCAACATGTCTTTCTTTATGGTATGTATTATTTTTTGTCAGTTGTTGATGCTTATAATCGTGGAGTATGGGTGCATTTTATAAAAAAAACAAAATAGAGGTAGCTTACTTACTAACGACGGTTTATAAAATGATTGAAAAACATTTTGGAAAAGGGTGAAACGAATAAGCACTGACAATTTGTCAAAATCCAGACCAAGATTTATGTTGGAGTTCTATAAATAAAAGGCAAGGTTATTGGAAATTTCGTGTACCTATACACCACAATAAAATAGAGTGGTAGAAAGAAGACACTCACATTTGTTGGAATTGGGAGAGTGTTGTGTTTTCAAGCCTTACTAGCAATTTGAATTTTGGTATGATTATATCTTGACTGCAACATGCATCATAAACAAGTTTCTCACACCAGTTCTTGGAAATAAAACACTGCATGAAATACCTGTTTGGAAAGGTTCCCTCATATCCACGTTAATTTTTTAGTTTGTCGAGAGTGCTTTTCCTTTTGGTTAATGTTATGAGGACACACATCCATAGAAAACGAACTCCTAGTTGATTATTTAAATGAAATGCAACACACCATCAACAAAAATATACCAACGCAACAACATGTAA
The DNA here is from genome assembly GCF_052625555.1 of Lactuca saligna. Taxonomy (NCBI): domain Eukaryota; kingdom Viridiplantae; phylum Streptophyta; class Magnoliopsida; order Asterales; family Asteraceae; genus Lactuca; species Lactuca saligna. The sequence continues at coordinate 43,558,354 of NC_136420.1, read as the reverse complement.
ATGTTGGATCAATGGATTGGGCCACGAAATCATATGCATGCTTGCAGCCCACAACTGGTAGAGAAAGTGGACACAAATCTATAGAAAGTTAATTATTTGCTGATACATTACACGAAGTTTAACACACCATAAACAACAGTGGCGGAGCTAGGCTCAAAGCAAAGGGGTATCCCGAATTTTTTTTCCTGGGTATCACCGCAACGGCTGAGCATGGGGCAGAGCAGGTTAATTTTTCCTAAAATCAAACCCAAAACCGACAGCCACAGTTTTGAAAATTTTAAACCAAACCTAACCCAATACCATTGGTTTGGTTTTTCGGTTTTCAATTTGTACTTGAGTTTCCTGGTTTGGTTTGGTTTTAAACCCAAACCTTAATCGTTAGCTAACTTCAAGTATTGTTATATAAATATGAAGTTGAAGTATCTTTTAATACTTCAATGGATGTGGACTTAAAGTAGATCAAATAAAGCATGAGGATAACAAGCTTATATAATAGATGAAAATGACTAAGTTTACATGTGTTTGGCGATGTGAGATAGAATAGTTGGAAAAATAAAAGAATAAAATAGTTGGAAAAATAAAAGATATGTAAACAAATGATTTGTAAGGAGCAAGAATTGATCCTGAAATCTTTATTTCATTAAATCAACACTTTAACCAATAAACTAACTATTTATTTGTGTTTATAAGTGAATGGATGCGTATATATACACTACATAAAATGATTTTTTTTTTTTCTAAAAAATTTACACTACCGGAATTAGTCCGGGATACCCCTTGGATCCGCCCCTGCCAAGGGAACACATGTAGATGTTAAATTGGGCCAAAAAAGAGTGATATGTTTGCAACCCATGAGTAGCAAAGAAAGTGGGAGGAAGAATGCGGAGTTAGGGTAGGGTTATGTTATTTATGAAAATATTTATATAGAATAAAAGCAAATAATTAAAATGCATAAAGTAAGGGTACATTAATAATTTTAGATCAAATATGAAATTTAATGAAACTATAAGGACCAAACACGAAAAAAAAAGACAAGAATATTTACAACAATATTGAAAAAAAAAAAAGTAAGTATGGGCGGAATTTGTAACTTTGATAAAGCATTAAGACCATTTATATAACTTAGTGCATTACTTATTACACTTTATTAATATTTTAATAACTTTATAGAAAAATACAAACATAAAAAACGGCATCTCATTTTATTTAGTCTTTCGTAGACTTTAGAAAAATCGGCAAAACAATAAAACAATGTTGAAAGGAAATAAAGGGCAAGTGATTCCCAAAAAACACATCATTGTCACCTAACACTTCCACCCAGCTTCTCAATATGACTTTTCATTCTTTACAATATATGTGTGGTTGTGGTTGGGTGGGGTATTAAGATTTTATAAACATATTTGAAGAAATAATATTAATAGATTTTTTAGTTCTCTTGGTAAGTTGTTCGGTTTCTAAGTGGGAGTTCAAGGGTTCAAGTCCCCCTCGATCTTCCTCTCACTTTCTTTTTCATCTGATCTCCGGTGTTATGACACCGATGACCTTCTCCAGATTTACAACTTCTAGCCTCCGATGAACTCATGTCGTCGACGACGTCAAATCACCACTAGATCTGTAACAATCGTTGCTAGCTACCACCATTCCACCCCAGATCTATAATTTGTACTTTGTTTCTAACTAGATTCCGACCGACGACCTCCTCCTTCTCCAGACATGTTTCGTTTAAAGCTACCTCAAGCCACCTTTTTCATCTCCAACCACCGAGGACCCTTAGTTATCGCAACCTATGCTCGGATCGATGCATTCCTCTTCGTCTCCACCATTTACTATGTTTAGATCGACTCCTTCTTCACTGTATTCATAGATGTACGTTCTATAACACTTTCACTCTCTTGATCTGAAGTTTTATCCTTTTTTATGAGATTTTGTAAAAATCAAGTTGATATTCATTCAAATCGAGGTAGTATAACTTCAGATCTGATTTTATTCTTGAAGTTTTTATGCTCTAATTCATTTTTATTACAAAACATTTACATTTGTTATCATATTTTATTATTCGTTTATATGTTTTTCTTGTGTTTGCTACTTAAATAAGAGATAAAAAAAGCATTATGCAAAGATATGATTTTCTATAATATTAAGAAAAAAAATATGTAAATGAATATTGTTTAAATTAAAGGGTTATTTCCATAAAAGACCCTATATTTTGATTTTTTTTCTTTTTAAACCTAAACTTTTTTTCTTTTCTGAAAAAAACATATTTTTACATATTACTTGTTATAAAAGGTCCTAACAGGTAAATTAGATATTTTTTGTTTCATAAAAGGTCCTAACAGATCACCAACATGTGATCATATTTTTACCAACATTATGGTTTTATTTTCATTCATTGTCGAATAGGCAGAAAACAATATTACAATTATTAACTATAAGTGTGTTTTTCTTCATTTATGATTATCAAATATTAGGTAAATTTTAATTGTATTTTTTATCTTATTTACTTGTGATTAAACCATAATAAATAAAGTGTCATTGTTATTTTGGCTTATTCTGTATTTGTGAAATCATTAATAAAGATTAAAAATTGCATCATTTGTAAACAACTTTTAACTTACTTTGGTAGTATATGAATGAAAGACATAATGAATATAACATTTTTCTTTCTTGTTTGTAGCGGATCGAATTCATGTAGTTTGATTGTTTATTTTTGTAGGACCGACAACAAGGAAACCGAACGTCTATAAAATACATATTAACATTGGTTAAACAAGTTCAAAAAAGATCATTCAAAACCGTTGTTGTCTATCAAATACATATTAACACTGATTAAAGAAGTTCAAAAAAATCCTTCAAAACCGGTGTTGATAGATATGGCTAAAGATGAATCATCATTTTATGTGCATGTGTAGATGAATCTTTATTTATTTATAATTACAAATGTATTTTTTTGTATTTTTATTACGTTATATTCATTTATGATTACATTGTTTTTATTGCGTTATATTCTTTTAGGATTCCAAATGTATTGAATGTGTTATTGATCTATACATGATGTTTTATTTTTTCTAATATTTATTTTTACTTATAATCAATCATATTTAACATAATACGGTTAAATAACAATTTTAAAAATTAATTATAGGTATTTTTATATCATTAATAATTATGTCAGAAAATGATTTTTCTATCTTGATAAAAATAGAATTAAATATCAAAACCATTAAAAGTATATACCTAAATATGGGTTTAATCATTTTGATAGAAATTATATAAATCAATAATACAAGATTATTTAAAAAATAATAACGGAATATCTCAACTTATAATAAAAAAAAAATTAAATCCTTTTCTAGGTAACAATCAAACATAATCCTTCAATTTTAGGAATCTTATTTAATTTATTTATTATAATTTAATTGAAAAACATAATTACTAATATGCCATTATATATTGGTTAGTCCAAAATTGTTATTGTGTTCTTAATCTTTTAGGTATATATATATATATATATATATATATATATATATATATATATGGTTAGGTTCATAAGAGACGACCTCATTTTGTGAGATCGTGAGACGCAATCCTACCAATTCATTTGTTAGATAAAACAAAAAAACATTTTAAAAATGCAAAATAATTGAAAATTTTCAGAAAAAAAAATTTCAAATATTATTTTCGGAATTTATATTTTCCAAAAAAAAATACTAAAAAAATATATACAAAAAAAAATACATTTTTTTACATATTCTAGTAGAATAAATTACACATCTGAGAAATCTAGTATAATATTCTAACATTCTAAAAATCACATTAAAATATTTACAGTGTAATATTCTATTAGAATATTTCATGTATTAAAAAAACGGTAACTTTTTTATTTTTATTTTTATTTTTTTAAGGTAACTAAAGTTCCAAAAATAATAATAAATTTTTTTTTGGATTTTTCTATTTATTTTGTATTTTAAAATTATTTTTAGATTTGGTCTTATGATCTCACAAAATTAGCATGATCTCAAATAAACCTGAACATATATATATATATATATATATATATATATATATATATATATATATATATATATATATATATATATATATATATATATATATATATATATATAGGAAAGAGTTATATGGAAAACAAAAAACCCCTAAAAATTATAAAAGTGCATAAAAAAATACTTAGAGATCACAAAATCTTTTTTTTACTATGTAATCTTAAAAACTGTAGTCTGTTTTTTAGAAATTCGCTGAAAAAAAATTAAAAAATCTATTTTTTTGTTTTTTTGTTTTATTTATTTATTTTTTGTTTTTTTTTTCAAAAACATTTTCAGCGAATTTATATAAAAAGGTGCGGTATCAAATAATATAATGTCAAAAAAAAAATTGATCTCTAAGTATTTTTTTATGCATTTTTATGATTTTTAGAATTTTTTTAGGGTTTTTTTTTCCATAGAAAGTAAACCTATATATATATATATATATATATATATATATATATATATATATATATATATATATATATATATATATATATATATATATATATATATATATATATATATATATATATATATATATATATATATATATATGGAGTGGTTCAAATTATAACCACAAAAGATTAAGAACTCTAAGAACCTTCATTTTATTAGTAAATATGTGTTATGAATATTACTAAATATATTAAAATCCAAATTTTGTCTTTTTGGTAAGAAAAGGGTAAAATCATAAAATTTTTAAGTTTAATATTTCATTCATGTATTTATTCATATTTTAATACAAAATTTATATAGAATACAAATTTATACAATCCATTTACAATTTAATACACAAAATTCATAACTCAATACAATCAACTTTACACTAATTCACAAATTCAAAGATTTGTCAAATCCAAACTGTGACATCCCCAATTTCACGGCTAGAAAAAACCGATTTTGTTTATGCTTTATGAAAATCAGCGTACGTCTTTTAATAATAATGTTGTGGAATTTATTCCCAGAAAAACAAGATAAATACGTTATCAAAGCATTTCCGAAGAAACGTATTTTATTCATTTTAAAATATTTGGGATGTCATCGTCAATACATAAACATAAGCATAAACAGAACTTACATTCATTCACTAGTGATCTATATCTCCTTAATCTCTCAGTGTAAAGCAACTTCATATCGATACCTGTGATACAATTAAACTGAGTGGGTCAGACTTGGGAGTCTGGTGAGCATATAGGGTCTTTACCCCACAATAAATAAATTTATTATGCTTAAACATCAAACAATCAACCCAATTACCCAATCCCCATTATCTTATTCATTTCTTAAGGATTTACCCTAAGAATCAACTATCACTCATTACTAAGGATTCATCTTAAGGAATAGGCACTAAGTCCATCGCTGCTCAAGGTTTATATTACAAGCACTAACAACGTCGATCCCCACATACTAATCCTATACAGTGATCTTACTAGATCTGGCCTAAAGGATCGATATGAACAACCAACTAACGAAACTGCTTCGGAAATTCCCTAGCAGCAAACGAGGATCGAAGAAGACATCAAATGAATGGAATAAGTTTAATCACCAACCTTTGTTTGTAAAAGAAAGAACCACCAGACAATTAAGTCAGGGGTAATTATTAATGCCTAGGCTGTGGTTTGAATATCATGAGGTATATAACCCCCAGACGCACCCTATCCAACAATGGAAACGCTGACTAATGCCTAGGCTGTGGTCTGAATATTGTGAGGTATATAACCCCCAGACTCACTCCTATCCAACATCGAGAATGGAAACAGTGACTAATGCCTAGGCTGTGGTCTAAATATCATGAGGTATATAGCCCACAGACTCACTCCTATCCGACATCGAGAATGGAAACACTGACTCATGAAGCTCGTCCGATCACTTCACAAAAGAAACAAAGACTCCAAATCTCTTCAAATAAAGGTATAGGGAAAATACTAATAAAGTACTCCCGTACGCTCCCGTACCCCGACATGTAATAGTGTCAAAAAGAAAAACTAACGGATGAACACATAGTTCAAAAACACCTAATGAACATATAGTTCAAGAAAACCTTATGAACATATAGTTCAAACATACCTACCGATTACAAGTCTGCTAACATTCCACTGGACTATCTAAAATAGTCTGTGGCCGTTGTCTATACTCTGCTAGATGACTAGATCATCTCAAACATCGATACCTCTCATCACCTTTTATTTTATCACACATCATCTAATTCATCTACCCATGTTGTACCCAACATATTTGTAGATATATATATATATATATATATATATATATATATATATACAGTTTAAAACTTGTATAAAACATCTATTCAACAGTCACTTAATTAAACAATTAATATAATTACACATAGCACGTATTTAAAAGAAAATACTTCATATATATGTGTAAGGTGAAAGTGAATATACACTCACCTGAGTAGGTGGTGACTCGGTTCTTGGATAGTACTTCGTAACTCTTAAAACAATTTTCCTCGACAAAACCTAGTATCGATACCACTAGGGTTTAGTCTAACGTTAACGCGACTAATTAATAGTCTAGCTATTATTATTATTATATAAGCGTTAAACAACACTATATAACTCATAATAATAGCCCAAATAATTATTTTAAGGTCCTAATAATGTTACTATAATTAATTAGAAGCTATATTAAAAATAGCGTAGGCGTAACTCACTTAGAGCGGATTTTAAAGAAAACCGGGCTTCGCTCGGAGTAGCGTTTCGAAACCGAAAGACCCTTTTTTCTCGGGACTTCCTTCGGGATCTAGGGGGTTTACTTAGGGTTTAGGGGGGTTTAGGAGAGCTAGAGAGAGAAAGAAGTTAGAGAGAGAAGTGAGAAATGGTGTAAGGAAGTGAATGGGTCGATCTTGCTATTTATAATAAGTTTTTATGACACTCACGTCGTGAGTGTCATACGAATCACTTCGTGAATCTCATGATTCACTCTGTAGACTTGCCATTTGCGTCCCTAGCTTCGGATGGTGGCCATGACACCTCACGTATTGAGTGTCATAAAGCTCACGTCGTGAATTGGATCTTATCCTCTCGCAGCTTCTAGATTTCGAATTATGACAGATTGTAGTGAGCGTCATAATTATCACGTCGTGAATTAGCTAGTTTAGGGTTTTTAAAAGCTAAATCTTCGGAATGCCATAACGTTTGCATACGAACTCCGTTTTTGACGTTATTTATATCCACGCGTAGGTGGAGACGTAATCTACAACTTTCATTTAGATCCCTAAGGCTAAAAAGTCCTCTATCTTAAATTTACTATTTACGTCTCCCGGTGCTGTGCCGGTTTTACCGAAAAACTTCAACGGGCCATAACTTCTTCGTTATAACTCGGATTTCGGCGTTCTTTATATGTACAGAACCCTTGATACATATTCTCAAAATTGTTTTACCTTATTTGTTATAAATAATCTTTTGTCAAAAAGTCGTTTTCGATCCCTATTATCTCTAAATTGATTAGCCCGGATCTACGAGCGTTACACAAACTCTACCACCACCACCACCACCATGCGTCGCCACGAACCACCTGTGTCAGAACCACAACCATTCTTCATTGCAAATCAGATCTACATATAAAGTAATGCAATAACAAGTTAAATACTACAATCATAGTTTAATAAACCGATTAATTTACTCATTTGAAGTTTAATACAAACCAATTATAAAAACTAAAGCATTCTTACATAAGCATGCACCACACAAAAAAAATATTCACAAGAATATTTATACAAAAATTAATACGTAAATCATTTATATTTTAACACAAAATTTATATAAAAAAATCACAGCAAAATGAAATCAATTCACAGTTTAATATTATGTATGATGCTTCTTTCTTCACATATTTCAGAAGCACACACAAAATTCATAAAAAAATCACAGCTTAATATAGTAAAAAAAACATATGCATGAATAATAAAAGTGGATAACTTATCAGAAATCAGCGAAGAAGTCGAAGATGAGTGAGAAGTAAAACATATCATTACTCTACCACCACCACTAGCCTTAACTCCGCCAACTATCACGCACTGTCATCAACCACCTCGACCACCAACCATCTGTCCCAACACCGCCAACATCATTCCCTCAAAAATCAGATTTAGATAAAAAAAGAATCAAATTCACAATATAATTTATCATTTCAGACACTAATTCACAACTCAATTTAATATTTCAAAGTTTAATTTACACGTCAGTCAGAGTTTAAAATTTACATATTTTATTTAAAATTAGAGAAAATCATATATATATATATATATATATATATATATATATTATATATATATATGTGTGTGTGTGTGTGTGTGTGTGTGTGTATAATGTTCATATTAAGTTTATAAAAAAAATCACAACTTAATAAAATTAAGTTATAGCATAATACAATCAATTCACAGCTTAATACAATTAATTCAGATCTTAATACATCAATTTTACAACTTAATATAATAAATTTATAGTTTAATATACAAAATTCATAACTTAATACAGTTAATTAATCACTTAATACAATCAATTCACAACTTAATAAAATCAATTCACAATTTAATACACAAAATTCACCACTTAGTATACATTTTTCAATTTAATTCATAAAAATTATATATTTGCAACCATATTCTCAGTTTAATAGACTTGTTCATAACTAATTCACAACTTAAAACTTTTAAAACTCATGAATTCACTGTTTAAAGCTTATATTTTCTTAATAATAACAATTAAAACTAATATTAACAGATCTAAACAAAATTTATAAAGAATTCACAACTTAATATAAGTTTAATACACTTAATTTACAGTTTAATAAACAAAATTCACAACTTAATACATTAAATTCACAGTTTAATATACACAAAGTATACATTAACAACCATATTATATACTTAAATCTTATATTTCAAGACCTTAAGTTACAGTTTAATAAAACAGTTAATGACTCTTAAATCTTATATTTATACCTTTAGATTTATAGGCTAGTTCTTCTTTCAAATTTTATTTACATAAATATTCACAGTTTACATCTTACATAGTTTATTCAAATTATATAGAATTAGATATGTGTATAATGCTTCTATTCATATCATATTTCATAAGCAAAAAATTCATAAAATAATCACAGCTTAATATAGTTAATTCACAGTTTAATATATTCAATCCACAGTTTACTACAACCAATTTATAGTTTAATGTAGTTATTTCATAGTTTAATACATAAAATTTATAATTTAATATTATAAATTCATAATTTAATACACAAAAGCTTACAAAAATTATACAATCAGGACCATATTCTTAACTTAAAACATACATGTATACCTTCATTTGTATATACTAATGTTTCTTTCAAATTTTGTTTACACAGATATTTGTGTAAATAAACTAATACATTTATACATCACTATCGTTTCCTTTGGAAACTTCGTTCACAGTTTAATTAATCAATTAATTCACTAATTCAAGGATTAATACAAAATAATTATAAAAACTAATACATTCTTACATATTTATACACAAAAAAATAAATCTATTGTCACGCTCCCGAACCAGGATGGCAGAAACGTCGGGTGCCGAATGACGTCATCGAGTAGTATCACAACAATTGAATATACATGAAACATAGTAACCCAAGCAACATACATTGAAAATACGAACTTACAATGTTTACATACAGTATTTATTCATAAGTTACACAAACATGACATAAAAGTAAGAAATTCCAAAATACAGTAAATTTGGTTCTTAGGTACCCGGTTACTGGTTCCATGAGAATACAAATAGTTTTGAAAAACATCAACATTGAATGTTTGTGAGTTCATAAACATATTTGTATAAGAAGATTTGTAACATCCTTGTTTAAAAATGGTTTGTGTATCTCCAGAAAATCCGATATTTTGTATGAAATTGAGTTGTAAGCCCTACACCAAAAACTGAGAATATATGCATGCATGTCCTTTGTTTCTTTTACTTGTAATTGTAAAGTGTACGTTCCCAAAAAATCCAATATTTCCAGATGTATTAAAACTGTAGTCTTAAACCTAAGACCCAAAAATGTATGCAATCGTGTACTGAAGACTAGTATATGGTTTTATATTTTAAGAAAACCAGTGAAGTGTAAGCTTCCCGTAAACCAAGATAGTATTGTTAATCCCTAAGTGAGTTATTATAACCATGCTTGCTGTGACGGTTATGCATGTACGATGTTCTTTAGGCATCAGAATAGGTAATATATTTGTCACCCTAGACTGGCCCATCTAGCTGTAGCGAACAACTCAGGTGTGGGGTTGTCAATCCCCGTATAGATCTATACACAACTATCTTGCTCTCTCTCTAGGAGACTCTGGTTACAATGCAAGACTTAAAATTTACGCTCGGTAGGTACGGTGAAGTGAATGTCTCACTAGAGCATTAATAGATTTACGCGAACTACGACTCCCTTTTGTTGTATAACGAAATGGTTTCACTATTGAAAAATTCATGATGGTTGTTTTATAACACATGTTTATGAGTTTCATGACAGTTGGTTTGCGACACGCATTTTATCAGATTCCTAACGTACGTTTTATGAAATGCAAACTATACTGTTATTAATTTGTTTTGTATACTCTTTTGTGTAAACTATTTATAAAACTTTATATAAATAGTCAATAATAGGTATGTCTAGTAATAATATACGTTATAAATATTACATAATATTCTTGGGTTTTAACCCATCTAAATAGTGACATCAAAATTACGACCATTTTTACTAGAAAGTTTATTTTTAGTAAAAATCTCCAAGAAACTTGTAGTTTTTGCACATCTCATATTTTCTGGTTGAAATTTTGTAACACCAAAATAGTTTAAGTTGGTCATCCTTAACAGATCACGATTTATAAAAAGGAATCATATAATGACCTCAACATATTTATATTTATACAAAATTTTAACTTGTAAAAGTAGGACGTGAAAATATTCAAAGATCAAACATATTTGGGCTTTTGTAAACATATGTTCTTGTTATATTTGAGTATATTGACTTTTAAGCCCGATTTTGGAGTAATAAAAGTGTTGACAATCACACATGTCACAATTTCTATGTAATTAACAAATGATATCAACCTTTCTATACAAGAAATTACTTCATATTCAACAAACAATCATAGTGCATGAAAATGTCCAATGAACAAACCCATTCTAGCTTATATCAAGCTTGTAATTCACGATTTTTATGTGTGTGTATGAGGCTTTCAACATCAAATGCACAAATTATTACATAAACAAGTTGATACATGCAAATATCCAATGGGTAAACAGGTTTTGACTTGTATCCCCCCCCCCCCCCCTAAAAGCATGTAAAACACGAAAATATGGGGGTATGAAGCTCACCTTGATGATTTTCGTGTGTGGTAGGAAGGAAGATGAAGATGATGTCGAGCTTAGGAAGAAGATGGTGATCTTAAAGAGCTCCTTAGATGCTAGTAACCTAGTGATTCTACCAAATGAAAATTTGTGTGTAAACATGGTGATTTTAACTTAAGAATGCACAAAAACACTCAAGGGTCACAAAAAGACTTACCAAATGCCCTAGAATTTAGCCTTGAGATGAGAAGTCTTGAAGAAGGTAGTTGGTTCTTAGAGAGAAAAAGAATGAGTGAGCAAAACAAGTGGCAATAGTGGTAACATTTTCTTGATGCATGATGGTTAATAAGATGTCATGCATGGAGGTATGATGTACAAGAGTGTGCATGCTTTGGATGTTTGGTGGGTAATGTAATGTAAAGCCATGAGGTGTCACTCTATTTATGTAAAAAAAAATTATCATGGTTAATAAGATGTCATGCATGGAGGTATGATGTACAAGAGTGTGCATGCTTTGGATGTTTGGTGGGTAATGTAATGTAAAGCCATGAGGTGTCACTCTATTTATGTAAAAAAAAAAAAATTATCTTGTGCCAAACCCAAAACCTCATAGGATTTTCGGCCCTTATTGTCTAATACAAGAAATTTTCGGTTTTTGTTGAGCTAAATTCATGGGTTTTCGGTTTTAATATGGCCCAAAGAATAGGGTTTTCAGCCTAGGGTTAATTTTGGCCAAGAACTTTTTGTTTAGCTATTAGATTAAACTTGGGCTTATGAGACGTTATTACAACTTGATTCCTAGTGTAAGCATATAAGTACTCATATAACATTGTCATTTTGAATTGACAATAATCCATTTGAACAATGTTACATAGATAATTTGTTTGTGGATGAATGAAATCTCGACCCCAATTTTGCTAGTTGAGACATATATTCATAAGAAAATTAATACAAACATTTATACATAAATCATTCATATTTTAACAAAAAAATCATAAAATAATAACAACTTAATACAGTCAATTTGCAATTTAGTATACAAAATACACAACTTAATATACTAAATTCGCAATTTAATACACAAAAATAGATACATTTACAATTATATTCTCTATTTAAAATTTAAATTTATACCTTCATATATCGAGGCTAGTGTTTCTTTCAAAGTAAATTTATACAATATTCGTAGTTTTGAAATTTACATCATATATATATGGATAATGTTTCTTTCACCTTATATTTTAGAAGCAAATACAAAATTAATAAAAATCAAAGCTTAATACAATTAATTTACAGTTTAATATATAAAATTCACAGCTTAATACAATCAATTTACAATTTAATACATAAAATTCACAATTTAATACAATAAATTCACATTTTAGTGCATTATTCTAAACAATAATTCACGATTTAGTATAGCACATCACTCATTCACAGTTTAAAGACCCATATTAATCCACTACGGAATTTTATTAAACACTTTATGTACAAAATATTAAAATTTTATTAATCACTTTATGTACTAAGTATGAAAGTTATACAATATTTCATCTTTCCACATAAACAATTTCATATTAAAAGTTCATTGTATATATAAAAAATTAAAGCTTTTAATTATATTATTTAAAAGGTAACGATTCATATCAAATACAAATATTTCCATGCTACTTGATTTGTTAGAATATGATGTCTATAATTCAATTAATGTATGAAAAAACTAATAACAATTTCCATTAACCAATTCTTATGACTATTTCATCTAATATGTGAAGTCATTAAATGTAAAAGTGTCATACTCAATGAATGTAAATGGAGATATGACACTAAGAAATCTCGTTTAAAGCAAATGAAAAATAAATGATATTTAATCAAAGAAAAAAATAATAACCTTAAGTATGGTCATATTTTGCAATCGTTTGAGCATCTCCATTATATCACTGTCAAAGCACTTGTCGGAACTTTGTGGAGCTAAAACTTGGAATGTCATACAAGACATATCATATGTCCAGATCCTGTTGAAAAAAAAAATCTAAGCACAATAGGAAGGAGTTTAAGGGGCTTTTACAAAAACAAAAAGAACACAAAAGCTTACATCTAGAAGAACTAAAAGAGAAATGTCGACATAACGATCAATACATATTCCATCAAATTTAAATTTCATGACTGGAACATGAGCATCTGGAACTAGTTGAAATTCAATAACTTCCTCCATTTCTGTCAACATTTCCACCCTAGCACACACAAATACACACAAAGCAAAAATTATACTCAAATATCACCTCACTACAACGATGCCTAGCAAAAATTATACTCAAATATCACCTCACTACAACGGGGGCAGAAGCGGGGTCAGAAGGGGAATTTGGGGGGGGGGGGGGGGGGGGGGGGGGGGAAGGATGGAGATTTCGGGGGCGGGCGAATAAAATTTTTTTGGGGGCTGGGGCGGGGGATGCAATCCCCGTCCCGTTTGCCCCCGTTGACATCCCTACTTCCAAATGCAAAGGAAAGAGCAAACTTCCGTTTAAACTATAAATATACTATAGATTTAATAAAAAACGGCTGACTGCTTGTAAGTTACAGCTATTCAATGATTTTGATCGAAGGTCATAATTAGTTGTTGCATTCTCACCAATTTTATACTTATTTTATATATGTCTCTTTCAAGTGAAAAATAACGTAATAAAGTCATATTTAAAGTAATAAATGTGATCATATTTCTACGTTATCCATTACATTTATTTAATTAGATATGTTTTATATTGACATAAAATGATTTTATTTTAAAAGTATATCATACAGAAAGTTCAGATGTCCCTATCGACATCATATTTAACAACTATAACTCATTAATAAATATAAAGTTGGTTTGTTTAAAGTTGGAAATTTTGTGGTTCAATTTAAAAACCCAATTAAATTTTAATTATCACCAAACCAACAAATTAAACAAAATATTATATCGTTTATTAAAGGAGGCTATGAATCCTCGATAAAATTTAGACGTTTTTTACTTTTAATCTTGACATACAAAGTTCTATACTTTGACACTATTTGAGGGGGATCTCACAACACTCATTTGCGAGACTTCTAGCACATTGTAACAATATCAAAAAGGTGACATAAGGACACTTTGACATACATTAAGATCTCTATGTAAGATCTGTAATCTTTAAATGGATTTAAAAGTTTTTATCATTTCTAATCTTTAAATGGATCGATTTAAAAGTTTTTTATCATTTCTAATTAAAACTAAAATAAAAATATATAATAAAAAGTCAGTAAATATAATATATGATAAATATCAAGAGTTTTAAAATATAGACAATGACACTATTTAATAAAGGTAAATGTTTTGACCTAAAAAGTAGAAAAACAAGATGAAGGAATAGGATTGTCAAATGGCAAACTTGGTTGTCTAGAGTTGACATAGTCAAATAACCTCATAGTCAAGTAATCTTTATTATAGTCCTTATTTATGAAATAAAATAGTTTTATCGAAGAACGTAGAAAGTCATTTGTGACGTAAGAGCAAAGATTCGAAGTAGTTAGGGGTGTTCTCCCCATTTATGAGAAGAGATCAATGGAAAGGTTGTGAGAAGAGATCAATAGAAAGGAGGGAAGAAGAGAAGAGATCAATGGAAAGGTTGTGAGAAGAGATCAATGGAAAGGAGGGAAGAAGGCTCCATGGCTTTAATTTTGAACTTTTGAAAAAATCTAGGGTTAGCTTGTTGGAGACAAGTATGAAACTGAAGCTAGAGATTCAAACATCAAGCATAAAAGGTATAATTATTTATCCTTTATGTTTGAAATCTAGTTAGGGTTTGATCCCCTTGAGATCAAATTTGAAAGTATGTTGAGTTTATGAGATTAATCTAGTTTCTTAGCTTATTTTTGCTCTCTAGATCATTAATTCATACACCAATGTTCTTTCTAATGGTGGAATATGATTTAATGAACTTCTTTGAGTTTTGAACCCTAACTATGGGTTGAATTCGAATTTATGGAATTATTTGTTATTATAATGAGCTTTTAACACTCGAATTGTACTTTAGAACACTAAGTAATCAACATTTCCCTATGCAATTATTGATTCCATAATTGATGATGGAGTTCGGGAATTTGAAACCCTAGCCTTGTGTTTTAAGTAGTACATAAGCTTTAAAGACTTGTAATCTAGTGTGTGATGGAAGTTTTGAGTTCATTTCTAGATGCTAGATAGTTAAACATCAATTTGTGTCGATCCTCATGATGATTCCAAATTCATATAAGTGTTTTATGTGATTGAAATTGATGATTCCAAGGTTAACCTACTACTAGAAGGGAGTTAACTTGATTCAAAACAATAGTTATCTCAAATCGCAATGTAATTCTTTGGAAAAAGGTAAAGATTTAGAAACCATATGTAATTTTAGGTTTTTAAAGATGGTTTAAAGATCTAATTAATCTCACTAATGTTTTTATGAGAGATGAAGCTTCATAACCTCAAATAGAATTGGAATCATGTATTGAGGATGAAGCATGTAATGACCGATTTACTAAGATGGTTAGAAGCTTATTAAGATGTTTAGAAGTTGATATAGAGTTTTTATGATAACAAGCATAATGATTGATGTGGTTGAAAGCCATAAGAACTTATGGAACATTGAGAAAGTGGGGATATTTACATGAGCTTCCCTATAGTTGTTATAATGTCTAAATGTCTTAATCATTAAGACATGAGTAAGAAAGGGCGTATAAGAGATGAAACAATGTTATTAAGATGTTTTAAATTCATTAAGGGTCATTGATAAAAGTTGGGAAAGCTTGGGAGCAAAGTAGGAATATGTAGGAATTAATTTGTTCATATGTACCACTTAAGACCCAATTTTTGTGACAAAACTTGAAATGTCAACTTTTGCATCTAGTATCTAAATTAGTCATTGTTTTCTCTTGCGTTCATGTTTTAACTTAAGCAATGTTTTAAAACAATAAAAATCCACTTTTTGAATTAACATCTTAATAACTTACTTAAAAGGACATTTAGTATGATTTTTGACACACTTATTCATACTTATATATGACATTTAAGTTCTCAAACCATTATTGAAGATGACGGGTATAACGTCTCAAATTTTCAACTATTTTTTTTAAATATAATTAAACAACCCAAAATAATTTTTATAAAAAGGAACATAATATTTATTTGTTTCGGTTGACATAAAAGCATAGTATCAAGTCAAATTTTAGTGGAAGTCTTAATGAAGTTGGTGGGAGTCTTAAAATGATGTAAATTGTAAAATTCAGGGACAAAAATAAGTTTTTTGACCTTAGTGATCGAAAAATGAGTACCGAATAGTATCCATCTTTGAAGAAAGAACCAAAGCTCCAAAAACGGTGTCTCATTTGCCAAAAATACCCTTTAAAAGAAGGAACGATACTACTCATTGATGATGACTAAGAAGGAACGATACTACTCATTGATGATGACTATCAATACGATAATAAAGAAGAATACGAAAGTGAAGAGAGAGAGAGAGAGTGTGTGTGTGTGTGTAAGATAAAGAGAGGTGGATGGTGGCCCATTTTTGTTTCTAAGAAAATAATAAAATAATCAAAAATGATTTCTTGGTCTCTTGTGAACATTTAAGCATTATTCTTCAAAAAGTTTGGCAAAAGGACCACAAATGACATTTTGACACCATGGGATCCAGATTTGAAGCGATTTAAGGTTGTCATCAACTTCAACATGTCACATCTTGAATAGCACACAAACCAATTATGAAATTTTATATTATAATTTCTTTGACAAGTTTTCAAAAAAAAAATTATAAAAAATGGTCATTTTTGTAAACAGTAACTAGATAAACTAGGTAGTTAGTGTTTATGGCTTCTCAAAACATGTTGATTCAGTATAACTATCAAATACGCTATATCATGGGCCCTTATTGTTTTCTTTCTTTTGTGGTTGGTCCTTATGATTTCATTTTTTTCATAATTGATCTAAAGTTACTATTTTACCCTTGATTTGAATTTTTATTAGTTTTATTTTCTTTTTTAATTTATATGGATATTTAAAATATTAGAAAAAAAATTCATATGGTTTCTTTTTATTATATCCAAAATTATCGCACACCACTTCCCCTCCATAACCACCACCAGATGCTACCACCATATATATATATATATA
This sequence comes from Lactuca saligna, assembly GCF_052625555.1. Classification (NCBI taxonomy): domain Eukaryota; kingdom Viridiplantae; phylum Streptophyta; class Magnoliopsida; order Asterales; family Asteraceae; genus Lactuca; species Lactuca saligna. The sequence goes on along the minus strand of NC_136420.1, from coordinate 43,540,799 downwards.
TATATATATATATATATATATATATATATATATATATATATATATATATATATATATATATATATATATATATATATTCTCCACTACACATATATACACAATGGTTAATTACATTGACCTCTAAACCCAACAAACCCAGGAAGAATGAAGATGTTAAAATCTAGGCCTTTTATTGAAGAGCAGAAGTCGATTTATCAGTTGAAATATAATGAACGTTGACAGAGGCTTCCAAAAAACCCAGGAATGATGATGTTAAGAATGTCGATGGAGGTTTCCATAAAACCCAAGAATGATGATGAAAATACAAGTCAATTTATCATAAGAGAAGAACAGAGGTAGGGAAACCTCAACCACCCGCCTTGAACTACGGAAAATTTACCAACATTTAAATTTAGGGGTTTATTGAAAAGATAGGGTTTAATTCATTATTGCAATTAGTTTCCTAAATCCAGATTAGCAGCCTCTAATTCCTTCACTGGAATCAACTGGTTAATGTTCCATATATCTATAGTTCGTTGATATCTTCCACGGATTAACAATTTCGATTTTTGAAGAGATTGTGTGTTTCACCAGAGGGATCATTGGTTTGGAATTCCTTTTGAGGTTGTATGTTTCACTATAGGGAAACCAAATCTTCAAATAGAAGTAGTACCGGTAATTTCATCGGAGAACTGAACATCTGATAATTTCACCAAAGAAGTTGATTTGGTTCCCAAGATACAAGAGGGACACCATTTATTAGTTTAATCACGGCGCCAAAAACTTGATGTGTGTAAATTCAACTAGTTTTATCCCTACTTTTTATTAGTAATTTGAGCACACAAAGGCAGTGAACCTGTCTATAAGTGGTATAGATTGATAAGTAAGGTATCGAACTCAGGGAACGGGCAATTAAACTAATAGCTAATTTTAACTAAAACAAATAATAAAAGTAAAGGGTTTTTCTCTAGTTTTGCAAGACTAGAAACTTAAACAAACTAAATTAACTAATTAACTAAAGCAACAACTATTTACCAAATTTAATAAAGATGTTTCTATTTAGGTTCAACCAATTCACTCCTATGGTTATTTAAGTTAAGGTGGATTAATTGCTATTGGTTACCAATGATAATAGTTAGGTTCATATTCATTACTCCTAACCCTTAGACAATTAACTAATTTAAGCGTTGATCAAGTGTTTAAACTAATTAATTCCCTAGATTAATTATTTGGATTAAATAAGATTTGTAATGGTTAATTAAGTTATTAATTCAATTAACCTCTTGTTGATGGTTTCTCAAACAAGCTCACACATTAATCTTCCTATTTTCTTATTAATCTTAGTTTCATACTCATTACTTCCAAGCATACGTTTTAGCATTCACATAGACATATGAGGTTAACAATTAAGTGATGTTCATGCAACCTAATTGCCTTCCAATTAACAGAAAATAGTAGTGATTAATACATAAGGTTCTTTAACAAACTTAATTTAATAAATCACCAATAGACAATTAAACAAGAATTAATAATTAAACCATAGGAGTTCTTTGGTATTCCCCAAACAGAAACAAAAACGAGTTTAGCTCATAGTTGCAGTAGAAACAAACACAAAAACAAAGTTTATGAAAGCAAACATGTTTAATTCCTAAGTCTAAGTGGTAGAATTAACCTAATTGCTTGAATTCTTCCAACTCTTGAAGCTTAGGGTTCCTTAGCGCCTTCTGAACCTTTTAGTCGCAGCTAATCCTTCAAAAATCGCCAGGAGTTCTGTCCCATGGGATAAGGATTCGTCTTTTAAAGATATCCCAAAACAGAGGGTACTCTGCGAGTAGCAGAATCAACTCGCCGAGTAGGTCCATACTTATCCGTCTTTAAATTAGCAGTCGTGTTTATCTTCTGGCATATCGTCGTGTACTCGCCGAGTAGGTCCTTCTTTCACTCTTTAATCTTCACTTGCTTTCCCTTTTCTCCTTTTTGCCTCCAAGCATATCTTTTGGGCTGAAAACACAATTCAAAGCATTTTAAGTACCTTTTGTCCATATTATTCTCATAATTAACCAAAAATAACTAAGAATATATGTTAAATAATTAACTAATTATGCACATATCAAAATACCCCACACTTGACTTTTGCTTGCCCCCAAGCAAAACTAAATTTTAAACACATTAAAATCACATTAATAACTCCAATCCAACCCAGTCATTATGCCAAGACCGCAACGCATGCATTTGTGTCTAAAATTCCTAAAAACCCCCCATACTTCAAATACTCACAATCCTCATAAATATTCGCCCACTCACCCCGAACTATGCTCATTTTATGCAACCCTCCGAATCCATTCTCAGAAAATCTCTTTACCCTCAAGGTATTTTTAATTGAGCAACCCAAGCATACATAATCTAGAATTACAACTTTTCGATACCACTATGGAATTCTTTGAATTCTTCACTTTCTTGATAATTTGATCTTGGATATCTTTGAATTCACCAACTTGTATTGACTTTTGGTATCTTCAACTCTTTGGATTTCTCAGAATTTTGATCTTCAGATCTTCACTTCATTTGCTCCAAAATTCCCATAACTTTTCTAGCAATTCTTTTTTTTTCTTTTTTTTTCTTTTATTTCTCAATTTTTTTCACTCAAATCCCTACATGCTTAAGCAGGGGCGCTCAATCTCAACCTTTATTGGCTAATGATAAAAACTTTCCTGGATACATTTCAGGTTTAGGCTGCTAAACATATTGCATCCCTCAGGCTGAGCAAGGTCGTGTTTTTGTCTCATGATTTCACTGAAATAAGGAAGCCACAAATGCACTAGAACGTATATAGGCTCAACTAAACATTTGGGTTCTCATGCAATTATTAACACAATTCTAATATGGAATCCTAATTTTTACCAAAATTTTCTAATTTAAGACCTAAGCATTTTTAATATTCAACAAATTTAAAAATTAGCCTAAATTGAGATTCTAAGTGTTCTAAGATGTGACTAACCCCCTACCCCACACTTATTTTATGCAATGCCCTCATTGCATATTATAACAACTAGAAGAAAATGCAAATAGAGAGAAAGTTGGAACAAACTCCCCTGGAGTAGCAGTCGCTAGGTTGACACTCTTCTCTTCAACTCCTTCTTCTAGTGACTTTAACCATGGGAACAGCTCATCCATGGCACGGGTGTCATACGTCTCGTGTGGTTGATAGCTCGAAAACTCCAAGGAAAAAAAATTGTTGCACAATCCTCAGTAGTAATGCATAAAGAATGTATGAATGGCGCATATAAAAGTAGCCAGAACAAATCAGAAACTCCTCCTGCAGTAGGCTACTCGGCGAGTAGAAGTTGTCGGGCAAAGTAGTTCGTGCAGAAGCAGATGTACTCGCCGAGTAGTATTAGTGCACTCGGCGAGTAGAGCGTATAGTTCCAGAAATTTTTTTTTTGTTTTTGACCGCTGTCTCTCTTGACTCTAGTGTTGGCACGTAATATAAATGTACTCTCCAGTAAACTTCCTAAACAACAACACTTTAATAAACTCTCGATTCGTACGGACTCGATCCTAGGAACAAGACTCCATAAGCACTCATAAAGATTCTTATTCTTCTCTTGACCATTCCTAAATAGCATGCTTCCTAGCTTCAATACCTGAAAAGAAAACTAAAAGTAACACTAATATTCAAACCACATAGCCAAGTTCAACATGTCCACAATTGTCTTAAAACAAACATCATAAACAAAACAAAAGCAAATAAAATCTTCATTCCTCCTCTTCCATCCCGGCTCCTCCAGCTCCACTACCTCCTTCTCCACCCCTTCTTCGCATCCTTTCGTCCCAATTCATAATGTAAGGATAGCCGGGTCCCGGTCGCGGGGCAATATGCATTTGTTGGAAAAGATAGTCGAAGGATTGATTGGTGTAATTAACTCCTCCTCCTATATCATCCAAGTATCGTCGATACTCCACTTGATTCCACCCCTCGTTATCCTCCACCGGAATCACCGGTGGGTCTTCTCGTACCCGCTCGTTTCTCGGCCTAACCCGCCTTCCCGGCTCCTCGGGGACCGCCGGCTCGTCCTCGTTCGGGATAGTAAAAGAATCACCAAAATTTTCCACTATCCGAGCCCTCCTATAGAGTGCAGTGTTGAACGGAGGAGGGTGGATAATCGTTAGCATTTGAGCTTGCGGCAATTCCAAGATCCCAAATGATCTTGCAAGCCGAGTAACGAACATGCCCCCATTGATCTTCGAGTTCACTTTCTCCTTAACCGCTCCCTCCGCAAGAAATTTAGCAATGCAATATGGAAGGTTGCAGAAGACATCGGGAGTGATAATACTCCACAAGTAAAAGATATCAAGGGTGGGCACTTTATCCCCATCCTTCCGCATATTGATCGTGCTTGCAATGAATCGGTGAATGAGTCGATGGATTGGAGAACGGATATGACCTTCTTGAGCAGTTAAGGTATGTAGACCCGGTTAGCAATTGTATTCCACCATGTCGACGCCACCACCCCCTCGGGAAGTTCTTTGTGGGTATTTTCCAAGAAGGCTTCAAAGTATTCCGTCATCGACATGTCTTGATCGTAGATGCCCAACCGCCAAGAGAACTCAACCATGCTGCATTGTCGCAACTCTCCTCCCAAAGAAAACGAGACCGTGTTTGGATTGTAATACTCACTACCACCTCGGAATGAAATGGTAGCAAAGAATTCCCAACACAACTCCGCGTAAACTGGCTCTTGGATTTTAAACAATTGCAACCAACCATCACAAGTGATGTTGGCATAACCCAAGTTACAATCTTTCACCAAGTATGGAGTAAGTTCCTCTTCCAAGCCGACATTGCCCATCCATCCCCAATCCACTGCAGTGGGCAAGTGAATTTCTTTCTGTCGCAGCGCTTCCAACCTGTTTAGAGCTCGAGTTTTGGAGGATCTGGAGGTGATTTGTTGAAAGGCTAACCCCATAGAGAGATAGAGATAACCATTTTTTCCTTTTTAATTATAACTAGGTATCAGTACCCCACAATGCGGGGGTTAGGTGTTGTTTCTTATCAGGGGCGTAGCCAAAATAGGGCAAGAGTGGGTTTTGGCCCATCTACACAAAATTAAAGTTACATATATACGGTATGTATAATATATATTTTTGTTAAATAAAAGGAATTAGAGTTATGATATGGTCCATTCCATTTAAAACTTGAAATTAGTAGAAAAGAATACATTGTTGTCTATGTCTATTTTAGATTATTTTAATGATGTAAGACAACATTGTGTGTAACTTAAATAAACAATTTAGTTAAGAATGCATATATAGTTACATATTATTATCATTTGAAGAGTTTTGTCAATCGTTCATATGTATTATTTGGCCTACCTTAAAACAAAATTCTAACTACGCCACTGCTTCTTATGTGTTTTGACTTAGTTCGACTTTGTTTTTTTCAATATATATGTTTTTTTTTTAATTCTTTCATGATATAAAGAGATAGATTTTGCATTGATTTTTCTTCTAAGAATATGTACAAGTATAAAGTGTGAGCTTATGTAAATATGCATTATTAAAACAGTTATTTGATTAATATTTTATTACAAACTATATATATATATATATATATATATATATATATATATATATATATATATATTATTTAATTATTTCGTGATATAAAGAGATAGCTTATGCATTGATTTATCTTACAAAGTGTGAGTTTATGTAAATCTGCATTATTAAAACAAATATTTGATTAATATTTTATTACAAACTATTTATATTTTTACAATTTATATATGTTTTTTAATTATTTTGTGATATAAAGAGATAGAATATGCATTGATTTTTCTTCTAAGAATATTGAAAAACTATGGGTTTTTGGAAAATTAAAAATTGTGTGCGGAGGAGTGTAAATTGTAAAAAACCATAGTTTTTCAATATTCTTAGAAGAAAAATCATAGTTATTATTTCTATTGTTTTGTAGTTGTTTTTATGTCTATTAAACAGTTATTACATACTATAGTTATTATTTATGTTGTTTTGTAGTAGTGTACATAAAGAGCTTCAGTCTATACTGATGTTGTAGAAGGCAATAACATTGATGGTGATTTCTATCCTCTTTATCGATTTTTTAGAGATGGAGCTTTATCTGCATATTCAAGAAACAAATTTTAAAAATATATATTTTTGTTATATATAGAAATGGAATGGTCATACATGTGGTTTGAAAAGATAGGCTTTTTGAGGCATGTGACTTGTGTGATAGGAGTGAAACTGTTCCAAGTGTTTGATTGATGTTGAGAGTATTGGATTTTATAGCTGGTGTTGGAGTTGTTGGAATTGTTGTTTCATTCAATCCAATAATGTCTCCCATGTCAACAATTATGAATCCGACATTTTCGGAGGTTGGGGAATTTGACATCTGAATAAACATGTTTTTTAACAATCCTCTGCAATTTCTGATAATTGATGGTAGAATCTTTCTATTTATCTATTTGTTACCAGATATTATTTTTTGTGAGGTGGCTCCAATTAGCTTTTGGATAGTATTATCATAAAAAGATGCAGTAATTGACTCATTAGAGTCAGTGATTGTTGCAGTAAGTTGGTATCTGTGTATATTTAGATTTTATCAGTCAATGTTAGATATCATATGATATTCAGTTTTACATAATGACACTCATAGAAAAGTGGGTGTTGTATTCATTCCATGGGCACTACAAAACCAGTTTTTACCCCTCTCAAATATTGGATCTTTGCAGTCAGGGCATAGTACTTGGCACCAATAGTTTTTCAAAGTGAATTTTGTTGGTGTTGTTTTCACAGTGAAGGTTTTATCCTATATGTATAAAATGTATGATATTTGAATTTTTTATCGAATACAAACAAAAAAATATGAGTAATGTACAAAATATCTACACTTTAGTCTGAGATTTATTGTTGATGGTATACAATGTTGTTGGTATAACAGATGGAACGGATGGTGGTCTTGTAGGACCAGTGAATCTAGATGTTTTATTTTGAGTTCTATGTTAATATGGTTGACTGTTGTAATGACGATTGTAATTAAATATGTTATCTACCTGTCCATTGAAGATGTTTCTTCAATTGGGGTATTGAGAAAGACGTGAGTTGCACTTAAATAAGAAAATAAGTAAAGGTATGTGTTGTTAGTATTAGCTTATTTTCATTAGTGTTACCATTTGTTAGTGAAGTCTGTAGGCTTGTAACAGCAACCACTATAGTTGTGGGTGGTGGAATTAGATGTTATCGGTTAAAATTTTCGAGGATGTCAATACATTTTTTCCAGAGGTTAATGCAAGCTCGTTACCACTGATGTTTACACATAAAATACATGTTAATAGGTGGTAGAGTAGAAGAATTTTTGCATGTTTTATATGTACGTTGGATATACCTTTCATCTGCAACAACTAACACCACAAATCATTCTCCATTTCGTTTCTTGCAATCTCTTACTTTTGTGAGTACGCCAATAAAATATGTTGTGTGAAGAATATAAAACATCATATATGCATTTTTTATAAGTAGTATGAAAAAACAGGAATATTTACAATATGAGAATTAAAATTACACATCTGAACTATAATTTTTCTATATAGTCTATACCTAGGCAGTAAGGCGGATTTTCACTAAGTTAGATGAGCTGTGCTTTTGAGGTGAAGCAAAAGCGGGTAGTAGGAATTGTAATTCTATCTAAGATTGACACAATTATATGTGACTCTGTATAATTTTTTGATGTTGATCTATCTTGGGACAAGTATAATTTGATATTGTGTAACAAGCACCGATGTTTAGTACAAATTCTATATACTCTTGATTTTTTCTCTATCCCAGGATTTGTATAGCATCGCCCTAAAACATTTGAAATAAGGAGATATGAGTAGTTGTTATTATAGTGACTGTTCTGATGTTATTTAAAACAATCTATACCTACCAGCCTATCTACAACGAGGAACCAGGTTTCATGTCGACAATATTGTGGTTTCCATCTATGTAGTATCCAAAGTTGTAAATCATATCCTATGCAACCAAACTCAAACTCATATATTGTGATCATTGTTTCACTTTTTTCACCTGCAAATAATAATGTCAAAAATGTATGATTCTGTATATGTATTGTAAGTAGTGTATGTTAATGTATATGTATTATAAATTTCATGTTATCAATATTTTAAAAGTACATATTTGAGACTAATTATGTATAACAACTTATGATAGATATCTCTTAGCAATAGTGCAACCTGATTAGTGTTTATTCTACGAAGTATATCTATGAAAACCACATTTTTTGTTTGATTTGTCAACCCATGTTGTTTAGAGTTTATGAGAATTTTAAGAGAATCAGGGGATGTTGCTCTCGATAGAGCTACATATAGATGACCATGGGAGAAAACAGGTTAGGGTAAATAAATACCAATTTTATTAACGATTGCCCTTGACTTTTGTTTATAGTTATGGCATAACAAACTTTTATTGGAAACTATTTTCGTATGAAAGAGAAAGGTAGATCAATAGACTCGCGGATGAACTTTATTCGAGGTATATAGACTTGCTTTACAATACATGTCCATGCCATTATTGTTTTTCCTCTATGATAGAAGGAAGTAATTGGGAAATGAGTAAACACGTTCCATTACATAGAACTTCCTTTTGATTAATGTTCATTAACAACATAACAGGGGTGCTAAGTTTTAGTTTCAGTGTATGAGGTGGTATGCTTGTAAAACTTAGTTGGTTTAGGTATTCCACATGATACATCCCTTCTAATTCTGATGTATTCTTCCCATTTGGTTGAAGATTGTCACTACTAATGAACACACTTTCATCACCGCTTATCATATCTGTAATGAGGTTATTAACCTCATCATTAGTCTCATTGGTAGGAAAAACAATTGCTCTAACTAACAGATCAATAAGTGATGAGTTTTGTTGCAACTTATTTCCATAAACAAAATGTATAAGATCATGAAGTGAATTTTTTTCCTACATGTATTAACAATGGTTCTGTTATCTGTACCCATTTTGTGTTTTCTGGATCATGTAAATCTGTTATGCCCAATTTGCCATTTCCAATATCTAGTATCCATTGTGCAAAAGTTGTTGATGGAAATGTATCACCTGTTTCAGGGTTTGATGTCACCAACATCATACTATGTTGTAGTTTATATATCTTAAAATAAGGCCACAAATATGAATTTGGCAAGGTTAAAGCAATAGTTTGAGCACATGCACTTTTTGGGGAGACTGGAAGTGTTTGTCGAAAATCACCACCAAGAAGTATTAAAGCTCCACTGAATGCCTTTGTGTCACAATCAAGAACATCTCTTAGAGACCGATCTAAAAATTCAAAGCAACGTTGATCACTCATTGGTGCTTCATCCCATATGATGATTGATGTTTCTTTTAACAAATTTTCAAGTAGTGTTTTCTTCTTTATGTTACAAGATGTTATTTATGTCATGTCTGTAGGAATCTTAAATCTAGAGTGTGCAGTTCTTCCCGAAGGTAATAGAAGAGATTCTATTCCATATGCGGAAATGGCCAAACTCACCTTCCTAAGTGATCTAAAGTATGAAAGCAGTGTCGTCCATAGGAATGTCTTTCCAGTCCCACCATGACCATAAACAAATATTAAGACTTGTTCTTTTTTTTTTTTGTTCTAAAGAAACAACAATTTCAAAAATAGTTCTCTGAGGATCCCTTGTTTGTGCTTTTTTGGGTCCTTTAAGCCTTGCTTGGGAGTATGGACTACTCCAGCAGGTTGGGATGATAGATCTAGGCTTTTCTAAGGTCCCTTGTACATAAAAATGATAGCTTGATGGGTTTATCTCAACCATGCAAGGTTGATGTTCTTCTTAAAGGAGTTAAAGTGCTAGATTTGGACTACGGAGTGTTTTTATCCATGCAAAGACTTAAAGTCTTTAACTTTATGGTTTACGGCCTTAATATGATGTTGATTTTTGAGGTTTGGATGTTAAGTTCTTAAGTGGTTAATACTTTTAGGTAAGAACTTGGATTCAGGCCAGTGCGTTGGGCATACTCCTGAGTACGCACGACGTACTAGGTGTGAGCCCTCTTTTTGAATTGGTCGCATACGTACGATGTACGAGTCAGGTACGCCAAGCATACGCTAACCAGTGGGTCGGTGATGTTTTTGGGCTTGGATTATTTAGGAATTGTTTTGGTTGGGCTTGGACCCTAAATTTCTATGGAATTAGATCATTTTGTACTTTGGGCTATTGTTTGGCATTAGGCCTTTTTGGATTGGTCCCATAATGGGATTTGGGTTCCATTTAGGATTTTGGGCCATATTGGGTTTTTGGAGCTATTGGGTTGGGCTTCAGTTATTGGGCCAAGTGAGGAAAGGGTAAAATGGTATTTTAACCTGGGAGTTAGACAAATGAATGAGGTTCATAGCTTTAGTTTATGGCCCAACTTATTAATTGGGTTTTATTTGATTGGTTAGCACGTAGATTTTTCGGATTAGCAGTCCGAGCTTTTATCTAAGATACTCGGCAGCTTGAGGTGAGTTACCTCACTATGCTTGGTGGGTCGAAGGCATCAAATGTCGGCCCATGGTTTATTAAGATTAGGATGCTAGTTTTCTGTGTGACTCTTCAATGTATGTTATGTGATATGTATAATGGGCGGGGTCTGATGCCAGGCGGAGCCTGATGAGTGTATTGTATGTTATTTATCTTAGTGATTCTTGCATGTGTTTTATGTATCTGTATGAATTTCGTTCGGGGCTTGATGAAAGTGATGAGGTGGGGCCTATCTCATATTATTGACATATATGTAACGAGCACAACCCGATGGGTGTTGGGCATGGCCCATTATATGTTTGATATGTATAGTATAAGATATCTTGGGGAACTCACTAAGCTTCATGCTTACAGTTTTCAGTTTATGTTTCAGGTTATTCTTGATTGAAGGAGAAGAGCTCGGTTTTCTGATATAATTGGATGATTATTGACATACTCTGGTTTCATTATGGTTTTTATGAAAAAATTTTGGGTTATGGTTTTATAATTATAAAAATGAAATTTTTGGTCTTATATTTTTGGGCTGTTACAAGATGGTATCAGAGCCTTGGTTTGATGGATTCAGGCATACTCTCTGGTATTGCTAAACTCAAACTGATGATTTGGTTAATTTTCCTATAAGAATGTTTTATAAAAATATTATTTCAACAAAAGAAAGGGGTGTGGTGCATGCAATCAATTGAGCTTAAGTTTCCCCAAAATACCCATAAATGTTTTATGTTATGCTTTGAATTGTGAATCTGTGAATCGCATGCTAGATTAGGGGTAAGGATGTGCTTAAGATTGCCTGATAGAATTCTAGGAGAGATGCCTTTGTATGTTTGTTATATGAGCTTATAGAGTTGCATGCTAGTACTGATCAGTCAGTGATAGGATAGCATGTTTAGGTTATGCTTGATTTTCATTACTCGATGCTCAAATATTGCTTGCTTTGTGATTTCAGGAGTTTCCATTATCATCGATTAATTAGTAAGCGAAAATGTTATATAACATGTTATTAAGATTAGATAATTTTAGAAGGTTAGGTTTTAAATCTATTGCACAACTCTTGTCTGATTCCAACCGTTGTAGTGTTAGACCTTTCATTCGAAGAAATATCTGGTGTTAGTGACATGTAATAGTATTTATGAGCTAGTTAAAGGGTGTTAGGGGGAGTTCCTTCTACAGCTAATAGCAGAGATTGATGTGGTGATTGCCCTAGGAAAACATAGGAAGAGATTCAGTGTTGGGAGCATTATCTTGTTGAGGGTTATATGTATGGATAAATGAGTAACTTGGATGATTCGGAGTGATCCTTGAGGAAAGTATGGATAGATGTGGAAGGTATTATGGGCCTGTACTACTAAAATCATAGGATCCGTACTCGAGTCAATGGAAGTCACGATGACACCAGGAAGCTTGTAGAGTATGGGACTCCTCGATGTGTGTGTGTATATATATATATATGTATGTATGTATGTATGTATGTATATTCTGATGGTTTGGTGTTCTATTTTCAGTATGGTGGCCACATGAGGAGGTTCTGGCAGTGGTTCTGGTTCAGGCATTGGAGTCAGGCAGTTGGATGAGCAGATGCGAAAATTCATTTCGTCTGAGATCACCCACAACATACTTGAGCAGACTCATGTGATCTTTAGTACGATTAAGGAGGGTATTATGGAGGTTTTGGAGGAGCATCTTTGCACCTTTTTTTCTAAGATGGTGGCATTGATAGGAGCTTGAACATTGACTTTCCTTGAGTTTCGGACATGTGCGGCTCCAAAGTTCTTCGGGGAGAAGGACTCGATTGCGAGTAGATGTTGGCTAGCCGATGTCGCTAATGCATTTTGCACTGGCAGTTGTCCCGATGGGGCAAAAGGTCAGACTTGCTTCATGTCTTTTGAAAGAGTGAAATCGAGATTGGTAGGAGGAAGTTGGACGCATCATAAGGGACGAGGTGTTTGATTCGATGCCATGGGATGACTTTGTAACAATATTTTGAGTTGAGTTTCCACCAGTGATTGAGGTGCAACAATTAGTGATAGACTTTCAGGACCTTCACTAGACTACTGAGATGGTGGCTAAGATCCCCGTTATATTCCGCAAGAGGGTGTTTCTAGTTTCGTAGTATGTGGTGAATTAAGAGATGAAGAACGTGAGATACCATGAGATGATGAAGGAGTGAGATCTGGTAGTTTGTGAGCCTGTCCAGTTGCAGGACACTTGAGTATATTATTGTGAGAGCCAGAGAGAGGGAGAGAGAGAGAGAGAGAGAGAGAGCTTAACTTGGAGATGGAGAGCAAATGGAAGCCAGATCAGGTTCAGGGTTCAAGGAGTTCGGGCAAGAGGCCCAAGGTTTTTGATTCGAGATCAAGAGGCCAACAAGGTCAGGGTCATTGTGGTAAGTACGACAAGACGCACGATGGGGTGTGTAGGGTGGGTGATTCCGATTGCTTCAAGTGGGGCAAGATAAGTCACTTCAGCAGGGATTACACTGCTACAACCACCACCACCACCCAGATATATGATCTTATTTTCTCCCATTACAATCAGAAGGGGAATAAGAAGGCCAATTTCCCGATTTTGACAGTAGCGGGACCAGTGGTAGCACCCGCTCCGACTTTACGGATTACTGATGGCCGGCATGGCAAGGCGGGTGTGCCTATTGTGAGGAGCAGGGCTTTTCAGCTGATAGCCGAGGAGGCCCATACAACACATGATGTGGTGAAGGGTATGTACCCTTTCCTTATCTCTTTATTTATGTTGATTTTCTACTTATATTTGTGTGTTTTATTGTAGGATCGTTCCTTGTGAACGGTATCTCTGCCTTGGTATTGATTGATTCGGGGGCCACCCAATTTTTTGTATCTCTTGCACTCAATAAGAGGTTTGTCGATGCTCCATGTGAGTTGGATTGTCCATTAGAGGTTGCCGGTGTGAGTATCTAAGGTTCATCGAGGTTGTGTCCTAGAGTTGTTTAGCGAGCGGTATCCGATTGATTTGGTTCCTATTCCCCTGTGTGAGAGCAAGGTTATTGTGGGGATGGATTGGCTGATTCCCAAAAGGGAAATGATTTATTGTGAGCAGCACTTGGTGCCTATCCGAACCCTAAGTGGGGGAGAGTTGGTGATTTAGGGAGATGGTGTTCAATGCGAGGCAGTTTTATGTTCAGCGGCTAGGGTCAAGCGCTATCTTCAACAGGGTTGTTCTGGATTTGTCACCTATGTTATAGATACCAGGGAAAAGGGTAAGGCGACTGTGGATGATGTGTTGGTTGTTCGAGAATTTCTTTATTTGTTCCTGGATGACTTGCCTGGAGTGCCTCCAGAGAGGTAAGTGGAGTTTCGGATTGACCTGGTTCCCAACGCGGCTCCGATAGCCAAACCACCTTAACAGTTAGCACCCCAAGAGATGAAGGAGTTGTCTACATAGTTGCATGAGCAGTTAGACAAAGGATTCCTTCGATCGAGAAGTTAGACTTGGGACTGCGAATCCTGTTTGTGAAGAAGAAGGATGGGTCATATCAGATGTGTATTGACTAACGGGATCTAATTAAGCTAACAGTGAAGAACCGTTATCCATTCCTGAGGATTAATGACTTGAATGGCCAGCTTCAAGGTACATCTTGGTTTTCCAAGATCGATGTGCATTCGACAAATCATCAGATGCGGGTCATACAGGATGATATGTAGAAGATGTCCTTTCGGACTCGTTATGGACATTATGAGTTCGTGGTAATGCCCTCTGGGATCACCAATGCTCCAGCAGCGTTCATGGACCTCAAGAATCGCGTATGCAGGCCTATGTTGGATCAGTCTATGATTGTGGTTATTGATGACATCCTGGTATATTCCAAGCCCCATGAGCTTCATGATGAGCATTTAAGGGAGGTATTGTAGACTCTCAGGAAGGAGAGTTAGTATGCGAAGTTCTCCAAGTGTGATTTTTAGTTGCGTGAGGTGCAGTTTTTGGGGAACCTCGTCAACCAGAATAGTATTATGTTCGATCCAACCAGGTTCGAGGTAGTGATGAGATGGGAAGTTCTGAAGTGTCCATTTGAGATTAGGAGTTTCCTTGGTTTTGCAGGTTACTATCAAAGGTTCATTCAGGATTTCTCCAAGATAGCGGTTCCTCTAACTTGATTCATGAAGAAGACTGTCACTTTTCATTGGGGGCCTGAGCAGCAGACAACTTTTAATACCCTGAGACAGAGATTATGTGAGGCGCCGATTATGGTCGTACCTGAGGGTGTTGAGGATTATGTGGTTTACTGTGATGTGTCGATCACAAGTTAGGGTGTAGTTATGATGCATAGGCATTGCGTTATTGCTTACGCTTCGAGGCAACTGAAGCCTTATGAGGCAAATTATCCAACGCATTACTTGGAGTTGGGGGCTGTGGTGTTTGCCCTCAAGATTTGGCGACATTACCTCTATGGGGTCCACAATACTATCTACACGGATCACAAGATTTTGAGGTATTTGATGGACCGGCCAAATCTGCACATGAGGCAACATAGATGGTTGGATGTGGTGAAGGATTACGATTATGAGATTCTTTACTATTCGGGGAAGGTCAATTTGGTGGCTGATGCTCTTAGCCTCAAATTAGTTGTGACTCCGATCAAGGATATATGTTTAAGGATGATAGTAATTACTTCACTCTTGGAGCATATTCGAGAGGCTCAGGTTGAGACTATGAAGGAAGAACACAGAGTGAGTGCATTGTGGGTCAGCTACCTTCCTTTGATTATGGTAGCCGAGGATTATTGACTATCCATTAGAGGGTCTGGGTTATTTATTGGGGTGTTGTGCATCAGTTTCTGATGGAGGAGGTGCACAAGTCGAGGTTCTCTATCCATCTTGAAGCAACAAAGATGTATAGGGATCTCCGACCCAACTATTGGTGGCCATGTATGAAGCGGGATGTGACCTGGTACGTGGAAAGATGCTTAACTTGCAGGAAATTAAAGGTCGAACATCAACGCCCTCACGGAAAGTTGCAGCCTCTAGACATTCCTGTTTGGAAATGGGAGGAGATCACCATGGATTCATCACAAAATTTCCATGGGCAGCGCATGGAGTGGATTCGATATGGGTCATCGTGGATCGATTGACCAGGATCGGGCATTTCATTCCGATTCAGGAGAGCATCTCTACTGAGAAGTTGGCCGACATTTACATCAGGGAGATTGTGGAACGGCATGGGATGCCGGTTTCAGTGGTTTCAGACAGGGATGTCAGGTTCACTTCCAGGTTTTGGAAGAGGTTTCGTGAGGATTTGGGTACTCGTCTGCATTTTAGCATGACATTCCACCCGCAGACTGACGGACATAGTGAGCGGACTATCCAAACCTTGTAGGATATGATGCAGTCAAGTCTATTGGATTTCGGTGGGAGTTGGGATACGTATCTCCTTTTGGTAGAGTTTTTGTATAACAACAATTACCATGCAAGCATCGATCGACCTCCTTTTGAGATGTTCTATGGGAGGAAGTGCAAGACCCCGATATGTTGGATTAAGGTCGGTCAGTGGGTCATGGGGAGTATTGAAGTGGTACTCAAGACCACTAAGTTGATACATCAGGCTTGGGGTAGACTTCAGATAACTTAGAGTTGGCAGAAGAGCTATACCGACAAACGATGATCAGATCTAGAGTTCCAGTTTGGGGACATCGTTCTCCTGAAGGTGTCGCCTTGGAAAGGTGTCATCCAATACAAGAAGATGGGCAAGTTGGGCCCCCAGTAAATCATTCCTTTCATGGTTTTGGCCCAAGCGGGTCGGCTTTCTTTTTGCTTGGATCTTCCTGAGGAGCTTAGTCAGATCCATAACACGTTTCATGTCTCTCATCTATGGAAATGTTTGGTTGATGATTCCACAGTGGTTCCATTGAAGGATATTCAAGTGGATGATCGTGTGAACTATATCGAGAGACCGGTGGTGATTCCATACAGAAAGACGAAAACCATGAGGAACATGGTTGTTGAGTTGGTGAAGGTGCAGTGTCAGCACCGCAAGAGATCAGAATGAATGTGGGAGCCCGAGGACCAGATGAGGGAGCGTTATCAGAGGTTGTTTGCCACGACAAACTTCGAGGACGAAGTATGATTCAAGTGAGGGAGAATTTTAAGATTTGTAATTTTTTAGTATGCTCCTTTTAACCCTTATTTGTAAATTCTTTTCATTATGGTCTTAACCAAGTATTTTGGGCATACTCTATGAGTACGTTTAGCGTACTGGATCGAGGGTTGGACATGAAGACACCCACGTATGCTTGCCATATTTAGGCGTACGATGGGTGTACACTAAGTAAGGTCAAACCCTAATTTTTAGGGTTTGTGCCCTATTTAATCAACTTATGTTGCCTTGGGAGCATCTTATGGTCAACCTCCACTTCTCTAAACCCTAAGAACGAAACCCTAGCCTTTTTTGAGTGTTTGTGAGCCATTGTATTATTTTGTAGAGGTTTTCGGGCCCCTTGAAGGAAGTGAAGCTTGGTGGTGAAGCTTTGGTGGACTTTGAGCTTGAAGATTCTGAATCTTCATAAACTTTGCAAGCTATTTGAGGTATAAATCTCCTAACTTGATGTTTCCTTATGAAAGATCTAGCTTAGGGCCTTATTTATGCATTTTGGGTCCTTTAAGCCTTGTTTGGGAGTATGGGCTACTCCAGCAGCTTGGGATGATAGATCTAGGCTTTTATGAGGTCTCTTCTATATAAAACCGATAGCTTGATGGGTTTAGCTTAACCACACAAGGTTGATGTTCATCTTAATGGACTTAATGTTCTAGATTTAGACTATGGAGTGTTTGTAGCCATTCAAAGGCTTAAATTCTATGACATTATGGTTTAAGGTCTTAATATGATGTTGATTTGATGATTGAATGTTAAGTTCGTAAGTGGTTAAGAATTTTAGGCAAGAACTTGGATTCATTCCAGTACGTTGGGTGTACTCCTGAGTACGCATGGTGTATTGGTTGCAAGCCCTGTCTCAGGAATCAGTCGCTTACGTAGGGTGTACGAGCTATGTATGTCGAGCATACGCTAACCAGTATGCCAGTGATGTTTGTGGGCTTGTATTATTTGGCCTTTGTTTTTTTTTTTTTTAGGGTTGGACCCTAAACTTCTATATTATTAGATCATTTTATACTTTAGGCTATTGTTTGGCATTGGGCCTTTTTAGATTCGGCCAATAATGGGATTTGGGTGTCATTTAGGATTTTTTGTCATATTGGGCTTTTGGACCTATTGGGTTGGGCTTTGGTTATTGGGCGAAGTGAGGAAAGGGTAAAATGGTCTTTTACCCTCGGAGTTGGACAAATGAATGAGGTTCATAGGTTTGGTTTATGGACCAACTTATTAATTAGGTTTTATTTGATTGGTTAGCACGGGGATTTTCCAGATCAGCAGTCCGAGCTTTTATCTGAGATATTCAGTAGCTTGAGGTGAGTTTCCTTACTATGCTTGGCAGGTCAAAGGCACCAATGTCGGCCCATGTTTGATTATGATTAGGATGCTAGTTGTATGTGTGACTATTACATGTATGTTATGTGATATGTATACCGGGTAGGGTCCGATGCCAGGAGGGGCCTAATGAGTGTATTGTATGTTATTTATCTTAGAGTAAATTACTGAAATCGTCCCTATGGTTTGGTTAAAATTGCACATTTGGTCCCTAACATTTATTTTGCACTCGGATCATCCCTATGGTTTGATTTTGATGCATTTTTCGTCCCTGTGGTTTGGTCAAAATTGTACGTTTGGTCCCTAACTTTATGTAAGGGACGAAAAACGCAACAAAATCAAACTATAGGGACAATCTGAGTGCAAAAGAAAAGTAAGGGACCAAACGTGAAATTTTAACCAAACCATAGGTGTGATTTCAATAGTTTACTCTTTATCTTAGTGATTCTTGCATGTGTTTTATGTGTATGTATGAATGTTGGGTAGGGCCCGATGCCAGGCGAGGCCTAATGAATGTGACGAGGTGGCGCCTATCTCATATTATTGACAGATCTGTTTCAAGCGGGGCTCGATTTTGGGCGAAGCCCATTGTATGTTTGATATGTATGGTATGAGGTATATTGGGAAACTTACTAAGCTTCATGCTTATAGTTTTCACTTTATGTTTCAGGTAGTTCCGGATCGAAGGGGAAGAGCTCAGGATGACCGCATGACACACACCATATTGTTATGCATTTTATTTGCCTTTGATGTAACTAGATGATTATTGAGATACTCTGATTTCATTATGGTTTTTATGAAATTGTTTTGGATGATGGTTTTATTACTAATAAAACTAAAATTTTGGTCTTAAATTTCAGGACGTTACATTAAATCTGTCAAAATCCGATTTTTGAATGCCTTAAATAGTTAAAATAAAAACCCTAAATATTAGAAGATAATATTGGAATGATGATATTTAATTATAAGATTATTTAAATATAGATTAAACTATATAATATTAAAAGTTTAATACATTATATGTATAAGACAAGTCAGTCAAATCGCTAATACACCTCATTCACGAAGCCATACCATAAGGGGGTATAAGGAAACAGCCTATAAAATGACCATTGAATGGGTTTCCACTCTCACGCACCGCTTCTTTGTTTGGTGGAGGGTCATTGGCTGAACGGATTTGATAGGACATAACCTGTTAAACGTATAATGCTATTAAAGTACTAGAACCTTTATATAAATCCCAACTCTAGTTACTTTAGGAAAAAATGTGAAGTGTATGCTAATCCATGAAAACACACATCGCTTCTTTATGTGTCGTTAGTGGAGCGTGTGTGGTTAACCGGAACACTAATTTGGTACTATTAAAATGAAATAATGAAACAACACATGTTTATAATTGTTGATGGAGCGTGTGTGGTTTACCAACACGTCAATGGGATATTATAAATCGATCAAGGGTGTTTGAGTGGGTTTGCATGGTCATTCACATCTTAATTGTGATCCTCGGTATCCCAATCAAAATTAGTAAGAGCATAATTGAGATCAAACATGTATTTGATAAGATTCAATGAATCTCAAAAGAACTAGGAGTTTCATGTGATTGAAATTGTTGAGATGACTCTACCTACCTAAAATATATTCGAATTTGATTATGGCATCCCTCTTCAAGGTTCAAATCAAAAATATGGATCCTAGCCTTAATTTAAATTTTGGGTTAATAATTAAGGATTAAAAGCAACTAACTTCAGTTACCTCTTCTCCCAAATTTTAGATGTCAAATCAAGACAATAATTGTGTTCCTCGTTCTTATGGAAATGGTTTCCTCAATCTTTTGGAGATGGTCTTCCACTTTCAAGTCAATGTGAAAATGTCTTCCCTTCCTTAGGAATGGAATTAGACATCATCTCTATTCAACTCTTCCACCACCTCCTCTTATGGATCTCCCAATGATACATTTTTTCCTCGAGTTCAAAGATATGAAACTACTCAAGCCTTGTTGGCATGTAAACATAAAAATGAAATTATGTATGTGTGCACATTTTAGAAATGAATTCGGAAATTGACAAATTGGAAAGGACGGGTATCGTATTCCCAAAGGATCAAGCTAATGATTTGGTTCCTCTTTGTCTTCCTAATTCATATGGTCAGTTCATTAATAACTTTCATATGAGGAATCCCAATGTGACCCTAATTAATCTAAACTATATGTTGATGGTTGCTGAAGCAGAAATTCTTAAGAACACAACTAAATAAGAAATACTTATAAGGTCTAATTCCAATAATTTCAAATGAATCCATTTGTTTCTACTGCCAATTGAAAAGGACATCAAAAGTGAAGTTGTCCAAAATACCTGAAAGATGTTAAAGATGGTAGAGTCAAGTTGTGTAACTCTACTTAATGTGCGTCCATTATCTAACTCCATAGGTTCCCATTCTTAGAGTCTTAATACATAATGTGATGATCACATTTTGATGGTATTGGAGGATCTAAAAGAAAGAAGGAAGCTTAAATAAAGTGATCTAAATTTGAAATTTTGAGCGATAGACTTTGGTCACATGGTTTGATGGTCAAATTTTGGAGCTACTACTAAGGAGTTAGGATAATTTAATAGATTGTTGTTACTCTTCAGAGAAGTTTAGAAATATAGTTTTTCATTTTATGCAGTAAGGACAAGTTCCAAATCTTCATTTATTTCAATAAAAGTAAAACTTTGGTTTACATATTTGCCTTATCTTATTTCTTTTCAATGGCATTAATGAAAGAGTTAGTTATGTTTCTAATAATAGAAATATTAATTGTGGATTTGATTCTTAGGATATTGCTTGTGGTACTATCATAATTAACCAGGTGAAAAGAAATCTTATCACTAACTAGATAGATACTTGGTGTTCTACAAGTTGAATTGCATATTATATGAGAATCTTGTTCATTGGAAAATTATGACTTAATTCATTCTTCACATGCTTATGAGAGGTAAGTGAAGGACTAATGGATCTAGTAAATATTGATATGCACTCTTCAGATCTACCATAAGTGACAATAACTCTATTCATCATGATTTATTGATGTTTCAGTAAATATCATTGTGTTTATAGGATTAAACAGAATTCTGATACTTTAAAAAGATTCACAGAGTACCAGAACGAATACAACAGAAAGATAAAAGATTCTTCGATCTAAAAGGAAAGGAGAGTGCTTTAGTATCATGTGTTATGATCATCTTAGTAATTGTGGAATTGTATCACAATTAATCCTCCAAGAACATCTTAATGGAATTTTATGACTAAGAAGGGGGACTGAACATTGTTGGAAATAGTTCGATTATAGATGAGTCACGCTTCACTCCAATACTAGTTTTAGAGCCATTCTATAGTTACTATGAATCGTATCTTGAAACTCAATTAAACTAAAAACAATTATAACACCTTGTAATATGTGGAGTAATAATGTTTTCTTACCTTGGCACATTTAGAATTGGAGTTTTGATGTTTTTCAGTGATCGAGAAACAAAATATAAACCGAGACCAATTATATGGAGTGTTTTCTTGTTGGAAATTTGCACCGACTTTTGAATATTGGTATTATCTCATCAAGGAATGTTTTTTGAGAGAAAACTTATATGTCAAGAAGTCAGTGGGAGTCGTATTGATCTTAGAGTTTCAAGAGTCAACCGAAAATGATCCTTTTAGTTATCACTGGCACGCGGAATGAGGTTGATAACATGTTGTGTTTATTGACACATTCTAATTTATGTGCACTTCCAGTTGAGTTGGTAACACGTATGAGTTTTCTTTTCTTCATTTAACTGCAAAAAGCTAAACACGTTGGTCAGTGAAAGTACACTAATTAATATGGGTGAGTTGTTAACAACGTGGAAGCACTGGTGGACCTCTTGAGCTGCCATAAGTCAAGAGATTGAAAAAATAGCAAATTTCAGTGCATGAAGGAAAATTAAGCTTGAATTTGGTTTGTCCAAAACCTTGTCTTGTGACTATAGGTTGGAAATGATTGATTCACATGGATAGGAATGTATGCATATGTTTCGCTCTAATTCATGAAAATGGTTATGAGGAAATACTTTTGGTAATAGATTTTAACAATATGATATAGATCAATATGGATATCGGTTGTATTAATTGCATTCTCAATTTCACAATATGATTACGGCATCCCTTTTCATATTTCGAATTGTGAAGAATGGCAGTGAGTTGTTTAAACCTTCAGGAGATATGTTAATCACGTCTTGAAAGAGTTTGAACAAATATACTCTCCAGATAAAGTGCATAAGCTTAAGAAGGCTAATTAGAGGCTTGGAGATTTGTAATTCCATGAGAAATTCAAAAGGTATTGATTTCTAGAAGACCAGTTGAATTTCGAATGCATGTCAAAGCTAGTGGGAGCATAATTGATATGCCTGGTATTGCATGTTCAGAATACTATTTATAGGGAACAATGTCTCTAATTTACAAGTTGCAAAAGTTGGGAATTGTTTTGCTATAATAGACATTAGGTAGAGGGCACTCACACTTCGTTGCAAATATAAAGGTTTAGATTGTATAGTTTAATAGAACTTAGTCAAATACATATAAGAATAACATGTTGAAATGTTTCAACATTAGAGATTCTATATATGGAAATAGTATAGCAACAAATTGAACAGATATTGGACCCTTGTAATAGTGAGTCGAGTCCCATATGCGTCAGATAAGATAGATTACATATGATATAATATTCGATTATTCTAATTTTTCAATTGCTTTTAGCATTATGTGAAAAGTATTAGAATTGCATGTGAATGAAGTTGTCAAATAAATGCCAAGAACATTATGAGGTTTTATTAAAGAATTGGATGTTTGTGGACAGTTGGAAGTATGTTATTATTATTACAGGCCATAATGACACGTTCTGGATTAAGATGATTCTTGGTCAGAATGTTGGTCATATGGCAATTTGGAAATGTTTCCATAATAGGATATCATAGTAAATTATATGCATGTATTTGTGATAAATAGGTATAATATCATAGTAAATTAATTTATTATTGTGTGTCACTTTGTACGTTTACTTCTCTGAATAATTTAAGTATTATTCAAAATTCCACAGTCGTTCATACTTTTGGAAGTAAGTAGTGAATTAAGACTCTCATGAATTGATTGTAGATTCTCGATTGAGGTTAAGACATTGCAATTAGAATTGCTACAATATTCCTAAGCACTTTAAAAATAGATATTTTAAGTATTGGATAAACTCACGCTTAGAGATTACTTCATGGATTCAACCACAAATAATTCTAAGACGATAATATCTTCTATTCTTAAAGCAGAGATGTATAGTTCATAGTTTATTGGTTTACTCAAACGCATCTCAAAACTGGATGTTATAAAGGATTATTCCATGTGTGGTTTGATATGTAAATTGTATGACTATATATTCAATGTAATTCGTTTCTTTTTCCCGAATAAAGAAAAGTGATATATGTGGGCCCATCGGTGATTTGAGTTGATCTATGAACACCAGGATCCTGGTTCATACTAAATTGACCCTTTCAATTTTGTACTCTAAATTGATCACAAATCGGGAAATCTGGATACAAAATAAATGAACATGAGGTTGATCATTCAATCCATGACTCTATTCATACGATATCTTGTGGAATGAAGGAATAGTTAATCACTTATCTTAGGGCCAACATATAATTTGAATTAGATTTTGGCAGTGATCAACGTTTAATTTGAATTAGATTTTGACAGTGATCAACCTCTTGGTTCTTTGAGGATGGACCCGGTTCGATATGGGGGGTCTTAGGGACAACGTTAAATTTAAATTATATTTTGGGATCGGAGGTGGGTTATAAACCATGTCCTCAGGAGGGTCGACTCCATGATTGGATTTCCACGAGGGTTTCGCGAGCCTTACGCGAGGAGTTATCTGACATCATTGGGCACGTCATTGATAGATTGGTTTCCAGGTTCGAGGGTTGGACCTCGGTTGTTCAGACGGTTAATAGGATGGACAGGTTAACCCACGATGAGGGGTTCAGGATTCCAGGAGACGTTTTTGTGGGTATGTTATCTTTTGATTTCTTCTCCTTTATTATCAGAATTTATATTGATTTGGAATTTGGTTTTGGTTTGGGTAAGGACTATCTCTGGTTTGTTTCTCTACTATTGTTTGGGTCTATGATCGGATTAGATGGTTGGTTCTCTAATAAAGTAAGGGTTCAGTCGTATTATCATTTGTCCTGGTATGATCAGTAGTTGTCCATAGAAGAACCTTTAGGTTTAATGACTACCGTTGCTAGGGAAGGAACGGTAGCAAGAGGATAGTGGTGGCAGTTACATGATTTGTTGGGTCTTTGGAAGTTTCAGGGGATTTTTATGGCAAGGATTGCGCTTAATACACAATTCCATTCCAATGGCCCAAATATGGTTCCTAATAAGTCCAAGCCTAAAATCCCAAAATTAGAGTTTTCACATGAAATGATGATTAGGGTTAAGTGTTTATTACTTAACCCATTAAGGACTTAATCCAATAAATCTAATATTGACTTACGTTAATTTTCCAATGATTATTATTATATATTTTAAGTTATTAAATAATTCCTGTGTTTGTCCCGATTAATTCTAAAAAATTAGGGTTTTATTAAGTCAATTAGGGTTTTGCTAGTGGGGCACCACCCACTACCACCTCGGGTAGTGGTGGTCAACGGCAGCTCACGGCAGCGGCCACCACCTAACGGTGGTGGTTACGGATTTCCTTTTTATTATTTCGGTCAATACAACATTACAACACGATAACCAATAACCGTACACATAAACTAAAGGGTTGTTTGTTTGCCTCTTATTGCCTCTTAATAAGAGGCATATCTGAATCTTTTTAATTAAGAGTGTTTGTTTACCTCTTATTCGGTCAGACTTGTTATCACATCTGAAAGAAGAAAAAAAGGGCCGCTTCCTATTTTGCCCTAATCGCTTAAACAGCTGCCCTCCATCGCACACGAGACACAGACACAACCTCTGAGGCTTCGATCACCTTCCAGCGTCAACACCACCTCCGACACCTCCCTTCACCATCGCCTATGTTCTCTATTCTTCCTTTAGTGTCGGCCACCGCTTCTACCAGTACAACTAGCGTCGCCAGCAATGAACGCCTCCAACGAGCCCACTGCGTCATCGGCTCTCTCGGGAAGTATGTTACATTCACCGACGTCGGGGTCAGATTCAAAATCGGAGAGAATCGATCCGCCAGTGCTTGCTCAAGTTCAAGTTTCTAATTTGACTTCTTCGTCTTCCCTGAGTTCATCTTCGCCTGCTCGCAAAAACGCCAGGATCAGGGGTTCGTCGATACGTAACCTGGTGAATTATTCTTCTCTGCTATAATTTATATGTATACAGTCATAATCTGAGCGGGTATATAAAACTAAATTGTGTTCCATTTCCGAATTTTCCATTAAAACTCAAATTTTGTATGTATAAGTTAAATGTACTGAACTTATCACTTGAATCCTGTTTAAAAGTCTGTAATGACATGTTGTTATTCTGCAGGGAGCCCTCAGAGCATCTATCCTACATTTTAATCTTTAGTTTCTGATGATGCCACGTTTATTTCTTAATGCCGCTTGCACTTTTATGTGTAGTGTTTGCATCTTATGCAATAACATTAAGGAATGAAGTCAAATGGAAAATGTGGTCATTAGATGATTATTCTTGAATTTATTTAATTGATCAAGTTTCAGTTATTATTATGGTATTTAGATTAGATTTGCAAGTAATAGATTCTGGTCATTAGATGGTTACTCTTGAATTGGTTTAACCGATTAACTTTCAGTTGTGATTATGGTCTTTAGATTAGCAATATTTTTCCATTTTGATGTTGAAGAAGATATATGATTGTGTTTGTATACATTATTTTGTTATTTTTATACAAAATTGCAAGTGTTTTCTTTTGTATGGTGTTTTTATATTTTTTAGTTATTCAAAAAATTGGTTTAGTTATTTTATAAACAAAAACAATACATAAGGGTAAAAAGGTCAATTTTATAATTCAGTATAAGAATTCAGAGGTTCAAACCAAATAACATGTTTGAATTCAGATCTTAAAAATTCAGACTCTCTTAGAAATTCAGACCTCTTAAAAATTGAGATCCCGCCAAACAACCCCTAAGCTAAACACATATACACACACAGAGCAATAAAATTACAAACACACATAGCCACCTTTTAGCAGCAGGCGGTTGTACATGGCAGCAGCCACCATGGCCAGCAGCCATGGTGGTTTTTCCTTGGTTTTCCGGCAACATCTATCCGCAACACCCTCAAGCTTGAGAGACACGACTGAAACATACACACACACACACCCGCACTAATAGCAGCGGAGAATACCGGCCACCGTGGAACAGCAGCGTGGCGGCGACGACCATGTCAGTACCACCGCAAAGGAACAAGCAGCGGAGGGTAACCGCTCAGGCGGTGGTGGCGATGTATCAACAAACAGAACGGAGAGGAGAAGAGAGGATAGGAGATCTGTCGCCGGGAGCAGTAACATCGACCAACACCCAAGAGTTTCTTCCTTCCCGACAGTGGCGAGTGAAGGCGGCTGGAGAGGGGAGATAAGGGTGGTGGCACTCCTGTGGTCATTCTTGGCCATTCACTAATCGGAAAAACGAGATGAAGGGAGGTGGCGTTTAAGGAGTCACAAGGTGGTGCGGCGCCGGAAGTTGTAGAGGAGAAGGTGGCGGTCGGCGATAGGAGGCGTAAGGGGGAGAGGTGACGGCTGGAACATGAATGGTTTAGGGTTAGGGTTTGATGGTAGTGAGGCTATATACCCGACTCCTTAAGTTTTATCCCATAATGACAACATTAGTCCCTCCTCATCCTTTTTCTTTCAATTTCAATCCAGAAATTACCATTTCCACCCTGCCTTCTAAAATCCTTACAAAATGAGTCCAATATTTACTCTTTGACCCCTTCTTCCATAATTTCCTTTCAAAATAAATCCCAAAATAACATTTGGACCCCTGGAGATTCAATTCTTGTCATTTGGCA
The DNA here is from genome assembly GCF_052625555.1 of Lactuca saligna. Classification (NCBI taxonomy): domain Eukaryota; kingdom Viridiplantae; phylum Streptophyta; class Magnoliopsida; order Asterales; family Asteraceae; genus Lactuca; species Lactuca saligna. Next base: position 43,513,776 of record NC_136420.1, on the reverse strand, counting down.
TCCTGAAACCAACAACCCACTAACTGTTAATTAATTTTGGACAATGATAATATAAAAAATAATAAAAGTTACTTCTCGGGGTTTCAGGTTTATTATTTAATTATTATATTTTAAATTGGATGTTACAAGAATTATGAAGGTATCTTTTACAGTAGTAGTTTTTAATCGAGCTATTCTAAAGTTTTTACAGAGAAGTAGCCTTTACAGTAGCAATTCTTCATCGAGCTCTTCTAAGGCCTTGTTATATCTCCGAATTCTAGTATTTTCTCGATCAAGTGGCATTACGAATCTTAAAATTTGGGTTGTTACATGATATTTTTTGGTGGCTTATATCATTAGCTTTTTTGAAGATCATTGTGACTTGTAGGGGGAGTTCTTCAAAGACAAGAAGTGATTTTGTTTCTTAGTTCTGAAATGGGCTTTTATGATGGGTTTGGATTTATTGAGTATCTTTGGGATTACATTAGAAAATGAAGTTTAAAAACATTACTTCAGTGCTTGGTTCATATATATCCTAGAACCCATTTTTGAAGACTATTGAAGAATCAAGATTCATGGATTGCTTCAAATATTCCTCGTCGCGAGATCTTTTCGTATTTTCTAGATGCTTGTTTTGGAAGTTGAAGCCTTTTCATCCATTCCATACTTTTATGGGGAGATTGTAGGGTTCAAAGTACTCCATGGATTATGCCCCCTTGATGAAGTGTAGGTTAAAAGCCCAAGACTTGTCTTTTCCCTATAGATAGTCATGTATTATTCATAGTTAGGGTTAAGAGTGAGGCAAAATGTAGCCGCTAAACATTGTGAGGTTTCTTATGTAGAGTTATATTCTTTAGTCTAATTTGAAAGTGTAATTTTTCCTCATGTTTTGAATAGATCGAGTGATCATTCGGCATATCATCTTAATTGTGTGTGTTCTTATTTTTTTGCATCTTGTTCATCAAATGTTTTAATCTCAACACGCTCTCCATCGAATTCTCACCACTAAACAGCGCATTCCTTGGACTGAAAATACTTCCTAGTCTCTCCTAGGATCCTCTTCACTCCTCTTTCTTCCATCAGCTACAAAAGGGACTCCCTTTAATACCTACTAACTACTTCTCGAATACCATTACATGCTACATGCACTAGATAATTCTTCGACTACAAGATCCTTCCCTACAACGGTTAGACTCAAACAAGAGCTGTGCAATTGAGCTAAATCTAGCCTTCTAAAGTTATCTAATCCATGTAACATGCAACCTAACGTATTCGATTAATAATTAGTCGATATTAATGGATGTCTCTAAAAGCACAAAGCAAGCAACATTCGGGCATCAAGAAACTTCTACCAGCACATAACCTAAACAGGCTAACCACCAACACATGAAACCACACTCGTATACAACCTCAAATACTCTAACCACAACACAAATACATCATCGAACTCAGGAAATCCCACCTCACAACTCCTGGAGATCACTAATCATAAATATGCAACACTACCAATTCACATAACAGCCATAAAGACATCTCTCCTAAGCAGGCACACTTGCATGCTTTACTGAGCAGATCCCTATCCTTAAACTAGCATGCAATTCTATTAGCTCATAATAACAACTCATCTCGGTACATAATCAAGTAAGGGCCTTTTTGGAAATCACCGTTCGGGCTCTGGCTGATTGTACACACCGCTTCGGACCTGCTTTTCAAAACTCCTTAATTTCCTTGGAAAATTGTGAGATGAAAAATCATTTCTTTTGAAAAGTTATCAACTCCTCATTTTTAGTCCAGACATACGTGAGGGTATGCCCGAATACCTCAAATCAAGGCTCCAATACCAAATTGTAACACCTCAAAAATTCAAACAAATTTTTCATTTTGATTCACCAAACATTAGTCATAAATCCAAGTCATCACAAACATTTTAAATTATTATCAGAACAATATCAGAGTATCCTAAAATCCACAAGACATCATAAGCCATCGAATGTGTACAATCATGCATCAGCCTTCCCAGAATCTAAAAAAGTCCCCGAAACACATTTAAATAAACACTATAAGCACGAAGCTTAGTGAGTTCCCCAAAATACCACATACACAAATAATTAGCCTCTCATGGCTAAATCTCAATAAGGACCCTCGGGTCATGTGTCTCAGTGGAAGACCCTCCATTTTCACGTATCGGTATGGACCCTCTGGTCATTACTCAATGTATTCATAAGATGATATAACAACATAAGTCACAAAGACATGATACATAATAACACATATCTCAGTATAAGCAAATAAGACCCTTCGGTCAATAATACGTATAAGAACCTCCGGTCATTAATACACATAAGACCCTCGGGTTAATAATACGATTAAGACCCTCCGGTCAATTAACACGAATAAGATCCTCCGGTCACACATAAATTACTACACATTTAAGTATAGTAAGAATAGTCACCTCGGATGATAAACATATCCTACAACTGCTGTTGTTGCACACCGGCCCCAAACTCTGAGCCAAACCCACAAATAAACTCGATTAGGATTTAAGACTAAGTCCAAACATTAAGTCTAAACATGTTCCACTAATCCGGCCCATATTAGGCCCATTAAGACCCAATACCAAATGGGTCCACCAAAGCCCAACCCTAAACTTAGGTCCATAATGGCAATCCCAACAAAAGGGCCCTAGACTCTTATATTCCTTTAAACAAAATATCCAATACAGCAAGCCTAAAACCAAGACTTCAAACACTTAAGGCCCAAAAGGATATCTAGCCCAAAAAGCCCACAACGAGCTTATGTGGCTTGTACCTCCTTAGTACGCTTAGCGTACACACGAATCCTGAACGGGGAACTCAATCAGTACACGGGGCGTATTGAGCTTTACGCGGGGAGTAACTGCTTATGTCCAAAAATCTTGATTTTTGACTTAATCGCTTCAGACTAATGTATCCAACCCTTAGGGAAGCTTCCTTACAAGCTTTTAACTGATAAAGTTGGTGACTTTATCAATTTGCATGCCTTAATGGGACCCAACTTCCAAAAATAACCATTAAGGCTCATAAATAAGCACCTTAACACATGTATGGATGACTCTTAACCCTAAAGATGCCAACTTTAAGGTTCTTGAACCTTAGAAGTGCCAAGAGTAGCATCTCAAAGCTCTTGAAGTGGTAACAACCACTAGATCTCATCCATGAGATCCAAAAAGAGGATTAAACCTTCATAACCATAGATCTAAACTTCTAAAGACCAAGTTCAAATCTTTATACCTTAAATGAGCTAGAAATGGAGTAGAGAGTCTGGATCTACAAGCCTTCCTTTGAACTCCAAACTTACACCAACCACCTTCTTCAAGAATATACACCAAAATACACTAAAAGCTCAAAAGTAAGCTCACAACACTCTTAGGATGGTTAGGGTTTCGAAAATGACTCTTAATGTCAGTGGAGGCTGAGATATAAAGGTCACAAGAGCGATAAATGTGTTTATATAGTGTCTAAACCCTAAAAATTAGGGTTTGGCACTTCTACCAATTATGCGCGGCGTACCCCAGCTTACGTTGGGTGTACGTGACCAAACACACGCTATTCCCTCCTTGGAAGCACGAGACCAATTTGCCAATCTTTTCAACTAAGGACCATTTCTGCCAATTATTTCAAACTGCCATAACTTCCTCGACTTAGGTATGTTTCCAACGAACTTTATATGCATTGAAAGGTGGCAAGAAGCCCTACACCCGTAACAACTCACCATAGCCATAAGACTTCCTAGTCGAAACCCAAAATTCATAAAGGACCGAGCCAAAACGTTTACTGATACCCTTGGGCTCTAAAGCACAAACCGAACTCTTTTTATCACACAACCTACTTTACCTACATCCAAAAAAAAGGTCTAAACCTTTCTTCTTTAAAACCTCAAAACCTTCTCATACCTGAATTACAGCCTACAACCTTGAATCACAAAACGACCCAAAACAGGATGTTACAGTGTCGTGTGTGACCGTCGCGACTCCTTCTAGAGATTGCCACATGTCACCTCCCTATTTGGCCACGTCTCTTGTAATCTACTCGAGTAAGGTGTTAGGCGTGCGACAAGCATAGACGTGCACCTCACGCACTCAAAATGATTACGGAGAAACCATAACTCTTTCATGCTAGCTGTAACATACACATTTTGAAATCGTGTTTTGTAACGAATAAAATTGTGAAATACTATGTGAAATTGAGTGTTGAGTTCTAATAGATGGTTTTTACTAGAAATGAAGTAAAACTATGTTTAGAATCACTCAGAAAATATTGGAAGTCTTATGAGATTCCAATTAAAAGCCAAATAGTGAAATTTAGCAAAAATATAAAATTTTAAATAAGTAAAATTTTATTATTCAAAGTTGTAAATAATCTCGTTAGAAACTTGTAGGCGAAAACCTCGTCGAAATCCGAGTTATAACGAAGAAGTTATGACCAATTGAAGATCCGCGATAAAACCGACATGGCACCAAATGACGTAAAAAATGATTTTTTGATAAACTACTTTTTAGCCTTATTAATCTAAATGAAAGTCGTAGTATTCGTTAAACCAAGAAGTTCGATAAAAAGAACGCCAAAATCTGACTTCGTATGATGAAGTTATGATTTTTCTAAATTTCGGATTAGCAGTAGACAACTAAAAACTCGAATTTTAGATCAAGCGATATTTGGCCGATACATCCTAAATGAGAATCGAAGGTCTTGTCATTTATAGTACAATGGTAAAAAGTCTGACGAAAACGGATGTCGGATGAAGAAGCTATGAATTTTTAACGGATTTTCCTGTCCCGGTCTGTTAAAAATAACAATATTAAAAATAAAGTCAAAATTAGTCGACGAAGTCTAAACGAAAGTTGTAGAGAGTAATTTTAGCTACGCGTACATAATAAGAACATCAAAAACGGAGCTCGTATGCGAAAGTTAAGGATTTTAGAAGTTCAGGACTCAATTTCCGAGAAATCTCGGATGAGTGGTCCGGATTCGGCCACGTCCTTCGCACGAAGCAGCTATGTCACCGAGACATGCCACATCTGAAGTGCGACGCATGTCGCGTCCGAGCTCTGCTTCCTCGCTAGTTGCCCTTCGCATACGAAGCCACGTCAGAGCCTCGCAGCAGCCTTGTGGCCCTCGCACTTCCTGTCGCATGTCCGAAGCTCGCATGAACCACATCTCCCGTTCGGATCCGAGCTTCGTAGCTACGACGTGGAGCTTCCTCATCCATGCAATCCTCGGTCTCACACTCTATAAAAGGGAGACGTGCGAGACTTGCTGACTAACTTTGAAATTTTATCACCTTTTCACCCTAATTCCATATATTTACTATTTTGACTTTCCTCGAAGCCCCGATATCAATTTTAGCACCCGAAACACGTCCCAAAGCTCTCGAGAAGCCCGAAAATTTTACCTTTTTGGTTTTGAATCCCTACCTTCGCAGAGCCCGATTTTCAATTAAGCTCCCGGTTTTCAACATAGAAAGTCATATTTAAAGCCGAAGTGCTGTCCAAATTACTATTTTAACCCCCGGTTAATTTAAGGTGAGTTCAATATATAGGAATAATTGTATGTTATGTGTTATATGTGCTATGTGCTTTTCAGTGTTATTATTCCGGGTTATTTTCCGGTGTTATTTTATTCGCTATTTTTATAGCAAATGTAATACCGTTGACCATGTGATCAGTGAAAGGACTTAGATTCACATTGGTACTGGTACGTCGCCTCTAGCCATGTAGAGCATGTCTCCGTAAGTGAATGAATTCTATTCTATGGCATTGGAAAATGGTTAGACAGGACTATAAGCCTGAAATCTAACAAGATGTTAATCAGAAATTGTATGTCTTCTATGCCATTTGGGCCAAAGTTTTATTGATGTATATCAAGCATTGAAAAGTATATCTTTGAATAAATTCTTTGATTGATATGAACGCTTGTCACATGATTTCACATATGTCTTTGTTGTTCCTCTTTGCTTCTACCATATTGATGTATATATATGGCATAACGTTATATTGTATCTATTATTGAACTCACTAAACGTCACCGCTTACCCTATCAATGTTTAACAATTGTAGGTGATAAGTAACTAGTATGATCACATACTGTTGAAAGATTTAGAATAGTTTGTAATAGTACTTTTGTACTCCAGTTTATGTTTGTATAAATTACAATATCATGGGTAGTTATGTAATATATAACACTTTGTAATAGTCGGTTTGTATCCAGTAATTTGTAATCTCTTTATCAATGTAAAATATTGCTTTTATGAATATGCAAGCAGCATGTTTTGGAGTAATAATATTGTGAAGTATGAAAGTTTGGGTCTTTCAAAAATATGAAAGTTGGGGTCTTTCACTAGCTCTGATCTAAGCACTCTCTGTATATGTTTAATGATCTCAAGGAGTACTACAACTCTCTTTTACGTTGTTTTAGCTAGTTTTGACTCTCATTTTTGTGCCTAATGGGGGTAAAAATAAATGATTTTACGAAAATCGTATCTCTCTCATACGAATCCTGTTTTCGGAATTCTTTGTCCAAAAGTTTATATCTCAAGGAGTACTACAAATCTCTTTTTTGCACTTTTAGTCAAAACTCAACCAATCTCTAAGTACCGTTTTGACGTAATTAATTTTAATTAAATGGTTGATTTTTTATTTTAATAAAATACATAACTCTTTCATTCGGAGTCGGACTTTTATGAATTATCCGTGGGATCATGTTAACGAGTACTTTTCAAATACGTTAACCAGCTTAGAATATGGTACAACCTTTTTTACGCTTATTTTTTAGCCTAACAGTCGATTTAACTATAAATGTAATGACATATATTATTTCTATTATCTCAAAAATCAAATATTACAATAGTAAGCTATTTCATCTATTATCCTACTCTCTCCTAACTGTGGTCAGTGATGAAATCCTCTCGATTGTCACATCTGGCATGGTCCTAACTTACCTAAACTATAAATAGGACTCCTTATGACCTTATTTTCACTCATGAACTTCCCATAAGTGTTAGGAACGAAAATTATATCCCTCCTCCTCTCTCCTAAAGTGTCTTCTAGTTTTAGGGTTTGGGTGTAAGCCATTATAGGCATCATATTTGTGGTGCTATCTTTACAACCTCTTCAAAGGAATGATTGAAGTGATTTGTTTGCTACAACAAACCAAAGGCATGTAAACCTAATTCATGTGTTTTGTTTATACAATATTTTTAATTAGGATTCATGTTAGTTTTTGTTTTTCATAGCATGTTGCACTCATAGTGTATGGCATAGATCTTTTAGGTTGCACGTGCCCTTAAGTCTTAAGTGAAATTCCACAAGCACATAGTTCTTATAACCTATAAAACCCATCATTTGGATCATTGAGGGCAACCTTAAAAGGACCCTTCTATTAATGGAATGTATTACCAATTAATTGTGACATTAGACATTATTCCAACACTATCGTGTTCATCTCATTCATCCGTGGTAGTATAGGGTTTTCAGACCTGTTGTTCAGATCAAAAACTTTCATGGCAGACGGTGCGCTGTAACTTGAGGATTATGATGGTGATCTACATGGCGGGAGGAAGCGTTGTAGCATGGTTAGGGTTTTTATGGATCCGCAGTCCTTCTTCCAAAACAACCAACCTTTTTTGCTTTGTCTTTCTAGATCCGAGGTGGTTTAGGTTTTTAAAACTCTAACTTCGTCTAGTGTCTGAAAATCAAGTTATCTATGTGGGTTACAACATGTTTTCAGAACTCAAACTTTGGAAGGAGAGATTTAGTGGTGGCGAGCTACGAAGGTAGTGATGGTGTTGACCCGTGGTAGTGCTGGCGTTGCCTGGTAGTGGTGTTTTACCAGAGGGAAAGTATGTGAAGAATGGGGAACACGTGTCTAGTAGCAAAGAGAGCGTGAGAGAGAGAGAGAGGGTTAAGGTTGAGTTGGGGGTGGGGTTCATTTTTATTTTTAACTGTTGTAATATAAAAAATGAAAAAAAAAGAACAAGGGAAAACTAGTCATTTCAAACTCATTTCAAATTTTGAAATGACCAAAACCTCAATAAAAAAACTTATTTGGGACAAATGGTGTTGGGCCAAAACTTTTTAGACCAAAGTGACAATTTTCAGCTAACCAAGTGAGCATTTTTTCAATTTTGTCTTTGTCTAATAACTAATATATAACATGGCAAAAATGGTCCATGTGGTTGTAAAAAATATGTGGATTTGGTCCAAAAATGTCACACCCCCAAACCAAGGATGGCGGAAACGTCCGGGGGTGGAGGACTTCATGTAGAGTATCACAACAATGAGTATAATAGTGCTCAAAGTAAATACAACCAACACAAATAAAATTGAAAACGTTACATCAAAGCACATGTTTACATGATTCACATCAATTACATTATAATACAAAATGAACTGTTTGACGATTTATCATCCCATCCTCAAAACGTTGTTGATTTCCTGTTTTCACTGAATTCCTGAGAATACAAGTAGTTTTGAAAAGTGTCAACACAAAGGTTGGTGAGTTCATAAGAGATTTCGTTGGAAAAGTAAATCGTTTTCCTTGTAAAAGCGTTAGAATATGTATCCAGAAAATCCGATATTTTCTTTAAAATCTGCGTAATGTAGTCTTATGACTGAAGACCAAAATGTATAAGTAACCTTTCTTATTAATAGAAAATGTTATGTACTTAAATGGACATGGACGCGTTTGAATTAAATGAAATTTATGTATGTTCTCATGTTCGTTAATACTTTATATATATGTAGTCCTAAATTAGAGGACCGAGAAATAACAAGTATTGACCATACTTAAAAGTATAAATGTGGTTTCAAATGATGTGTAGTCGTAACTACCAAAACCAAAAGTGTACAGTAATATCTGTACTCATAGAGATAAAAAGTGATTTTAAATCGACATAAAACTCATTTAGGTTTTAAAAATAAAATCCCGTAAACTTATGGATTGTTATATCCCTATGTGAGTCGCTATAATCATACTATGACTATGTGAACCTGCCACGACGTTCTCAGGCGTCACGAAAAATAAAATGACATTTGTCACCCGTAGACCTTCATGTCCCACTGTAGCTAGCAGCAAGGTGTGGGGTGTCAAACCCAATATAGATCTATATACAAGTATCACGTTCTCCCTCAAGGAGATTCTGATTATAACTACCAGGAATTATATCCCGCGCTCGGACGTACGGGGAGAGAGAGAGAGAGAGAGAGAGAGAGAGAGAGAGACAGAGAGAGAGAGAGAGTCTCACAATATAGGTTAACAAGTTTACGTGAAATGTGTGTGAATATAAATATTTCTTGTATGAATGTACCCTTCTTGTACGAGTGTGTTGAGTGATGTATCATAAACTATACCTATTATAGTCTATCTAAAATGTATGTAATATGTATGAACTCTTTTATGGAAATGTATTAGTGTTATGAATTTATCAAACTATACTTTTTATAGTTTAATATACGTGTTCTAAAATGAATGAATAATATTTATTATGAATGACTTAGTTTCAGTTCATGATGATAAACTAACAAAGAAACACATTCAATAATTAGAACTTATGATTATACACTTTGCTCAACATATTACAAAGTGTTATGATATTTACATGCTGTTGGCTAAATTTAGCCATTCTGCCCTGTTTTGGAAAAATCATAGAAAAATCATACGAAGTCGAAAACTAGATCCGTAAATTCTGAGAGTTCACAAAATGTGTTTAGTTTACTCATAATTTTTATAACGATTTTTAATGACCTCCAACTTGGTTGTATAAGTCCAAAATCACAGACTGGTCCGGATTGTTGTTTGAAATGATAGGCAGTTTTGTAAAAATCACCATAAATTGTAGAAAAATCGTATGGAGATGTGCAAGTAGTCATTTTAAAGCTAAAAACTTGAACTATGTGCACCTTGTACAGTTTTGAAAACAAAAATGTTTAAGATGCCCAAAAGAGTCCGTGAATGGAGTTGAACTTTTCTGATGAAGGCTGTTAGAAAAATTTAGTTATGTTCTTAGTGTTTTAACTTGTATTCCCCCCCTGAAAACTTGAGAAAACATGAAAATGTAGGGGTATAAACTCACCTTGAGTGATTTCAGTAGATAGATGATGGAGAGAAAGGGTGTTCAACTCAAGAACACTAGGGAAGATTGCTTGAAGATTTGAAGATCTAACACAAATATGATGGAGTTTGTGTAAGATATCCATGATTTGAGTGGAAATAAGTGAGATAATCATAAGGAGAATGGATTATGCTTACCAAATGTGGAAGAACACTTGATAATCAGCCTTGAATCTCGAGTTTGGTGGAGAAAGAGTTTGAGAGAATAGTGGTGTTTGATACTTAGTGAAATGAGAGCAAATGAGAGAAATGAGGAGAGAGGATGTTTGTTCCAGCTCTAAAAACGTGGGAATGAGTGTAATTTGAGTGTAAGGGACATTGAAGTGACTTAGGTAAGGTGGGGAGGTGTGGTTAGTCAAAGAGTGGGTGTGGGGTGGTTGCTTGTGACATTGGATAAGGGAAAAGTCAACACTCCACCTTTAATAATTCACACATTTGATTTTTATTATTTAGATAATGATTTTCATCAAAATATGTTTAAATTATGAATATTTAGGGTTTATTATGTTAAAATATAATTTCTGGAGAAAATCCCGCTTTAAAATCACGAAAAACGGGCTTAAAATGTTAAAAATATCAAAAAGGGGCTAAAAGTGACAAATTTCCAAAATCTGGCCGAGGTTCGGCCTTCTGATGCTGAAACCGAGAGGAGGGAGGGTAGAAACCGAGAGGGGAGAAGGGAGAGAGCAGGAACCGAGAGTGGAGAAGAGAGAGGAGAGGAACCGAGAGGGAAGAAGAGAACAGAGAGGCGGGTAGAGGCAGAGAGGAGAGAAGGAGCAGAGACCGAGAGTAGGGAAGAGACAGAGAGGGAAGCAAGGGAACCGAGAGGCAGAGCAGGGAACCGAGAGGGGAGACCCAGAGCAGAGGCTCGGTCCTCGTGTGCATTAGCCAACAGAGGCTCGGTCCTCGCGTGCCTTAGCCAACAGAGGCTCGGTCCTCGCGTGCCTTAGCCAACAGAGGCTCGGTCCTCGCGTGCCTTAGCCAACAGAGGCTCGGTCCTCACGTGCCTTAGCCAACAGAGGCTCGGTCCTCGATCCTGGGGCCTTTTTGGTTCCTAGTCTCGGCCTTAAGGAGCTTCGGCTCCTTAAGAAGGGTTTCGGTTCCTAAGGTCCCGTTTTCTCGTTTTTACCCCGTTTTAAGCCGTTTTTGACCCGGTTAAGGGTCGGAATGACCCGAATGATTCCAAAAAGTTACGGGAAACTTTTGAGAGAGATTTGGGAGAGATTTCTCACACTTGGAGAGATTTGGGAGAGATTTGACATTCTTGGAGAGATTTCTCATACACAGAGATATTTGCGAGAGTTTTCACATACTTGGAGAGATTTGGGAGAGATTTGACATTCTTGGAGAGATTTCTCATACAGAGAGAGATTTGAGAGAGATTTCACATACTTGGAGAGATTTGGGAGAGATTTGACATTCTTGGAGAGATTTCTCATACAGAGAGATATTTGAGAGAGATTTCACATACTTAGGGGGATTTGGGAGAGATTCGACATTCTTGGAGAGATTTCTAATACAGAGAGATATTTGAGAGAGATTTCACATACTTGGAGAGATTTGGGAGAGATTTGACATAGAGAGAGATAGAGTGAAAACGATTGAGAGAGGATCCATGTGTGACAATTGTGAGTGTCCGGCATCGTAATGCATGGTTCGTAAACCCTGTTAAGCCTTGTTTAAGGATCTTACACACTCCCGATGAGTATGCATCATTGTTTTATCGGTTTGGCTCGCCACGTACTACAGTTTTAGGTTAAGGAGATCTAGATGTTCGCACTTTTTGCTTTATGATTTCTCATTAGAATAGAAGTTATGTAGAAGTTTCATAGTGTAAATTTTAGTACTCACGGGCAAATTGAGTCAAACGGTTTGACTTGCTGACTTTAGTGGACTTTGACTTGACCGAAATTTGACGGTTATCACAAAAAAGTTTGAACTTACACCATTGGTCCAATTTTGGATATTTATAGTGATTTTGGTCCTTATCAACTTGAAAAAAAAAACTAAGGTTAGTGTTCAACAACTGATTTTTTGATAGCATTGTCATACGATTATAATAAAGAGAAATTACAAGGGTTCTCAATGGAAAGCATCAAGACTACAAAGAATAAAGCAGCATATAAATACTAGCTAGACAAAACCATAATGGGCTAAATACTAAAAGGCCCATAAACAATTAGGCTAATTATATATAGGCTAACATCCTCCCTCAAACTCACAATATCGTAGCAATAAGCATTGAGAGTTTGTCATATAAGAACCAAAACCGAGAAGTCGATAGAGCATTCGTAAAAATATCTGCAAGCTGCAAGGTTGATGAAACAAACGGAAGCGATATGGTCCCGAGCTGCACGTGATGATGGGTAAAATGAAAATCAATCTCAATGTGCTTCGTCCGCTCATGAAAAATAGAATTCTTTGCAATTTGTATCGCAATTTTGTTATCACAATACAAGGGGGTAGGTGAAGAAATATGAACTCCCATATCCGCAAGCAGCCACCGTAACTAGATAATCTCACATGTAGTTAAAGCCATAGCACGATATTCAACCTCCATGGAAGATCTAGAGATAACGTCATGTTTCTTGCTCTTCCATGAAATGAGAGGCTCTCCAAGAAATATGCAAAATCTAGTAGTGGACTTATGATCATGGTGATCACCATCCCAATCAGCATCACTATAGGCAAGTAACTTAAGAGAAGATGTCGAGGGAAACAAGAGAGTCTGAAACTGAGTGCCACGAAGATATCTTAGAATACGGAGAATAGCTCTCTAATGAATAGAAGTAGGAGCAGTAACAAACTGAATGACAACATGAACAACATGAGTAATATCAGGACGAGTAACTGTGAGACAGACCAAACTTCCCACAACAATACGATAAAGGTTCAAATCGGATTAAGGAACATCATCAGTAGGAGAGTATCATGCATTGGTTTCAAGGGGAGTATCAACAGTCTGAGTGTCAAAGAGGCCCACCCGTGTAAACAAGTAAGATATATATTTAGTCTGAGAAAGAAGATACCCTTTCGTAGACTGAGCTACCTCAATACCCAAGAAATAACATAGCAAGCCCAAATCCTTCATAGCAAATCGATGAGCTAAATCATGCTTCAAAGACTCAATACCACCATGGTTATCACCCGTAATAATCATGTCATCTACATATGAGGACAGAAGAATCCATCCTACACGCGAGCATCTAACAAACAAAGCAGAATCGTGATTACTCTGGACAAATCCAAGAGAGGTAATCACTATGGAGAATTTATCAAACCTAGCACGAGGGGCTTGCTTGAGACCATACAAATCTTTGCAAAGCTGAAAAACCTCACCCGACCAGTACTGAATTCCTAGGGGAGGAGTCATATAAACCTCTTCATGGAGGTCACAATTCAAAAAAGCATTCTTGACATCCATTTGAAAGATCTTCCACTGTTGCAGCTGGGGCAAATTTATCCTAGTAGTCAAAACCATATTGTTGGGAATACCCTTTTGCTACAAGTATGGCCTTATACAGCTCAACAGACCCATCAACTTTTGTTTTTATCTTGTACACCTAATGATAACCTAGTGTATATTTCCTAGGAGGAAGGAAAACCAAATCCCATGTATGAGTCTTATGAAGAGCAGTGAGTTCCACAGCCATAACATTTTTCCAAAGAGCATCTAAAATAGCTTCTCTATATGATTTAGGTACAGACAGATGATGGATACTCGCTATAAATGAAACAAATGGTCCTTAATATGTAGAGTAAGTAAAATATGGAAGCTTGGTGGACTTAACAAGATTAGTAGATCTCCTAAGGGGTGGTGGTGGAGGTGAATCCTTAATTTCAACAATCGGAGTCGAGGAAATCTCTGAAGAAGTGGGTGTGTCATGAGCTGAAGAATTAGGTGGCATAGATGGGTCTGAGACTCTATCTCTTCATTAAAAGGATCAATATGCAGAAGATCGGACTTCGTTACATTGTGGGTTGTAGCAGGAATCGAGTATAAAGGAATATGTTCCAAAAAAGTGACATGTCGGGAAGCATATAACTTTTGACTCACAGGATCATAGCAATGGTATCCTTTCTGTCCAATACCATACCCCCAAAATACACAATAGCATATTTTGGCCCTAACTTGTTCCTCTTAACATGAGAACGAAGAAAAAAACAAGTACATCCAAAAACTCGTAAGGAAGAGTAGTCTGGTAGATGGACATATAGCTTCTCAAAAGGAGACATTCATGAATTCAATGAAGTAAGGATACAATTAATCACATACACAACAGTTAGGACTGCCTCTCCCTAAAAGGCACTAGGGACCTGCGTAGATAGGAGCAATGAGCGGGCAATCTTAACAATATAACGGTGTTTTCGTTCTGCCACACCGTTTTGTTGAGGTGTGTCAGTAATGAAGACTAGTGTATAGTACCATCAGAAGCGAGTAACTGAGTAAAATTATTAGAGGTATATTCACCTCCTAAGTCACACCTGAAGCACTTAATCACAGTCGAATGTTGAGTTTTAACAAGAGCTCTAATTAAAGAAATCAGACTTAACAAAAATAGATGACATTTGCGACAAATAACATCATAGTACGCGGGCGTACTACTTTACCAACTACTACGCTGGGTGTACATTGAGTATGCTAGGCGTACGAAGGGATCATCTCGGACGCGTCAAACCTACGAACACGTGTGCACCATGCAATAGAGTAGGACTACGTGGCCAATCTCAGACCGTGAACACAATAGTAGGCTTGGCACACATATCTCGTACACTGGGCATACATATATACGCTAAGCATACCTCTTGGTACGCTAGGCTTTCTTCCAGCTTCGAAGTTTGTGCCTGAAACTTCAAAAAATCATATCTTTCGCATATGTGCTCCAGTTTTGATGTTATTTATATCCACCATAGGTGAGATTATGCTCTACAACTTTTGTTTAGACTCCGTCAGCTAATTCTAATATTATTTTGTAAAGTTATATTTTAACAGGTCGGGACAGGAAAAGTCCGTTAAAAATTCATAACCTTCTTTATCTGACGTCCGATTTCGTCTGTCTTTTTACCGTTGAACTACTACCAACAAGATCTTCGATTCTCGTTTAGGTTGTATCAGCTAAAAATCGCTCGATCTAAAATTCGAGTTTCGGGTTGCATACTGTTATACCAAATCTTAGAAAAGTTATAACTTCCTCATACGAAGTCAGATTTGGACATTCTTTTTATACATTCTCTCGGTTTAACATGAACTACAACTTTCATTTAGATTGCTAAGGCTAAAAAGCACTTTATCGTAAACTCACTTTTTACGTCACACTGTGTTGTGTCGGTTCTGTCGCGAAACTTCGACAGGTCATAACTTCTTCGTTATAACTCGCATTTCAGTATTCTTTATATCTCCGTAATCCTTGTTTCAACCGCTACAAATTTCTTCATAGATATCGGGTTTATCTAATACTTATTTATGACGCTTATTTTTATCATTAATTTATCAAATCATAATAATTTAGTATAAGCACATAATACTCAAATAATACATCTTTATTACTTCAAAACAAGTTACAAAGGTTGACCTAGACTATTACATCATCATTAATGCCTAGCTTAGAAACACGGGCATTACAATTCTCTCCCCCTTAGGATTATTATGTCCCTGGAATCATACATCAGCAAACAAATGTGGATAGTGACTAATCATGTCACTCTCAGTTTTGCCAGGTGAGATTTGGCACATTCGTATGTTTCCATCACACAAGCACTAAATCGACCATCTTGCATCGCAACTTATTAGTCTTACGGTCAAAATTACCGTCGGTTCTTCAATTAACCTCTTGTTTTCATCCAACCATAATTCAGAAATTGGAACTATGTCTGGAACTTCTCACATGAACTTTCTCAAATAACACACATGGAAAGTGTTATGAATACTATCTAGTTCTTCTAGTAATTCTAGCTTGTAAGCTTGGTTCCCAATCTTCTAAAGAACTTTAAACGGTCCAATAAACCTTGGACTCAACTTTGCTCTTTTACCAAATCTTATAAGTCCCATCCACGGTGAGACTTTAATCAAAACCGAATCTCTAACTTCAAATGTTATCGGTTGTCTTTTCTTGTCAACATAACTCTTTTGACGATCTTGAGCTGCTATTACACTTTCAAATTTTCAGCAGTCTGATGGACTATCTCAGGTCCCATAAACTACTATCTCGGGTCCCATAAACTGCTTTTCTCCAGCTTCAAGCCAACATGATGGCGTTTGACACTTTTGTCCATACAAAGCTTGATAAGGTGTCATCTAAATGCTCGAGTGGAAACTACTATTGTAGGAAAATTCTACCAGTGGTAAATGTTCATCCCAATTACCTTGGAATTCTAGGGTACATGCTCTCAACATATACTCTAATGTTTGAATTGTTCGTTCGCTCTAACCATCGTTTTGTGGATGGTAAGCTGTACTTAAACACAATTTCATACCCAACTCCTCTTGTAAACTTCTCCAAAACCTTGATGTGAAATGTCTATCACGATCTGATACAATCGTTAAAATAACATTGTGAACTCTTACTATCTCCTTCACGTAAGCATTTGCAAGTTTATCCATAGACCATTTTTCATTGGCTGCTATGAAGTGTGCACTTTTAGTAAACCGATCAACGACCACCCAAATCATGTCGTGACCGCTCTTCGTTTTGGGTAGTTTAGTCACAAAATCCATGGTGATATCTTCCCATTTACTTATGGGTACATGTAAAGGTTCTAAACTCCCATTTGGTTTCTAATGTTGTGCCTTAACCCTCGCACATGTCACACACTCGGCCACATACTTTGCAACATCAAGCTTCATCGTCGGCCAACAGTAGTAGGATTTTAGATCCCTATACATTTTTATGCTTCTGGGATGAATTGAGTACATCATCTTGTGAGCTTCCTCCATCAAAAGATCTCTTATTCCTCCCATTTTAGGTATCCAAATCCTATCTTTGAATACCTTTAGTCCTTAACCGTTTATATCGAACACTAACATTTTGCCCAAACGTTCTTCTTTTCGGTCATTTTTCTCTAAAGTTTCTATCAGAGCTTTCTCGATGCTTTCTACAATCGGTTAGACAACTTGATTCTTAAAGGTCCAGGCCTTTTCCTTTCAAGGCTCATTTTTCTTCTTAAAGCATCAAATACAACATTTGCTTTACCAGGGTAGTAAAGTTTTTCACAGTTGTAATCCTTAAGCAACTCTATCTAGCATCGTTGTCTCATATTCAATTCCTTCTTATTAAAGAGATATTGAAGTCTCTTATAATCAGTGAAAAGTTTGCACTTTGTGCCATAAAGATAATGTCTCCATATCTTTAGGGCGAATACTACTACTGCCAACTCCAGATCACGAGTAGGGTAGTTCTTTTTATGTTCTTTCAATTGTCTCGATGCATATGCTATCACTTTATCCCTTTGGGTCAGAACACAACCTAACCCAACTCTAGATGCATCCCTATAAACTGCAAAGTCTTCAACTCCTTTAGGTAAACAAAGAATCGGTGATTCACACAACTTCTTCTTTAACTTTTGGAATGCTTCCACATGTTTTTCACTCCAAGTATAAGTAGCTCCTTTGTAGGTCAAAGTTGTCAATGGAGCAGCTATCGAAGAAAAGCATTGGATAAATCTTCAAAAATATTCAGCTAATCCCAGAAAGCTTCGGATCTCTGGGGACTCTTTGGTTGTTCCCACTTTATTATAGCTTCAATATTAGTTGGGTCAACCATAATCCCTTCTTGGTTAACCACATGACCCAAAAATTGGACTTCTTGAATCCAAAAATCACATTTGGAGAACTTTGCATACGGCTTCTCCTTATCACTCCAAAACGTTACATGCAAGTTCTAATATCGTAGTCGTACGCTTAGAATCCTGAACACATAAGGTTTCTAGATCCGGTCGGCAACAGACCATAGATCCGAACAATTAATGGCATATATGGAAAACATATAACATTGAGCACATAAAAGCATTTTAGGCATCTTTCCTAAAATAAACTAGTGCTCGTGTCTAAAATATGGTAGACACTCATCTCAGGATCATCACTTAACATTCTAAGTTTAAGTCGAGAAATCCTACAAATTCCTAGTTCTCTTAAACTAATGCTCTAATACCAACTGTGACATCCCCAATTTCTCGGTCAGAAAAGACCGATTTAGTTTATGCTTTTAAATTAAAATCAGAGTAATCTCTCAAATAAAAAAATATGCAGAATTTGTCCCAAAACAAATATGATAAAATTTTATCAAAACATTTTTTAAAGAAATGTATTTTTTTTCATTTCATTACAAAACTCGGCATGTCCACATTGATACAGACCAAAAACATAAACAGTACATTATATCCATTACAACAGTTATTTACATATACTGACCTATAATCCAAAAATCTCTCATCATCATTCAACTATGCTCTGGGTTCACTACCTGTAATATAGAAAGTTGAGTGGGTCAGGCTTGGGAGTCTGGTGAGCATCTAAGGTTTTTAACCCACAAATAATAAATTTATTAATTTCCTTCACCAACAATAAATTTATTAATTTCATCAACCAACAATATCCCTGATTACCTATTCCCGTTATCCTCACTTTACGTCCCTAAACACCTATCACAAGGGACCTAGCCTAAGGATCATCATCGGGGTGGATAATATTGCTAAGGGGATTCCTCAACCATATATGTTCATAAGGCAACCATGAGGGGGATGGAGTACATCTGGTGAACACTCAGTTCAAAAACACCTGCAGGTTGTGAGCCTGCTAGCGTTCCACTGGACTCTCTAGAATAGTCCGTGGTCGTCATCTATACTCCGCTAGATGACTAGAAACATCAACAACATCATCGAGGCCTCTCATCATTTTAACACACATCAACTATTTCATCTACCCATATTATACCCATCATATTTGTAGATAAAAATACATATACAGTTTAAATCATTCTAAACATGTATAAAAACTTCATTTAACATCCATCTCAAATAAACAAACAATATTTATACACATAGCACGTATTTTATAGAAAATATTTCATATCTATGTGTAAGATGAAAGTGACCACACATTCACATGATGTGACGATAACTGGGCAGCACTTCGTCCCTTAAAATAATCTTTTCCGATAAAACTGGGATGTTTTCTCAAAAACCGGGCTTCACATGCACAGAGTTTCGACTGGAAAACTCTTTTTCTCGGGGTCTTCGGGGCTTTCTTATGATGCTAGGATGGTATTTTAGGTTTAGGAGTATTTAGTGTATGATGCCTCGAGTTACGTTAGGCATAACTTTCCTGGTACGCGGGGAGTACTTCTTCACCAGCCATTACACTGGGTGTAACATCATAGTACGCAGGGCGTACTACCTTACCAACTACTACACAGTTCCATCTGGTGAACACTCAGTTCAAAAACACTTGCAGGTTGCGAGCCTGCTAGCGTTCCACTGAACTGTCTAAAATAGTCTGTGGTCGTCATCTATACTCCACTAGATGACTGGAAACATCAACAACATCATCGAGGACTCTCATCATTTTTAACACACATCAACTATTTCATCTACCCATGTTATACCCAAGATATTTGTAGATAAAAATACATATACATTTTAAATCATTCTAAACATGTATAAAAACTTCATTCAACATCCATCACAAATAAATAAACAATATTTATACACATAGCACGTATTTTATAGAAAATACTTCATATCTACGTGTAAGATGAAAGTGACCACACATTCACATGATGTGACGATAACTGGATAGCACTTCGTCCGTTAAAATAATCTTTTTCGATAAAACTGGGATGTTTTCTCAAAAACTGGGCTTCACGTGGGCATAGTTTCGCCCGAAAAACTCTTTTTCTCGGGGTCTTTGGGGCTTTCTTATGATGCTAGGATGGTATTTTAGGTTTAGGGGTATTTAGTGTAACATAAAGGAAAGTAGAGGGTGAGAGAAGTGAAAATTGTAAACAAAAATCGGTTGGCTTCGATCGCTATTTATAGTGCATGATGCCTCGAGTTACGCTGGGCGTAGCTTTCCTGGTACGCGGGAAGTACTTCTTCACCAGCCATAACACTGGGCGTAACATCATAGTACGCGGGGCGTACTACTTTACCAACTACTACGCTGGGTGTACATCGAGTATGCTAGGCGTACGAAGGGATCATCTCGGACGCGTCAAACCTACGAACACATGTGCACCATGCAATGAAGTAGGGCTACGTGGCCAATCTCAGACCGTGAATACAATAGTAGGCTAGGCATACATATCTCGTACACTGGGCATACATATATACGCTAAGCATACCTCTTGGTATGCTAGGCTTTCTTCTAGCTTCGAAGTTTGTGCCTAAAACTTCAAAAATTCATCTTTTTCACATACATGCTCCGTTTTTGACGTTATTTATATCCACGCGTAGGTGAGATTATGCTCTACAACTTTTCGTCAGACTCCGTCAGCTAATTCTAATATTATTTTGTAAACTTATATTTTAACAGACCAGGACAGGAAAAGTCCATTAAAAATTCATATAACACCGTAAAATTTAAGACAATTTTTCGCATTTTAAAACACATTTCCAAACACATTCATTAAACAAAATCTCATTGTATCATATCATTGTTCACAAAACATTTCCTAAGATAAAATCATAATAAACTCCGCAGATGTGTGTACAGATCATGTCGGCGCCTTCCCGCTATCATCACTGGTACCTGAAACACCTAACACATAACACTGTAAGCATAAAGCTTAGCGAGCTCCCCAAAATACCACACATAACACATACTAGCCACTCGAGTCTATAACCCTATGGGACCTTGGGCCCTAACTCTGTGGACCCTCTGGTCCTAGCTCTGTGAACCTTCCAGTTCTAATTTTGATATACTCTGATATACACATAGCATAAATCACATAGAAATAATGCAGTGCAACACATCACATAAATAGCATACAATAACTCTATCACATAACTCTAATCACCACTCAAGGTAAAGTATAGTGAGAAGACTCACCTCAGATGTCTCGGTAAATCCCTCACTCGGTAGCAGTATAGTCTAGCCTCCGCCTAATCACATAAAGTAAGATACGCTCATAAATATAACTCTCGAGACTAGACCCAACCCTCTCTTAGCATCCTCAGATGGGTAAAAGACCATTTTACCCCTCTCTTGACTCAAAGACCCCATTGTTGACCAATCCCTAAAAGTCAACAAATTCAACGGTCAAACTTTGACCTGACTCGTCGAGTGCACTTGGGCGACTCGGCGAGTCTACACGTGAACTCTACTCCTCTGATTCTCTTTTGACTCACCGAGTCACTCGCTTAACTCGGCGGGATACTCTCTAGATTCACAGTCTCGGGACAACTCCACTCGACTCGTCGAGTCTGTTCATGGACTCGGCGAGTCCAATCCATGCTCGCTTCCAATGGCTTCCTGAGGTCAGATCTGATGCTCGACTCAATAGATCTATCCTTTCTAGTCCTAATAATCACGTTAAGTTCGAAGCTTAATGCCCATGCAAAGGCTCCAAGGTTCTATTTGAAGAAATGACCTCTAATATGGCATCTTAAGTTCATATTCACTATCAATCCACATAAAGCTCAAAGGAGTAAGGTCTATGGACCTCTATGGATCCAGATCCAAGACCATAATACGAAAAGGAACCATATACTCAATCAAAACCATCTACCAAAGGGTCTAGAAAACCCTAATTCTATAAACAATCACCAAAACAGAAAATGGATCGAGATTATACCTCAAATAAGAACTCATTAGCTTAGAATTCCTCCAAATAGCACCTCCTTCAGCCTCCTCTTGATCTTCATCACCTTCTTCTTGCTAAACCAATGATAGAAAGATCAAATATAGCCTCTCCTCCTCATAAACGACTTAGCTCACTTAGCGTTTCTCTCAAGGGATTGGTAGCCGCAATGGGAGGCTATGAGTGTCCTTAAATAGGATCCAAAACCCGGGATTTAGGGTTTCAATTGCCAGTGCAGACTCGGCGAGTCATATGCCCGACTCGTCGAGTCTGGTCGCGAAGATTCGCAGAAACTTCCTCACCTACTCGACGAGTCGTGGCACCAACTCGTCAAGTCCCTCCTTTTCCTTGAATAAATAAATACAGTTAAATCATACCCGAAACTCTGGATGTTACAATTCTCCCCCACTAGAATTAAACTTCGCCCTCGATGTCTTGCGCTGCAAACAGCTCGGGGTACTGCTCAATCATCTCCGACTCTACTTCCCACGTCAGCTCAGATCCTTTTCTGTGCTGCCACCGGACCTGAACCAGAGGCACTTCCTTGTTCCTCAAAACCTTTACCCTCCGATCTCGAATCGCAATCGGCTTTTCAATATAATCCAGACCCGTATCCACCTGGATATCCTCTAATGGAACCACTGCCGACTTATCAGCGATACACTTCCTCAACAGGGACACGTGGAAGGTATCGTGAATCTGACTCAACTCTGCAGGCAGCTCTAAGCGGTACGCTACCCTGCCCACCCTGGCGGTCACCCTGAAAGGGACAATATATCGAGGCCCCAACTTGCCTCTCTTCCTAAATCGGATCACTCCTTTCCAAGGAGATACCTTCAAGAGTACGAAGTCACCGACCTGGAACTCGAGCTCTGACCGTCGTTTATCTGCATAACTCTTCTGATGGCTCTGGGCCGTCAGTAACCTCTATCTGACCTGCTGAATCTGCTCGGCCGTCTGAAGCACAATCTCGGTACTACCCATCACAAATTGCTCTACTTCTCCCCAACACATGGGGGTCTGACACCTCCTTCCATACAACAGCTCAAAGGGTGGCATACCGATGCTCGAATGATGGCTATTGTTATAGGAAAACTCAGCCAACACATGCTTGAAGCATGTCCTCGAGCGTCTGAATCGTCTGCTCGGTCTGCCCATCAGTCTGTGGGTGGTATGCGGTACTAAAATGCAACCTTGTACCCAATTCCTCATGAAACTTATTCCAGAACCTGGAAGTGAAACTCACATCTTGATCCGAAACAATCGAGACTGACACTTCATGTCGTGATACCACCTCTCTCACGTACAACTCTGCCAGCCTCTCCACAGAAGAGCTCCCGCTAATAGCAAGGAAGTGAGCGCTCTTCATCAACCTATCCACAATCACCCAAATTGTATCAACACCCCTCGCAGTCCTCAGCGGTTTGGTGATGAAATCCATGGTAATATGTTCCCATTTCCAATCGGGAATCTCTAACGGCTGCAGCTTACCATGTGGACGCTGGTGCTCGGCCTTAACCCTGCGACAGGTCAAGCACCTCTCAACGAACCATGTAACATCCCTCTTCATACAGGGCCACCAATACTCTTTCTTCAGGTCCAAATACATCTTAGTAGCCCCGGGATGGATTGAAAACTTCGATCTATGGGCCTCCTCCATCAAGATGGTGCGCGTTCCGCCCACAAACAGCACCCAAATCCGTCCCTAGAAGGTCATAAGTCCTCGGCTATTGGTGATGAACTCCGATACCTGTCTGATAATCCACTTCCTCTTACGGTTCTCCGGTCTCACGGCCTCAGCCTGGGCCCCTCGAATGGTGTCAAATACTGGGGTCATTACTGTCAGCCTCATACAAACATCCTGTATCGGGGCGCCCTC
The DNA here is from genome assembly GCF_052625555.1 of Lactuca saligna. Classification (NCBI taxonomy): domain Eukaryota; kingdom Viridiplantae; phylum Streptophyta; class Magnoliopsida; order Asterales; family Asteraceae; genus Lactuca; species Lactuca saligna. The sequence continues at coordinate 43,489,978 of NC_136420.1, read as the reverse complement.
CGCCCTACGACTCAGGGCATCGGCTACAACGTTAGCCTTGCCCGAGTGGTACAGGATCTCACACACATAATCCTTCACCACATCCAATCATCTCCTCTATCGCATGTTCAGATTGGGCTGATCCATCAAATACTTCAGGCTCTTGTGGTCTGTGTATATGGTACACCGAACCCCATACAAATAGTGACGCCAGATCTTGAGGGAAAACACCACTGCCCCCAACTCCAGATCATGGGTGGGATACCTCATCTCATGAGGCTTCAGCTGCCTTGATGTGTATGCTATCACATGCCCCCTCTACATAAGCACCGCTCCTAACCCTGTTATCAACACGTCACAATACACCACGAAGTCCTCCATCCCCTTCGGAAGGGCTAACACCGAGGCTTCGCATAGTCTCTGGCGAAGCGTCTTGAAGGAGGCCTGCTGCTCTTGGCCCCATGAAAAAGCAACACCCTTTTGGGTCAACTTGGTGAGTGGTACGGCGATCTTGGAGAAATCCCTGATAAATCTCCGATAGTAACCAGCCAACCGTAGGAAACTCCTGATCTCGGTAGGTGACCTCGGCACCTCCGAACTCATCACTGCCTCAATCTTGGCCGGATCGACCAATATCCCTTTTTGGTTAACGAGGTGTCCTAGGAACTGGACCTCCCGTAACTAGAAATCATACTTGGAGAATTTGGCATAAAGCCTCTCCGATCTCAAAACTCCGAGGATCTCTCTCAAATCTTCCTCATGCTGCTCTTTGGATCTTAAATACACCAATATGTCGTCAGTCAACACGATCACCGAGCGATCCAACATCGGCCTGCACACTCTTTTCATGAGATCCATGAACACCGTCGGTGCATTGGTGAGCCTAAAAGGCATCACCACGAACTTGTAATGCCCGTAACGAGTCCTGAACACTATCTTCTGGATGTCCTCATCTCGCACCCTCACCTAATGATATCCAGACCTCAAATCGATCTTGGAGATCCAAGATGCTCCCTGTAACTGATCAAACAAATCATCGGTCCTCGGTAATGGGTAACGGTTCTTGACCGTCAGCTTGTTCAATTCCCTGTAATCAATGCACATCTGGTGTGAGCCATCCTTTTTCTTAACAAAAAGGATAGGTGCTCCCCACGACAAACTGTTCGGCCGAATAAACCCCTTCCCCAGCAGCTCCTGAAGCTGTGAGGATAACTCCTGCATCTCTGGAGGCGCAAGGCGATAGGGCGCCTTGGCGATAGGTGCAGCCCCTGGAAACAAATTGATACTGAACTCAACCCGCCTCTCAGGAGGCACACCCAGTAACTCCTTCGGAAATACATCCGGGAACTCATGCACTATCAGAACCTCATCAACAGACCTCAGTCTCTCTGAGTCAACCCTCGTATCCATCACATACGCTACAAATCGCTTACAGCCTTGTTGTAGACTCTGTCTCACTCTAGCGGCTGAACAAAATGCCGACCTAGAACGCGTACCCTCGCCGTACACCGTAAGAACTCCCCCACTAGGGTCTCGTATGGTCACCAATTCTCTCATCAACAGACCTCAGTCTCTCTGAGTCAACCCTCGTATCCATCACATACGCTACAAATCGCTTACAGCCTTGTTGTAGACTCTGTCTCACTCTAGCGGCTGAACAAAATGCCGACCTAGAACGCGTACCCTCGCCGTACACCATAAGAACTCCCCCACTAGGGTCTCGTATGGTCACCAATTCTCTCTCGCAGTCGATAACCGCTCCAAATTTGCTCAACCAGTCCATGCCCATGATGACACAAACATCTCCCATCGCAATAGGAACTAAATCAATCGGAAACTCAACGCCGAAAATCTCGAGTACACACCCTCGGATCACCTCGGTGGCATACACCGCTCTCTCGTCAGCTATGGAAACTCTCAGGGGTCAACTCAACGCCTCTTGACTAATACTGATGTGCTAACTAAAGGCCAAAGATACAACAGACCGACTCTCCCCCGAGTCAAATAACACCAAGGCAGGTACAGAACTCACAAGAAAAGTACCTACGCATATCATAATATAAGCACAATATCTCAACATAAAAGTAAATACATGAAAGAATACATACCAGCCACGACATCGAGCACTACGCAGACCTCTTCCGCAGTCAACTGGAAGACTTTCCCTCGTGCCTTTGGTGCCTCGGCCTTTACGGGCCGACTGTCCGTAGCTCTCACTGGAGCAGGGGCAGATCCCTGAGAAGCTCCCTGCGTTGTCCCTCGCAATTGTGGACACTCTGCCTTCCGGTGTCCGGTCTGGTTGCAGTGAAAATATATTGTAAATCCCTTGGGGCAATCCTTGGCCATATGCCCCTCCCTGCCACATTTGTAGCAAGACCCTGCTCTGCACACCCCATCGTGGCTCTTGCCACACTTGCCACAAGTGCGGTCCTTCTGACTCCTAGATCTCGAATCAGTGGGCTTGGCCCGCTTGGCTGCCGGTTGAGACTGCATCGGTCGCTGATCCCTCCCCTAAGACTCAACCTCCTCCCTAGCCTGGGTCTTTAGCTCGATCTCCCTCTTCCGGGCATTTGCCTAAAGCTCAGCAAATGTCCGGTACGTCGAGTTTGCCACGAACTCCCGTATATCCCTCCTCAAAATGCTCAGATATCGGCTCATACGTGACTACTTGAAGGACATGTGCTCTGGGCAAAACATCGCCCGCTCATGGAACATCCTCGTAATCACTGTAACAGACTCAGTACCCTGCTTGAGGGTCAAAAACTCCTGGGCCAAATGCTCCCTCTCCACCTGGGGAACGTACTCATCTTGAAACATAGGAGTGAACCTCTCCCAAGTCACTACAGCAAGCTTAGCAGGCAAATAATGCGCTGTCACAAACTTCCACCAATCCTTCACTCCCAAGCAAAGTTGGTTCAACGCGAACCGGACCCTCAAATGCTCTGGAGATGAGCAGGTGAAGAAACACCCCTCGATGTCTGAAATCCACCTCATCGCTGCAATCGGGTCCTGGGTCACATCAAACTCTGGTGGTTTTGTGTTGCTGAACTCCCGAAACAGCAACGCATCACCACCCTACGGTCTAGCCGTAGCTACAGCTGCAGTGGCTGCAACAACAACATCATCAGTAAGAGCAGCGTATCTCTCGTCGAATTTCTCTATCAGGGTGGTCTTGATAGACCCGAACATCTCTTGAATCTCATCGCGGATGGCAGCAGCCACCTCATCATGAATCATCTGGCAGAGCTCCTCGTCGATCACACCCCTCCACTAGTCCCTGGTCTGTGGCGCGTCCCCACCATAATGCCTCTATGAAATACAACGCAAGATATTAGAAACTTGCTCGGGTGTACACACACTCGATATCCCAATCCTACTTGATCTCTGGTACCCTAAGGATTCTTACTTGGGCTGCGTACTGACCCGGTGCCTTCGGTAGTACGGGCCCAATACTACCGACCACACTGCGTCAGCATTCATCCCAAGTCCTCCTCCCAAAGTCCCAAATTCCAAGCACTCTACTTTCTCAAATCATATGCTACTCACTAGCTGATCTCTCATAAGCTCCTCGCTGCTATCTAAACACTCTCAAGCATCCCTAGCAGCAAAGCTCCTAGACTACGACATCATATATCAGGCCACTCTAGTCCTAATAAGGATATCTAGTATACCCTAGCATGCATAATATAGCTCATCATATAACATAACATAATATATCTCGTAACACTTATTACAAGGGTATTTTGGGAAATCACCGTTCGGGCGTTGGCTAATCGTACACACAGCTATGCTCTGTTTTTCTCAAAACTTTTTTTTTAAATTGTTTTGTTATCAAAAAAATTTCCAAATCCTCAGTTTGAGTTTAGATACGCCTGAAGGTGCATCTGAATCCCTCAAACCAAGGCTCTGATATCAACTTGTAACACCGTAAAATTTAAGACAATTTTTCGCATTTTAAAACACATTTCCAAACACATTCATTAAACAAAATCTCATTGTATCATATCATTGTTCACAAAACATTTCCTAAGTTAAAATCATAATAAACTCCGCAGATGTGTGTACAGATCATGCCGGCGCCTTCTCGCGATCATCACTGGTACCTGAAACACCTAACACATAACATTGTAAGCATAAAGCTTAGTGAGTTCCCCAAAATACCACACATAGCACATACTAGCCACTCGAGTCTATAACCCTATGGTCCCTTGGGCCCTAACTCTATGGACCCTCTGGTCCTAGCTCTATGAACCTTCCGGTTCTAATTCTGATATACTCTGATATACACATAGCATAAATCACATAGAAACAATGCAGTGCAACACATCACATAAATAGCATACAATAAATCTGTCACATAACTCTAACCACCACTCAAGGTAAAGTATAGTGAGAAGACTCACCTCAGATGTCTCGGTAAATCCCTCACTCGGTAGCAGTATAGTCTAGCCTCCGCCTAATCACATAAATATAACTCTCGAGACTAGACCCAACCCTCTCTTAGCATCCTCAGATGGGTAAAAGACCATTTTACCCCTCTCTTGACTCAAAGACCCCATTGTTGACCAATCCCTAAAAGTCAACAAAGTCAACGGTCAAACTTTGACCTGACTCGTCGAGTGCACTTGGGCGACTCGGCGAGTCTACACGTGAACTCTACTCCTCTGATTCTCTTTTGACTCACCGAGTCACTCGCTTAACTTGGCGGGTCACTCTCTAGATTCAAAGTCTCGGGACAACTCGACTCGACTCGTCGAGTCTGTTCATGGACTCGGCGAGTCCAATCCATGCTCACTTCCAATGGCTTCCTGAGGTCAGATCTAATGCTCTACTCAATAGATCTATCCTTTCTAGTCCCAATAATCACATAAAGTTCGAATCTTGATGCCCATGCAAAGGCTCCAAGGTTCTATTTGAAGAAATGACCTCTAATATGGCATCCTAAGTTCATATTCACCATCAATACACATAAAGCTCAAAGGAGTAAGGTCTCTGGACCTCTATGGATCCAGATCCAAGACCATAATACGAAAAGGAAACATATACTCAATCAACACCATCTACCACAGGGTCTAGAAAATACTAACTCTATAAACAATCACCAAAACAGAAGATGGATCGAGATTATACCTAAAATAAGCACTCCTGAGCTCAGAATTCCTCCAAATAGCACCTCCTTCAGCCTCCTCTTAATCTTGATTGTTGGTGATTTGTTTCACTAATGTGTTTTAAGTGTAATGGGATTACTTTTGTTGACCAAAAGTGATCTTGATAAATATTAAACAAGTAAGGAAGGTGTGGAGTGCACACTTGTTTAAGTTTATTCAAGATTAAAAGTAGACTGTCATTTAGGGGCGAAGCCCCTGAACGAACGGGGGTCCGAGGGCAACACCCCTGGGAGCGGGGTCCAAGGGGCGGCAACCCCTGGCTGGGATCGAGCTTAGGGAGTACCACCCAATACTTTGATTTGATAGTGAAATCACAATTCTCAGAATTTACAAGGCTATTTTATCCCTATTATCTTACAAAAATCAAAGTATTCTATGATCATGGAAAGTGGTGATTCTGTGAAGGAAATGACAAGTAAGTTTGAAAAACTGAACAAGTTTGAAGGGCAAGATTTTCGTAGATGGTAGAAGAAGATGAAGTTTCTCCTTACCACTCTGAAAGTGGTGTATGTTCTGAGTACACCCATGTCAGTCTTACCAAAATTTGTTGAAGATGAACCTTTGGAGGCAACAAGGAGAAGATCAAAGTGGGAAAATGATGACTATATATGTCATGGTCATATTCTCAATGGTATGTCGAACTCTCTTTTTGACATTTATCAAAATTTCGAATCTGCAAAAGAATTGTGGGATTCTCTTGAATCCAAGTACATGGTTGAAGATGCTTCTAATAAGAAGTTTCTTGTTAGTAACTTTATGGGTTACAAGATGATTGACTCCAGATCTGTTATGGAACAATTCCATGAAATGTTGAGGATTCTGGGACAGTTTGCTCGACACAATTTAAAAATGGATGAAGCCATTTCTGTGGCTGTGATAATTGACAAACCACCCCCTTCCTGGAAGAATTTTAAACACAATCTGAAACATAACAAAGAGGAATTGATTTTGACTCAACTTGGAAGTCATTTAAGGATTGAAGAGTCCATAAGGACTCAAGAACTTGATAACAATCCTAAAGGCAAGAACCAAGTTGGTTCCTCTTCTGTGAACATGGTGGAAGGAGAAAGTTCAAAGAATCCCAAGAAGTCTAATGGACAAAGGAAGTTTAAAGGAAAGGATGACAAGTCTCCCAACAAAAAGGCTAAGTTGGTTTATTGGAATTGTAACAAACCGGGTCACTTCAAGAAAGATTGTCGTCTTCGCACAGTGAACAAGGATGGTGCTGGACCAAGTGGATCCAAGGATCCAGAAAAGCAACAAGGTCAGATTTCTGTTTTCATGCAGAATCCTAAATATATTCAGAATTATATATCTGTGATTTTTGAAGCATTTTATGTGAAGGATGATAAAGTTGCATGGCGGGCTGATTCGGGAGCAATAAGTCATGTTTGAAAAGATCTATATTGGTTCAAGAACTTTCAACCAATTGAAGATGGATCTGTTGTGAAGATGGGAAATGTTGCAACTGAACCAATCAAGGGCATAAGATCTGTTTTACTTACTTTTACTTCTGGGAAATGTTTGTGTTTGAACAATGTTTTATATGTTCCAGGGATTCGTAAGAATCTCGTATCTAAAATTGTATTAAATAATTGTGGTTACAAACAAGTGTTAGAAAGTGACAAGTATATCTTGTCAAGACATGGTTCTTTTATGGGATTTGGATATATATATGTAATGGAATGATTAGGCTTAATATTAATTATCCTTCTAGTGATAATTCTATTTGCATGGCTTCTAGTAGTAGTAACAATAATTTTCATAAATCTGAATTATGGCATGCTAGATTAGGACACATTCATTATAAGAGATTAAAAGACATGTCTAAAATGAGTTTAATTCCTGCTTTTGATATGCAAAATAATGAAAAATGTAAAACATGCATGCTAACTAAAATCACTAGACAACCTTTCAAAGATGTTGTTAGGGAAAGCAAGGTGTTGGATCTTATAAATATTGATTTATGTGATTTCCAAGCAACACCTTCCCTTGGAAACAAGAAGTATGTTGTTACTTTTATTGATGATGCATCTAGATATTGTTATATCTATTTGCTACATTCTAAGGATGAAGCACTTGATAAATTTAAAATCTATAAACAACAAGTTGAGCTTCATAAAAATGAATTAATAAAAGTATTGCGTACTGATAGAGGTAATGAGTATTATGATCCAAATTATTTTGAATCAACTGGAATAATACATCAAACCACAGCTCCATATACACCACAACAAAATGGTGTAGCTGAAAGGAAGAATAGGATTTTGAAAGAAATGGTAAATTCCATGTTGTCATATTCTGGTTTAAGTGAAGGGTTTTGGGGTTAGGCAATGTTAACAGCATGTTACATCTTCAATAGAACTCCAAATAAAAGGAGTAAGTTATGAACTTTGGTGTAAAAAGGTACCAAATTTGAGTTATCTCAAAGTTTGGGGTTGTAGAGCAGTTGTAAGGCTCACTGAACCCAAAAGGAAAACATTGGATGAGAGAGGTATAGATTGTATCTTTATTGGATATGCTGAGCATTCCAAAGCATATAGATTCTATGTTTTAGAATCTAATGACTCTGTGTCTGTAAACATAGTAATAGAGTCAAGAGATGCTATCTTTGATGAAGAAAGATTTACATCTATACCTAGACCAAGGGACATGATTCATCAATCTTCCAGCAAGAGTACTACTCAAGCTGAAGATGTTTCTGGTGGTGCAAGTTCTGTACCTGAACTTAGGAAAAGCACCAGAGCTAGAAAAGCTAAGTCTTTTGGATCTGATTTTCAACTATATTTAATTGAAGGAACAAGGAATGAGAGTATTTATCAACATCAATATTGTTTTAATATTGAAGAGGATCCAAAGACTTTTAGTGAAGCTATGGCTTCTAGGGATGTTCATTTCTGGAAAGAGGCAATTCATGATGAGATTGATTCTATCATGCATAACAATACTTGGGTTTTGACTGATTTACCTCCTGGTTGCAAGGCATTAGGATGTAAATGGATCCTCAAAATAAAAATGAAGGAGGACGGCACAATTGATAAGTATAAATCCAGATTAGTTATCTAAGGCTTTAGACAAAAGGAAGGCATTGATTTCTTTGAATCTTATGCTCCTATTGCTAGAATTTCTACTATTAGATTATTATTAGCTCTTGCAGCTATACATAATCTTGTAATTCACCAAATAGATGTGAAAATTGCATTCTTGAATGGTGACTTGGATGAGGATATATACATGAAACAACCTGAAGGGTTTGTGATGCCTGGAAATGAACACAAAGTGTGCAAGTTGAAGAAATCATTATATGGTTTGAAACAAGCACCAAAACAAGGGAATCAAAAGTTTGATGATGTTGTCTTGTCTAATGGTTTTGCATTAAACCAAGCCGACAAGTGTGTATATAGCAAATTTGATACTTCTGGTAAAGGAGTCATGATTTGTTTATATGTATATGATATGTTGATTTTTGGTACTGATTTAGAAGAAGTTGATAAAACCAAGAAATTCTTATCATCTAGTTTTGATATGAAAGACATGGGGGAGGCTGAGGTAATTCTTGGTATAAGAATTAGAAAAGGAAACAATGGGATTTCAATTTCTCAATCACATTATATTGAGAAGATATTGAAAATTTTTAACTTTGAGAATTGTTCTCCTGTTAGCACTCCTATAGAACCTAGTCTTAAGCTTCTACCTAATAAAGGATCTCCAGTGTCTCAACTTGAATACTCAAGGGATATTGGTTGTCTAATGTATGCCATGATTAGTATTAGGCCTGATATAGCATATGTTGTAGGAAGGCTTAGTAGATATACTAGTAATCCTAGTTCACATCATTGGCAAGCTGTGAGTAGAGTATTCAAGTACTTGAAAGGGACCATGAATTATGGTTTAACTTATAGTGGATATCCTTCTGTTTTGGAAGGTTATTCAGATGCCAGCTGGATTAACAACTTAGAGGATCACTCCTCTACAAGTGGTTGGGTGTTTCTTCTTGGAGGAGGTGCCATTTCTTGGGCATCTAAGAAACAGACTTGTATTACTAACTTAACCATGGAGTCCGAGTTTGTTGCATTGTCTACTACTGGGAAAGAAGCTGAGTGGCTAAGGAATTTGATTTATGAAATTCCATTATGGCCCAAACCGATATCTACCATTTCTATCAGATGTGATAGTGCACCAACCTTGGCTAAGGCTTATAGTCAAGTGTATAATGGAAAGTCTATACATTTAGGTGTTAGACATAGCATGATTCGTGAGCTCATCATGACTGGTGTGATATCTGTGGAGTTTGTAAGAACTCGGTTGAATTTAGCCGATCATCTAACCAAAGGGTTAGCAAGAGATCTTATGCACAAGGCGGCCGTAGGGATGGGTTTAAAGTCCACTTAAATCTTTTATATTGAGATACCCAATTCTCATCTAATGCAATATTAGCTGTTGAATTCAATGTGGAAAGCTTGATATTTGAAGATTGGAACACATTTTATTATCATCCGAAGGTATGTGTTCAGTACTGCAAGTTAAGGAGCTTGAAATTTTATTTCTTAATAGTTCTTTGAAAAAATTCATTTGCAGGTGCAAGAACAAAAGAACTACCTATATAAGCATGAAGTTTAGCTGCTTCAAGAAGTTGGGAATTGACTTTGATATGCTTATTGAAGGATGTGACACAAGCTAGTGAAATATAGTGTAAGCTAGAACTTAGAGAATGTAAATTGTTGTGTATATTATCTTCATGTATTCACTTAGAATAGAAAGGGTTCAATCCTTAGTGACACCCTAATATTCGAATATTTGGAATGAATAATATACTAATGTGAAATTCAATCATCACGATATTTCATTTATGCATTAGTTTGTTATGTTTTTGTTTTAAATTAATCAAGATTACACTTAAATGGGGGAGGTTTGTTGGTGATTTGTTTCACTAATGTCTTTTAAGTGTAATGGGATTACTTTTGTTGACCAAAAGAGATCTTGATAAATATTAAACAAGTAAGGAAGGTGTGGAGTGCACACTTGTTTAAGTTTATTCAAGATTAAAAAGTAGACTGTCATTTAGGGGTGAAGCACCTGAACGAACGGCGGTCCGGGGGCAACGATCCTGGGAGCGGGGTCCAAGGGGCGGCAACCCCTAGCGGGGTCTAAGTGATGGGTTTTGTACATAAGAACATTCCTAAGTGCACATACAAACCCTAATGCTCGGATCTAGGTTTCTCTAATTAAACATGCTTTGAATCCAAGACTCCTAATGGCTAATTAGGTATAAGAACAACACAAAACCAGAGTTAGAAGCATACCTTGAAACACTTGTTTGATCTTCTTGTTCTTGGAGCTTTAGAGTCACAATTGTCACTCCTCTAATGGCTTACAAACACCAACTAGCAAAGAGGATGATTTGAGAAAGAGGAGAGAGGAGGGAATTCGGACAGGGGTTCTCTACTTTAGATGAAGTCCCGATTTCCCTTTGCTATTGGGTCTATTTATACTTGTAGACTCCTTAAGGGTTACAACTCAAACCCTAGTTGGATAACTATTACTCAAAGCAATCCAAATCCTTCCCAAGATAATGCCTTAGACGATTTTGAGGCTTATCCTAGCCTAGAAATCGTCCAACCCCTATCCAATAAGGATTTACAGTCTAAATTATAACTATCAAACAATTGACAGTTTATACCCTCTTATTTAATTAATCTCTTTAAGTCACCAGATTAATACTAATTAATCTATGACTTATATTAATCAAATAACTATATTATTATTCCTTATATTATTCTCATAATATATATATTAATAATATCTATTCTCTCATAATAAATCATCCTACCAAGTTGCTATGGTGAAGGCAACCCAAAAGGACCATGCACAATCGGGTCAAATACTTGCCTAATATAGTTGCAACCTTAGACACTATTCCAATAGTCTCCCACTTGGATAAGTCTAGTAACTATATGCGCAGCTACACTCCGATTTGCAATCGTAGCTCTCAAAAGACGCTTTCAAACTCTGATCTAATCAATCTTGTCCTTCAGATAAGGGATCGTATAGTCCTCTGTTAGATATCATGCTGACAATACTATGGAATGATTAGTCTAGCATTTGGTTTCTCGATCTCTGATTTATTTGACATAGAACTTAATCGAACACATCAATTCAGTTCTGACCGGGCCCGGCACATAAGTCAAATCAAATCATCGAGCGGCCGAGATATCATTTTTTTCCTTCTTAGGATAAAAGTTACAGATAAACTTCGACTTATATGCATTTACTTATTCATTAACCAACTACACACAACAATGCGTTTTATAACATCGAGTTACCAATGCGTTTTCGCATTATCAATGTACAATCAATTAACCAATAACAAACCATATATCTAGGTTTTAAGACTATATGATATTATCGTCTTGCGATCACCTTTTACTATCACATTCCATAAGGTGATTCCAGCAAGCGCGGGTTTGTTCCAATGCTCAAAACTAGTTCATAAGCACTCATGAACGTTGCAGCAATCTTTTGCTATGTCTAAAACCATTTAGACACTCTACACACCTATTCATGACAATCTTCATTCATACCTACTTCTAACATATGAACGATTGTGGATTATTTGAACAATTCGATTATTCTTAATAAACTCAATTATTCTGGAAGTCAAAACATGCAAAGTGAAATAATAGTTAAACAATTAACATAAGACAATAACATTACTTATAAATAAAACTCCTTTATTTAATCATCAAATGTTAATTACATTTATCTATTACACGTTTCTAATACTATCTAATCTATGCTAATATCATCCTTCAGCCCAATACTCCTAGCATGCTGCAAATGCTTAACCCTACTCAGTCCCTTCGTAAGCGGATCTGTTGGGTTATCTTCTGATGATATCTTCTTTACTACGAGTTGTCCTTCTTCTACACGATGTCTAATAAAGTTATATTTTTTGTCGATATGTCATGATCTACCATGATCTCTCGTTTCCTTGGTCAAGGCAACCGCACCTTCATTATCACAGAAAATCTCCATGGGCTCCTTTATGGCAGGTACAACTCCAATATCACCAATGAAGTTCTTCAGCCATATTGCCTCCTTCGACGCTTCGCTCGCTACAATGTACTCTGATTCGCACGTTGAATCAGCTACGTTTCCTGCTTGGAGCTTTTCCAAGTTACTGCTCCTCCATTCAGGGTAAAGACCCAGCTCGACTGCGAACGGTAGTTGTCCCTGTCGGTCTGAAAACTGGCGTCACTATACCCTCGCACCTTCAAGTCATCACTCCCTCCAAGGACTAAGAACCATTCCTTCATCCTCCGAAGGTACTTAAGGATATTCTTCACCGCAATCCAATGGGCTCTGCCAGGGTTCCCTTGATATCTACTAACCATGCTCAAAGCAAAGGCTACATCAGGGCGAGTACAAGTCATAGCGTACATGATTGAGCCAACTGCGGAAGCGTATGGAACTCGGCTCATTTCAGCTATCTTAGCTTCGGTACTCGGACTTTGAGTCTTACTCAACTTGGCATTGCTTTGTATCGGTAATTCTCCCTTCTTCGAGTTTTCCATACTAACACGTTTTAGTACCTTCTCTAAGTAAGTGTTCTGACTAAGTCCTATTAGTCTCTTACTTCTTTCTCTTACTATCCTTATTCCCAAAATATAGGAAGCTTCTCCGAGGTCCTTCATAGCGAAGCACTTCCCGAGCCAGGACTTAACCTCCTGCAGAGTCGGGACGTCGTTTCCTATGAGTAATATGTCATCGACATATAGAACGAGAAAGCTTACTATACTCCCACTGGCTTTGACATATACACACGATTCATCTTTGCTTTGTACAAATCCAAACTCTTTGACTTTCTCATCGAAACAAAGATTCCATCTGCGAGATGCTTGCTTTAGTCCATAAATGGACTTCTCAAGCTTACACACTCTATTCAGATGCTTCGGATCCACAAACCCCTCTGGCAGAGCCATGTAAACATCCTCAGCCAACTTCCTGTTAAGGAAAGCGGTCTTGACATCCATTTGCCAAATCTCATAATCATGAAATGCGGCAATAGCTAGCATCACTCTAATAGACTTTATTTTCGCAACTGGTGAGAAGGTCTCTTCATAGTCAACTCCGGGAGTTTCAGTAAAGCCCTTCGCAACCAATCGTGCTTTATATGTGTGTACCTTTCCATCCACGTCAGTCTTCTTCTTGAAGATCCATTTGCACCCAACGATCTTTCGTCCGGGTACATTATCAACCAAATTCCAAACTTGGTTATCATACATGGATTGGATCTCGCTATCCATTGCCTCTTTCCATTTCGCAGACTCCGGGCCTGCCATGGCTTCCTTATAGCTATTAGGTTCATCAAGGTTTATTAGTGTACTATCACTAATATACGTGTCCCCTTCGATAGTAATATGAAAACCATACAACTGGGGTTGAAACCTAACTCTTTCGGAACGTCTAAGAGGTAATGATACGTCAATTGGTTCAACCGGAGTTTCCTCCTCGGGTTGAGTGCCAGCGATTGAGGTTCCTTCATCTATCGACTCTTGAATCTCTTCAAGATCGATTTGCCTCCCACTGTCTCCTTGGCCTATGAGTTCTTGCTCTCGGAAAACTCCTCTTCTCGCAACAAAGACAACATTGTCCTTTGGTCTATAGAAGAGATATCCAAAGGATTTTTGCTGGTAGCCAATGAAAATACATCGCTCACTACAAGGTTCGAGCTTGTCGTGAGTATCTCGTCTTACGAAATCCTCGCAACCCCAAACCTTGATATGTGCTAACGGAGGATCTTTCCCCGTCCACATCTCGTGAGGTGTTTTGGTAACCTTCTTAGTAGGGACTCGGTTAAGGATATGGGCGGCAGTCTCTAAGGCATACCCCCAAAAAGAGATAGATAGTGAAGCACGACTCATCATAGAGCGAACCATGTCCAACAAGGTTCGATTACGCCTTTCTGCCACACCATTCAATTTTGGTGTCCTAGGTGGCGTCAATTGTGAAACTAGTCCACACTCCTTGAGATAATCGTGGAATTCAAGACTTAGGTAATCTCCTTCTCGATCGGATCGGAGCATCTTGATCTTTCTGCCCAATTGATTCTCCACTTCATTCTTGAATTCTTTGAACTTTTCAAAAGTTTCTGACTTTTGCTTGATTAAGTAGATATACCCATATCTACTATAGTCATCGGTAAAAGTCACGTAGAAGCGGTTTCCATCCTTCGTGGTAGATCTAAACGGTCCACATACATCGGTATGTATGAGGTCCAATAGACCCTCATCCCTTTCGCACGTACCTGCGAAGGGTGACATTGTCATCTTTCCAAGTAAACAAGACTCGCATGTGTCATCTTCCCTAAGGTCGAACGAATCCAACACTCCATCCTTTTGGAGTTGGGCTATGCGTTTCTTGTTGACATGTCCAAGATGACAATGCCATAAGGATGCCTTATCCATACTATTGGAAGAATCCAAGTACAAAACATCATTTCCTAAGTTATCAACAATCATAACAGTTTCATAAATTCCATTACATGGTACAGCTTTAAAGTAAAAGACACCATTTAGATAAGCTAAAATAGAACCATTCTTATTATTAAAATAAAATCTAAAACCTTGTCTAAACAAACCATGAAAAGAAATGATGTTTCTAGCCATTTCTGGCGAATAGCAACAATTGTTCAAATCTAAAGATAAACTATTCCTAAGCACTAAAGAATACACTCCAATCTTGGTCACAGGCGACGATCTTCTGTTCCCCATGATTAGATTTATTCTTCCATGCTCCACGTCTCTACTTCTTCTTAGTCCCTGCACATTAGAACAAATGTGGTAACCACAACCGGTATCAAGAACCCAAGAAGTATTATGAGATGAATCGTTAGATTTAATTGTATATATACCTGCGAAAGATGGCTTGATCTTTCCTTCCTTGATGGCTTGCAGGTACTCCGGGCAGCTTCTCTTCCAATATCCTATCTTGTGGCAGTGGTGGCACTCTGCCTCCTTCGGGTTAGGGCAGGGCTTAGCGGGATCAACTTCGGTCCCACTAGAAGAGGCACCATCTCGGGCTTTCACGTTGCGATAGTTCTTTGACGAAGCCTTCCTCTTCTTTCCCTTTCCTTGTCCAATTGCCAAGACAGGAGTAACAGGTGTATTGGGAGTTGGTGCAACAGACTTGTCCTTAAAGTTGCTCTCAGCGACCCTCAAGAGACCTTGGAGTTTGCTTAGGGTGACCTCTTCTTTGTTCATGTGATAGGTCATCCTAAATTGATTGTAGCTTGGAGGCAAAGAGTGAAGCACCATATCGATCGCCAAGCCTTCCCCAAAGTCAACATTTAACTTGCGAAGGCGGTCGACATACCTTTGCATCTTTTGCAAGTGCACGGTAAGAGACTCTCCATGACCCATCTTAGCGGAAATCATGTTCGTGAAAATCTCATAACGCTCTTGTCTCGCGTTTTGATGGTATCTCTCCAATAAGTCTTGGTGCATCTCGTATGGATACATGTCCTCGTAGGACTTTTGGAATTCGGAGTTCATAGTCGCGATCATGATGCAATGTACTTTCGTTGCATCACGCTCGTGAGTTTCGAAAGCGGTTATTTCAATGAGAGTAGCAATTTCGGGGTTGATTTTCTCGAGCTTCTCATCGAGGACATACTTCTTATCCTCATAGCGAGCAATCGTGCGAATGTATCTTATCCATTCGCTAAAGTTCGTTCCATCAAAGGTGACCTTTTGACAAAGGCTCATCAAGGTGAAAGAACTCGCAGCAGCATTGTTGGCGTTCGACATCTATAAATAGAAAGGACAAAGATAGATTAGAATGTGAATCCCTAATTATCACCCAATAAGAAAAATTAAGGCTAGGATCCAACAACAATATTTACACATTAGAAAAGGGCTGCCGTAATCTAACATGTAAACAATTTGAAGGTAAGTGAATGACGATTCACTAATTCTCCATCATGAAAACATAACTTTAAGTCCTAAATGTATTGAGAATTCCTAGGTTCGGATGAGATTCATTGAAACTTTTCAATGGCATGTTTAAATCTCGATATGCCCCTCTTGTTTGTGACTGGGATACCGAGGATCACAAAGCGGGTGTGAATTACCATGCAAATTAACATGGTGCCTTCATTGTAATGATCACCTATTCGATCTGTCGGTAAACCACACATGCTCCATCGAACTATGATAAACAATGAATCACCCTTTGCCACCTTCGCTTAGAACCAATTAGTGTGCCGGTAAACCACACACGCTCCACTAACTTCTTTAGCAAGGTGAAAAGTGTAATTTCATGGGATTGCATCAATTCACTTTTCCTAAAGTAACTAAGATTGGGAAATTTTAAGAAAACATGTAGTTACTTTGTATTTCTTATTATACTTTTAATGAGAGGATGAGGTTGCCCTATCCTACCCGTTCGGCTAACGACCCTCCACCGATCAAGCAAGCGGTGGGTGTGAGTGTACACCCATTAAGCGCCATTTTATAGGCCACAACCTTATACCCACCTTATAGACCGGCTTCGTGAATGAGGCCTACTAACGGTAAGACTAGCATTTAAGTTATACATATATAGATATTAATCTTGTAATATTATATTAGTATAGGGTAGGATTTTAAACTTGTAAAATTTTAGGGTTTGAAACTTAAATTGTCTAAATTAAACTTTTAATCACAAAACATAAATTTCAAAACTTGAGGACAGGTTTTAAACATTTAAAACATAAAGGATCAAATAACAAATAATTTAAATTAACAATTAATCACATAATTATCCATATTTGATTAATAATTTATCATATAAGGAAATTAAATATTTTATTAATTGATAAATATCTTCAATTAGATCAAAAATATAGTCATATATATCATAAAATCGGATTAGGGTTGATCTAATATGATTAAGGTAAGTTCCCATAAGATAAATATGAAAAAATCCCGTTTTTGGCTAATCCTGACGCTCGGACTCGCCGAGTACCCACACTGGACTCGCCGAGTCCACTATGGGACTCGCTGAGTCCATGACTCAGAAACACAAAAATTGAATTTTGCAGTTAAGATTCAAACATTCAAGCATCAATTTAATATAAACCAATCTAGGCTCTGATACCAATGATGGGTTTTGTACATAAGAACATTCCTAAGTGCGCATACAAACCCTAATGCTCGGATCTAGGTTTCTCTAATTAAACATGCTTTGAATCCAAGACTCCTAATGGCTAATTAGGTATAAGAACAACACAAAACCAGAGTTAGAAGCATACCTTGAAACACTTGTTTGATCTTCTTGTTCTTGGAGCTTTAGAGTCACAATTGTCACTCCTCTAATGGCTTACAAACACCAACTAGCAAAGAGGATGATTTGAGAAAGAGGAGAGGGGAGGGAATTCGGCCAGGGGTTCTCTACTTTAGATGAAGTCCCGATTTCCCTTTGCTATAGGGTCTATTTATACTTGTAGACTCCTTAAGGGTTACAACTCAAACCCTAGTTGGATAACTATTACTCAAAGCAATCTAAATCCTTCCCAAGATTCTGCCTTGTACGATTTTGAGGCTTATCCTAGCCTAGAAATCGTCCAACCCCTATCCAATAAGGATTTACAGTCTAAAGTTTAACTATCAAACAATTGACAGTTTATACCCTCTTATTTAATTAATCTCTTTAAGTCACCAGATTAATACTAATTAATCTATGACTTATATTAATCAAATAACTATATTATGATTCCTTATATTATTCTCATAATATATATTAATAATATCTATTCTCTCATAATAAATCATCCTACCAAGTTGCTATGGTGAAGGCAACCCAAAAGGACCATGCACAATCAGGTCAAATACTTGCCTAATATAGTTGCAGCCTTAGATACTATTCCAACACTAAGAGGCAGAGCCGTTTTTGACTTGGTATTAATTCTTATAGAAAATCCGGATTTATGATAGTTTGTTGACTGTTGCCAAACAGTTTTGACAGTTTTCAGACAAAGAAGGTATTTAACCGATTTTGGTCAGTTTTTTCTGGTACTTACGAAAACTCATACACTTATCCTCTGTTCTTTTCTCTTTTGAGTCTTATGCAATCAAAGATTAGGGAGTACCACCCAATACTTTGATTTGATATTGAAATCACAATTCTCAGAATTTCCAAGGCTATTTTATCCCTATTATCTTACATTGATCACATTCTTCTTGCTAAACCAATGATAGAAAGATCAAATATGGCCTCTCCACCTCACAAACGATTTAACTCACTTAGGGTCTCTCTTAAGGGACTGGTAGCCCCAATGGGAGGCTATGAGTGCCCTTAAATAGGCTCCAAAACCCGGGATTTAGGGTTTCAATTGCCAGCGTATTCTCGGCGAGTCATATGCCCGACTCGTCGAGTCTGGTCGCGAAGATTCACAGAAACTTCCTCACCTACTCGACGAGTCGTGGCACCAACTCGTCGAGTCCCTCCTTTTGCTTGAATAAATAAATACAATTAAATCATACCCGAAACTCTGGATGTTACAATTCATAACTTCTTCATCCGACGTCCGATTTCGTTTGTCTTTTTACTATTGAACTACTACCAACAAGACCTTCGATTCTCGTTTAGGTTGTATCAGCTAAAAATCGCTCGATCTAAAATTCAAGTTTCGGGTTGCATACTGTTATACCAAATCTTAGAAAATTCATAACTTCGTCATACGAAGTCAGATTTGGACATTCTTTTTATGCACGCTCTCGGCTTAAGATGAACTACGACTTTCATTTAGATCGCTAAGGATAAAAAGCACTTTATCGTAAACTCACTTTTTACGTCACATAGTGTCGTGTCGGTTCTGTCGCGAAACTTCGACAGGTCGTAACTTCTTCGTTATAACTCGCATTTCAGTATTCTTTTTATCTCCATAATCCTTTTTTCAACCACTACAACTTTCTTCATAGATATTGGGTTTACCTAATATTTATTTATAACGCTTATTTTTATCCTTAATTTATCAAATTATAATAATTTAGTATAAGCACATAATACTCAAATAATACATCTTTATTACTTCAAAACAAGTTACAAAGGTTTACCTAGACTATTACATCATTATTAATGCCTAGCCTAGAAATACGGGCGTTACATTGACTAACAATGGACACTGAGCTTTCCAATGATTTTTCTGTTTGCAGAATGCACACTCATCATAAGCACCCCTTAAAGTTTTTCAAGACTGATTAGAGGAAACAACAAACACTGCAGGAGCATGAGTAGAAATAAAGGTTGCTTTAAACCCTTTATCTGCATGAGACTTGATACGAGTTGTAACGCACGTAGATTTGGGCTAGTCAATTTAGAGACAAGGAACATCAAAAATGTTTTTTTGATAGAAGCTATTTAGGAGGATTATTCTTAACTAAGTTGTAGTATATGTTACAAGGATTTTGTACATATAAAGAACATTGAAATCCGAGTTATAACGAAGAAGTTATGACCTGTCGAAGTTTCGCGACTGAACCGGCACGATAGAGCGCGACGCAAATAGTGAATTTACGATAGAGCGATATTTAGCCATAGAGATCTAAACTAAATTCGTAGAATACGTTAAACCAAGAGTGTGCATAAAAAGAACGTCCAAATCCGACTTCGCATAAGGAAGTTATGATTTTTCTAAGTTTCAGCTTAGTAGTATGCAGCCCGAAGTTCGACTTAGAGATCGAGTGAGTTCTAGCCGAAACAATCTAAACGAGAATCGAAGATCTCGTTGATATTAGTGCAACGGTGAAAAGATAGTCGAAAACGGACATCAAATGAAGGAGTTATGAATTTCCTGTCCCCGCCTACTAACAAGAATATATTATTAATATATTAAAAATAAATTCAAAATTAGCCAATTGAGTCTAAACGAAAGTTGTAGATATTGTGTTTACCTACGCGTCAAAAAAAAGAACGTCGAAAACAGAGCTCGTATGTGAAAGTAATAAATTTCTGAAGTTCGGGGCGCGAACCCTAAAGTTGTGTCAAAGTTCACGACGTGAAAACAGTGTCCACGACGTGAACTGACTTTTGACGTCTTCGGGAGCTTGACAGACGCAAGTTGCGATGATGCACCTAATGACGATTGAACTCACAACGTGAATATTTGAGATTCACGACGTGAATCCAGAAAATCAGCCCTATAAATAGAAATCGAAGGGCAGCCAATTTAGGTTGCTACTTTATCACTCTCTCACTACTGATACCCTCTCTAAGCCCTCTTTTAACCCCCCCCCCCCCACCCCAAAGCCCCGATATCATCCCGAGACCCGAAGAAAGTCCCGAAGTTCCGAAGATCCCGAGAAGAAAAGAGTTTCTGAGCCAAAGCTCTGCCCGCGAGAAGCCCGATGTGTGAAGAGATCACAGTTTCACGGAGAATACTACTTCTAAAAGCCGTAGTGCTGCCCGGTCATCTTCTGATCAAGTGAGTGTATAGTCACTTTCTTCTTACACATTAATATTAAGTATTTGCTATGAAATACGTGCTATATGTGTATATATTGTTGTTTATTTAAGATGATTGTGGAATTGATGAATTATATAGGTAGATGAGATTATTAGTATGGGATAAAAGGGTAAAGAGATAAACTTGTTTTAGATCTGTGAGTATGAATCAGATCAGGAGGTTAGTTTTAGATCCGGGAATATGGATTAGGTAATGAGGTAAATTTTAGATCCAGGAGTACGGATTATGTATTTTTGAACTATATGTGCATTTGATAAGGTATCATGTGTATAGTCCCTTTTTTGATTAAAGTATGAAATATATATATATATATATATATATATATGTGTGTGTGTGTGTGTGTGTGTGAAATATTTGCTATTGCTCAAAACATGTGTTATATGTATAATTGATGATATACAACATGCAAATAAGTTATGGTCCAATATGTGTTAAGATGTGTATATATGATATTATTACTTAAAACTTTGTGTTAAGTATACACAAATTAGCGTTTCCTAAACGGAGATAGTATCCGAAATTGATTATAAGTATTGTAGGTTTGCCTAGTGATGGGTTAAGACTTAAATGGGATGTTTAGTTCAATTAAGATTGGACTTTGGGTAGTCTCTTATTAAGAGTACGTGTGGGGTGAGATTGATGGTCGGTGGAGTACGTAGAAGTACATTTTATGTACAAAGTCCTTTTAAAAGCTCTATGTCTTGGGTGTTTCTTGTGCCAAGGTACTATTATGTTCTCGGGTACAAGTCCTTCACATACCAGAGTACTATAACGTGCCAGAAGTACTATCATGTACAAAGTCTTTTGACAATTTTGTGTGTCGGTTACGGGAGTGTACGGGAGTACTCTAGTAGTATTTCCCCATACTTTTATTTTGAGAGAGCTTTGGAGTCAACGTTTCTTTTATGAAATGATCAACTGAGCTTCATATGTCAGCGTTTTCTTTCATGAAGTAATTAAGGGAACTTCGTAGACTACCTAATAAAGTGTGTCGGTAATAGACCACTACTAGGTATGTCTGGTGTTATATTGTTGGATATGGTGCGTTTGGGGGTGAAATACCTCATGATATTCAGGCCACTGCTAGGCAAAGTTCGATGGTATGATAGGTAGAGTCTGGGGGTATAATACCTCATGATAGTCGAGCCACGCCTAGGCATTTGTATCTAGATAACTACCTTGACTTAAAATTTCTTGTGGTTCTTTCTTTTACGAACAAAGGTTCGTGGTGAAACTTATTCCATTCCCCTCATTTGATGTCTTTATTGATCCTCGTTTGTTGCCAGGGAATTTCCGATGCAGCTTCGTCAGTTTGTGGTTCATATCGATTCCTTAGGCTAGATCTCGTAAGATCATTGTATAGGGTTAGTATGTGGGGATCAACGGAATGGGATATATTGTTTTAAAAATATGATTTATATGTGTTTATAATATTAGTGGTTTTGCAGGATCGAGATCTACTTTATTATCACATTGTTTGAACTAAGAGCTTTCGTACTTTGTGTTCCTTAGGTGATTAGGTTCACCAGGGATACTCAAAAGTGTTCATTAGATATTTGAACTTAGTGTTCATCAGGGATATTTGAATTAAGTGTTCATTAAGTGTTTGTGAACTAGGTGTTCATTGGTAACATTGGAACTAAGTGTTCATTAGGTGTTCTTGAACTAGGCGTTCATTAATTATTGTGAACTGCGTGTTCACCAAAGGTAATCTAAGAACCTTGGCAGCACTAGTCTTTGTGCCAGTTCCTTAGGGCAATCCTTAGGAATGAATGGGAAAAGGGTAATCGGTTCTTAGGATAAATCTTTAAGAAATAAATGGAGATAATGGGGTAATTGGATTGATTGTTTGATAATTGAATATAATAATTATATTATTGTGGGTTGAAAACCCTATATGCTCACCAGACTCCCAAACCTGACTCTCTCAGTTTTCTTTGTATTACAGGTTATGGTACGAGAGCATAAGTTGGCTAACATAACAAGAGATTTTGGATTATAGACCACTAGTTATGAATAACTGTTGTAAGGTCTATTTGTTCTGTTTATGCTTTTGGTCTGTATTGAACATGACATCCGGAGATTTTGTTATATAATGAAAATACATTTATTTAAAGAAATGCTTTGATAAATTCTTATCATATTTTGTTTTGAGAACAAATTCCGCAACTTTTTCTTTAAAAGATTACTCTGATTTTAAAAACAAAGCATAAACAAATCGGTCTTTTCTGACCGTGAAATTAGGGATGTCACACGAGTCTCTTCTACAATTAACTCATGGACAACATAATCAATTGAGGGAAGAGGAGAGCGATGAAGAATTGTTCCATGTAGACCTTCAAAATCAGACCGCAAGGCCATCAAGAACTGGACCATTTGTTGTTCTTCCCTCCTCACAATGTAAGGCTCAAAATCTTTTAACTCTTTAGATTCAATAAGAGCCAATTGATCCTACAGATCAGACATAGCAGCATAAAAACCTTGAATACTCTGGTTATTTTGTTGAAGGGCACAAATATCATATTATAACTGGTATTGTTTAGCAAAGTTAGACTGAGTATACAGTCTCTCCAAGTGATTCCAAACTTCCTTTGATGTGTCATACTTAGCCAATTGCATACCAATGGACTAAGTAACAGAGTTATTAATCTAAGTAATGACCTTGGAGTTATCAATCTCCCAAGCATCAAGCAACAAATCAAAATTCTCAGTTTGAGGCACTGAGGGTTTGACTTTAGTCCCAGTGACATAGCACCACATATCCTTCCTACGAAGGAAGTTCTTCATAATGTAACTCTAATACGTATAATTATTTCCATCTAGACGAGTATTGATTGACCGAAGAGAAACATCCTTTCCAGTCATGTTGACAATGAGCGGATAACTACAATAGCAGTATAGCAATCTGAGAATGAAAGGAGTAACAAACCATCGGAAGCAATCAATCGGACAACGAATCAACAGCAACAACGAATAAACAAATCAACGACGAATACCATCTATAACAACAGCAATCTGGGCCACAGATGTATACTATAAGGACTTCTAACAACGTATCAAACATTCGCGCTGATACCATGATAGCATTGTCATACGAATATAATAAAGAGAAATTATAAGGGTTCTCAATGGAAAGCATAAAGACTACAAAGAATAAAGCGATATATAAATACTAGCTGGACAAAACCCTAATGGGCTAAAGATTAAAGAGCCCATAAACAAGTGTGCTAATAATATACAGACTAACAAATTTCTCCCGCTCCTTCCTTGGTGAGTGGTGGTCCTCGTTGTCCATGAATAAAGATCACTTGAGAATAAGAAGAAAAAGAAGGAAATAGTAGGAGATTAGCTTCAGAATATACCCTCCATCAAAAAAGGGTATTCCAGCAAAGTCGATGCCTTTGAAGTTAGGATTCTAGTAGATATGATGATGGTCGTTGTGGTTGAAGTTTTTGGGTGGGGTGGGGTATTGATCAACATGAAATGGGTGGTGGTGTTGGATGATGGCGTCCGGGAGGATGCGGGAGAGAGATGATGACTTAGGTGGGGTGGGTGGATGAGTTATTTTTTTAAATAAAATAATAAGAAAATAATTTACATAAATTTAAAAAGAACTATTTTAGGACATATCCACCATTTTGGATCGGCTATCAACAATACCACAAAAAAAAATTATAATCATAAGGACCAAATCATAAGAACCATTGATACACTATTTAAAAAAAAAAAAAAAAAAAAAAAAAAAAAAAAAAGACCAAAAATACATTTTTTTTACAAGCACAGTAACCATTTTTGCAATTTTGTCCGACTATTAAGTTGTGTTGCTCCTTGATCATTAAACTTTCTATACGTTTATGTGAATGAAAAGTTGACCAAAACAGTCGTGATTAATGTAGTATTAAATAAGTGGCTCGTGTTGAATTTGCGTTCGTAAATACACAAAGCGTGTTGTGCTCTGACGATAAAATCCAAAAGAAAACGCACAACATACTGGTCTTCTTCTTCTTCAACTCTTTCCATGAATCATCGAAGAAATTTTGCACCATTGACGAACAACTTCACGTCTTCTTCTCTCTAATTTCGTTACCTTTATCCTTGTGTGATTGTGTCCTACGCTGTTTTATTTTCATCACAAAAAATGGTTGCATCGGTTGTCTATTAAAACTGTAAAAGAAACAAGACTTCGTCAGATCGTGGACTGGAAAACACAGCAAGTAAAAGCTCGCATAAAGGAAAAAGGTGCGTCTTCAACTTCAACTTTTTCTGTTTCTCTGTTTATACTCCTGTTCTACGAGGTTGGGTGTTGATAATTGGCTAGTTTTATACATAAACACATATAGATGTCACAATTGAGCTCTGATTTGAAGAATTAGATGTGGGTTATTGATTTCTTGTTGTATGATCGCAGTTTTGGTTTGAAGTTTTGACTTTTTCTTTGTTCAAGGAAAGCTGCTATGTATTTTGGGATTTTTTTTATTGATTCTTCAATTACAAAGTCCATCTGTTTCTATTTTATTTTAATTTATCTCTTTACTTTTAATGGAATTTTGAATAATTCTGATATTGGAGTAGTTATTATTGGTGTTCTCCGTTCCAAAAAAAAAGTTGTTGGTGTTCTTGGAAGATTTTGAGTATTTTATGAACTCTGTTTTCAGTTTGACTTTTGAGGTAAAACGTCTGTTGCGAGAAATTCAAAATAATACACCAGGATATCTGTTAATGAAGTATAAACATCATCCCTTTTGCTAAGGATTCTTGCTGTTTCAGTTGATTCTCCCCTTTTACCTCAAGAGATTTGATTCTTCCTACTTTTTTTTCTCATAAAGCTATATGCAGACCTTTTTGGAATCCCTTTCGCTGTTGTCAAAGATTCAATTCTTATTCTCTCAATATTCATGTGTTTCCGAATCCTATTAGTTATCCATTTGAAATTTTGCTTATGAAAAGATTGAAACTGCTTCATATTCCTGGATTCTTCAAGATAAATAAATGAATGAATTATTTGATACAGGTTTACAATCAAGAATCAAGCACCCTCCACCTGTTTGTAAAAAGTCCTCTAAGAAGAATCTCAAAAAATGAACAACCTAAAGCTAGGAGTCGAGGTCGCAAGCGCCCATGACCTAATCCCAAAAGATGGTCAAGGTTCTGCTAGCCCATACGTCGAGCTTCATTTCGATCATCAGAAATTCCGAACAACGATCAAAGAGAAAGATCTTAACCCTTATTGGAACGAAACTTTCTACTTCAACATTTCAGATCCCAACAACCTATCCAATCTCACACTCGACGCATACATCTACAACAATATCAAAGGAAACAACTCAAGCTCAAACTCAAACTCAAAATCCTTCATGGGTAAAGTTCACATCAACGGAACATCATTCGTACCTTATTCAGACGCTGTCGTTTTCCATTACCCTTTAGAAAAACGAAGCTTTTTGTCACGCGTAAAAGGCGAACTCGGCCTTAAAGTTTTCATCGTCGATAACCCTTCAATCAGATCCTCAAATCCAATCCCTCAAATGGAAACCTCTTCCCATGGGCGTAAAGAAAGAACATTTCATCATCTCCCAAACCCTAATTTCCAACAACAACAACAACCTCAGTTTCCTTCACAGCAACAACCATACATGGCATCCATGAATCAGCCAGAAGGACAACAATACGAATACGAAGACATGAGAAATCTAAACCAAAGTCAAATTCAAAGTCAACCAAAAGTCGTCCGGATGTACTCCGGTTCATCAGCACAACCACTAGAATACTCCATCAAAGAAACAAACCCGGTTCTTGGAGGTGGACAGGTCATCGGGGGTAGAGTTGTAAATTCAGACAGAAGGCGAGCGAGCACTTACGACCTAGTCGAGCCTATGCAGTTTCTCTTCGTTCGCGTCGTGAAAGCACAAGACCTTCCGAGCAAGGACGTCACCGGAAGTCTCGACCCTTACGTCGAAGTAAGAATCGGAAACTACAAAGGAATCACACAACACTTTTCCAAAACATCAAACCCGGAATGGAATACAGTTTTCGCATTCTCAAAAGAAAGAATGCAAGCATCTGTATTAGACGTTGTGGTGAAAGATAAAGACGTGATAAAAGACGATTTCGTCGGAAGCGTTCAAGTGAATCTTCACGATATTCCGACCCGGGTCCCACCCGATAGCCCGTTAGCTCCGGAATGGTATCGACTTGAAGACAAAAAAGGGGAAAAAAAGAAAGGCGAATTAATGCTTGCTGTATGGATCGGAACTCAAGCCGATGAAGCTTTTCCCGATGCTTTTCTTCTAGATGCAGCCATGAGTAATGTCGATAGTTCAGTTTCTTCAATGTTCACTCGCTCAAAAGTTTATCATTCTCCACGACTTTGGTATGTTCGTGTCAACATACACGAAGTGCAAGATCTTGTTTTGGGTGAAAAAAACCGGTTCCCGGATGTGTATGTAAAAGCCCAGATTAATAACCAAGTTTTGAGAACAAGACCGGTTCAGGTAAGAACTGTAAACGCGTTATGGGATGAGGAGATGATGTTTGTAGCAGCTGAACCGTTTGAAGATCATTTAGTCGTTAGTATTGAAGATCGAGTGGGACCCGGTAAAGATGAATGTTTAGGGAAAGTTTATATACCTTTGAATTCAGTCGAAAGGCGTGCAGATGATAGAATTGTTCATTCGAGATGGTTTAATCTTCGAGATCCCGGTGATTATGAAAGTGATGAGAAGAAAATGAAAAAAGACAAATTTGCCACTCGGCTTCATCTTCGTGTGTGTCTAGATGGTGGGTATCATGTACTCGATGAGTCGACTCAGTACAGTAGCGATCTGAGACCCACTGCAAAACAGCTATGGAAACCGTCAATTGGGATACTCGAACTTGGTATTTTGAACGCTTCTGCTTTACAACCAATGAAAACGCGCGAAGGAAAAGGGACAATAGACGCGTATTGTGTCGCGAAGTACGGTCACAAATGGGTCAGGACACGAACCGTGGTTGACAATTTGGCACCACGGTTCAACGAGCAGTACACTTGGGAAGTGTACGACCCGTCAACCGTTCTCACCGTGGGCGTTTTTGACAACGCCCAACTCGAGAACGGGAACTCAAAAGATGTTCGGGTCGGGAAGATCCGGATCCGGATCTCGACTCTTGAAACGGGTCGGGTTTATACCCACTCGTACCCGTTGCTCGTACTTCACCCGACAGGTGTCAAGAAAATGGGAGAGATCCATTTAGCAATCCGGTTTTCGAGCACTTCTATGATGAACATGATGTTGATGTATTCAAAACCTTTACTACCAAAAATGCATTATGTGAGACCACTGACTGTCGTCCAGCTTGAAATGCTGCGACACCAAGCGGTCGGGATAGTGGCGGCTCGGCTAAGCAGAGCCGAGCCGCCACTCAGGCGAGAGATTGTTGAGTACATGACGGATGCGAATTCGCATTTATGGAGTATGAGACGGAGCAAAGCGAATTTTTTCCGGTTGATGTCGGTTTTCAACGGGGTTTTTGCAGTTAGCAAATGGTTTGGGGAAGTTTGTTCATGGAAGAATCGGATTACGACGGTTCTTGTTCATATACTCTTTGTAATGCTCATTTCCTTTCCGGAGTTGATTCTCCCAACGGTTTTTCTTTACATGTTTCTAATCGGACTCTGGAATTACTGGTTCCGGGCGCAATACCCGCCTCACATGAACACGAGACTATCGTATGCAGACGGAGTTCATCCGGATGAATTAGACGAAGAATTTGACACGTTTCCGACTTCTCGGAGTTCGGAATTGGTGAGACACCGGTATGACCGATTACGGAGTGTGGCGGGGCGGATTCAGTCGGTGGTTGGGGATATAGCGAGTCAAGGGGAACGGTTGCAGGGGCTGCTGAGCTGGCGTGATCCGAGAGCGACGGTTATATTTATGGTGTTTTGTCTTGTAGCGGCATTTGTTTTATATGCTACGCCTTTTCAGGTGCTGGTGATTGCGACTGGGTTTTATGTTATGAGACATCCTAAGTTGCGTCATAGGTTGCCGTCTGCACCGCTGAATTTCTTCCGAAGGCTGCCAGCCCGCACCGATAGCATGTTGTGAGTGTGATTTTGTGGTTTTTGTTCCAAAGATTCTTGTTTTGTGTGTGTACTTAGTATGCAATATATATGGTGGTTTCTGTGACGTAGAAAAACTTTTGGATTGTTGATATGTTTTGAAAAAACTGCATGCAAATGATGGTGTTGTTTGCAACTTGTAAGTAGGGGATGGTTTTGTTGTTGTATTTATATCATTTGTATTTCCTCGTATGTATTTACTTAGGCAAGGCTCCACATGAATTTAGCCCAAGCTGATTCTCTTTGTAATTGTTTATATATTATGACAAAATTGCAAAAATGGTCCCTGTGGTTGGCAAAATTATGTGACTTTGGTCCAAAAAAGTTTGATGGTGCGTCAGTGGTCCAATTTTGGATCTTTTTATTGTTTTTGGTCCCTATACACTTAAAAAGACAATTATGCCCTTACAATTTATATTTTTCATTTTCTTTAATTCTGGAAATGCATAAATTAATTTAATTTATATTTTTCATTTATATTTCATTTGTCTCATCTCTCTCAACAAAAGAAACACACACACACACACACACAGACACTCAAGAAACATATCACCCCTAATGGATGCCACCATTACCACCGACTGCAACCACCAACAACTACCACCGTCCGCCACCATCACCATTGGCTGCCATTACTATCCATTACAAACAACTAATCCCATCCTCGCCCATCTTTCTTTCCTCAGACCTGGATGAAATTTCCCCACCAGAACCACCCTTCTGATTGGTGTTGTCCCTACCAAAATACCACCACTTCCATTTTTCAATGATTAGGGGTTTCAGCCACCACCACCACCACCACCATAGAAGATGACGACATCGTCATTCACCACCATTGTCTTTCTCAACCATTATTCGCCACCAACCACCATCATCTCCCCCACCCTCACCTCCTCGCCGTTAACCAGATGACCTTCACCATTGACCACCAAACCACCGTTCATCGATTTTTTCCAAATGCCTCTCAATCCTATAAGACTTGAAACATAAGAAAATCAGGGGGTGATTGATTCGAAAGGGGTTGAAAAGAACCTCAAATGTTTCATCAAAAGTACAGAAAAATGAAAAATCTTCTACCTAGCTAGATAGAGCAAAAATCGAACCTCGTATAAAATCTTTAAAGACATGTCAACTACAGAGTCTTAGAGAGAAAAACACTAACTTGTTTCTATCAAATTCTTAGTTTTGGCGATATACAGGTCCGATTTCATAGTTTTATTTACATATCTGAATTCTAGAATTTATGCTCCTTGATGATGGTCAGATGATTTTGTATTGCCCAGATGTATTTGAACTTACCCCTCTTGGTGCAAATCGAAAACCCAGAAGATGATCCTATCTGATTTGCGTTTTTTTATTCTTTGGTTTGGGTTTTTTTTAAGGTATTGGATGTGTGTAACGGTCTAGTTTGTAGATCTGGAAATGAACATTTTGAGCTATCGGAGAAGACGAAGGGGCAGTGGTAGATGGATCGCGTCATTGGAATTTTCATCTGGGTCACAAGCTACCGTCACCGGAGTTTGCTAGGGGTGGGTGGTGTTGCACAAGTAAGGGGCTGCAATGGTGGTGTAGGCGGTGGTTTTCGAGAATCTGTAGAATACAGGGAGAGGGTAGACCAAGTACCGATTTTGGTGTTATTAAGAGAGAGAGAGAGAGAGAGAGAGAGAGAGAGAGGTGGGTTATAGTGGGTGATAATTTAATTTTCTTTTTATTTTAAATAATATAATAGGAAATTTAATAAAATAAATTAAAAATGAAATATTTCAGGGCATATTGGTCATTTTATGTTGGGTGTGGACCAAAACCACAAAAAAATGACAATAAAGGGACCAAAACCGTAGAAGGTATCCAAAATTGGACCACTGGTACACCGTCAAACTTTTTTGGACCAAAGTTACATAATTTTGCCAACCACAGGGACCATTTTTACAATTTTGTCATATATTATTGTTAAAATCTTAATAACAAAGAGGAATTAATGTCAAATAGACGTGTGTTTGTGCAAAAGTTAATTATTATGTAATAAAAAATTACAATTATCAAATAAAATATTTATGTTTAGATCTTATATTTATATTGTTTGTTTATACATTTGATGTAAATTAATTAATATCAGTATCTATTTTAACAAATTAAATTTCTTAATAACCATCTTTAATTCACGTCTTTAAACTTTTGTCAAGTATGAATAATTTATTTATGTATAATTGATTTGTACAAAAAAAAAATGTACCTTATACCTCTTAAAATTCAAGATATGACTGGTATACTTTATATAGTATAAGATTATTGTCTTGTAACATGGTAGTAGAGCAAAATTGATTCTTTTTTCTTTAAACCTTTCTTCCTTATCTTCTAACGCTAGTCGTGGCCTCCTAGCCTTCAGCAACCAACTCTTCTCCTATTTCTTGACTATAGCATTCTCGAGATCTCTCCCTCTCTTTTATTATGGTGGTGAAAATACTACTGGGAAACCTTATTGCATGACAAACATAAAATGATTGTGATGCATTGTGTGAGTTCACGTGAGTTGTTTGAAACTCACTACAATGGATTTGGAGTCTCCGATTGTCTACAAAAAAAATGACAAAGCCCATGTAACCTTAGATAATGTAGAATGGAGTACGATTGACTCCATAGTAAAGATTTGGATTTATGGTACAATACACAGGTCATTGCTTCATATGATTCTCCATAACAAAGTCACTGCAATGCAAGTTTGGATCGATCTTGAAATTCTCTTAAGAGACACCAAAGATGCAAGGCGATTTAGTTGGATAATGAACAAGAATCAAAACTATTGTAAATCTTCTTCACAATATCGATGCAACGGTCTCGGAAAGAATCTTGTAACATATACATTTATTGGTCTTTCGTCAAAATTCGAACATATTGTCGGTCTCATTCGCCACAAATCACCCCTTTCCACATTCTTGGAAATCCACTTAATGCTCTTGCTTAAAGAACAACGTAGGAATCAAATTCAATCCCACAACGTCTTGTACAACCCAGTTCTCTATTTTTTCGGCATTTAAGTTCTAGTAGTTTCCTTCCTTATACGAACAAAAAATTGTCTCATCTTTGTCATGCCCAAGGGCGGATGTGAGATTTTATAGTAGGGGTGTTACGAGAAATTTTAGTTGTGTTATGATAATAGAAAAATTCAAATTTTTTGCACTATATCCGGAAAAACCAGATGTTGTCGGTGCCACTACGGGGACCATAGTAAAACCACCGGTGGTCATGCCTATCAATTAGGAACACACATGTGATTACCATTTACTCTTATCAAAATTAAGTGTTGGGTTTCCTTTCTCTCATGGATTATAAGTAGGGATGTCAAAAACCCCCTGTGGGACCCCGCTCTCGTATGACCCCGATCCCGTACGAGACTACATTTAAAAAAAAAAATCGGGAGCGGGGGCAAAATTAAACCCCGCTTATTTTCGGGACCGGGGTCGGAAGTTGGTATTTTTGTCCCGTACTCTTGTGGGGGCCCCGGTTGTATATTTATGTAAAAAAATATATATTTAATATAAAATACTTATACAAAATAAATTTTCTAATTTTAGGTTTAGGTTAGGTTTCACTTTCTCATTTCCAATTAATAGATATTGAAGAGGTGGTGAATTAATCATATATTTTTGAATTTATCATATTTTATATTTTTAATATTGTTGGAATTGTTGTTTTGTAATGTTGGATTCGTAATGTTGGATTTTTTATTTTTTTTAGTTTCTAAAAGATTATGTTTTAAACTTTTAAAGTTATTAAAAATAGGGTTTTTAGCCTAAACCAAAGTAGTTGTTTGGCAAAAAAACCGAATTTTAAACCTATAAACCGGGGGAACCGAACCGAACCGATATTGATTATGATGAGACATTGAGTAGGGGTGAGCAAAACCGAACCGGTGAACCCGGAAACCGAAAATCAACAAAAACCGACTAAACCAAAATTGAAACCGTAAAGGAAACCGAGGGTTTAGGTTTGGATTGTTCAAAAACCGAAAATTTTCGTTTAGGTTTGGTTTTTACATATGGTAAAACTAAAAGACACTGAACCGATTTCATAAAATGTTTATAATATATATATATATATATATATATATATATATATATATATATATATATATATATATATATATATATATATATATATATAATATAAATAAGTTTAGCATAATCGAGTTCAAGTGATTAAGGTGTTGCACCTTTTGAATATGAGGTGTAAGGTTCAAAACTTAGCATCTACATTTCCTTGTTTTATTTTTTCAAACAGAGTGCATCCATCCCACATTCGTTGGAGCATTATATAAGGATTTGTCTTTACTCTATTGTTGAAGTCATCCCATATCATCAAAAGGATGTAAGATCAGCCCATGTTGATGCTTATATAGTTGATAGTTCAAGTTTAAGTTGGCTTAAGGTGATTTAAACTCATTAAACCTAAAAAGTCGAATCGAGACCACAAACCCATCGGTTTGGGTTCAATTTATTTAAGACCGATGTTATTGGTTTCGATTCGATTTTAGGTCATAATCGACCCAAACTGACCCATGTACACTCCTACCTTTAGCCTAGTGGTTAAGCCAACTATCATCAAACCCGTTCTTTTTTTCAATGCCTCATAACTGGCCTATTAGTCAATTTGATGTAAAGAATGTCTTTTTTTCATGTTCATGTTCATGAGACAATATACATGCATCAACATCCAAATTTCCTAGAACCATCTGCACAAAATCATGTCTATCTATTACAAAGATGTCTTTATGAGCTTAAACAAGCTCCAACGGTTCTATCGGTTTGCATAATTTATTATTTGGCTTTAATTTATTAACGGTCATTATGACTCGTCTCTTTATATCTAATGGTAGGGCCCTCATGTTGCTTACATCCTTCTGTAAGTAGATGATATTATGTTGATTGCCTTATCTCCTCAGTTTCTTACTCATGTCATAAATATGTTTATAGTTTCATTTTATTTACTTCTTTTTATAGTTTATTTTAGCATATCTCATTTCATTCTAGTTAATCTTCATGCATATTTTCCATTTTTTTTACTTTATGTCTGCATCAGGTACTTTCTAGTCTTTTAAGTTTAATTGCAAATTTATTAAAGACTAGCGACTGTGCGAGTGCAAGATATTGAAACATGAAGCTTGTGGTATATTTCGGATTAGTGGATGCAAACAATTAGGCTTGGTCTTGAGAAGAATACGGACTCAATATGGGCTAATGATCGAATGAGGATGTGATGACTTAGGCTTTTAGGCTACCTTGGAAGTACTAAGATGAAAATCAATTGGGCTTAGAAGTCAATGAATTGGGTTGGAGGAAAGAACAAGGGGATAATGGGGGGGGGGGGGGGGGGGGAATACTTTTGAAAGCAACGATTCTTCATTTCAGCGCATCTTACGCGGTCCGAATGAGAATCCAAATGGTTTGCATGAACGTTAAAGGAACAAATTCGAAATTTTGGTTGTGGCTATTATATGGGGAACGTTTGTGGGACTCTTTTCATCATCTTTTGTATCCAAAAAATGGGTTTTTCTCTAGATTTTTGGAGCATAAAGAAGATATCAAAAACGATTTGAAGACAATCATTTTCACTTGGAATTTTTAGTACATTTAACTTTTATATTGTTTTCTTGAGTTTAGCCATGCTAGGCTAAACTTCTATTGGTTGACTTTGGAGATAATCCTTGAATGTTTGTTGGTTGATCTTAAAGAACTTCATGAACTTGTTATTAAATCCTTATGAAAGTGTTTTCCATTTTAACATCTTCTTTCTACTTATATGTCTTCATTCATGAGTTTAGATGTATATTTAGTGATTAGTTAGCTAATTTCTTGATTAAATAATGAATCTTCAAATTAGCAAGCAACAAATGGTTATTGTGTTAGTTTTCACTTCACACAATCATAAAAATATTTTCTCCAACATGGTTTTGAAAGCATTTGACTCCTCTTAGATTTGGTGACTTTTTTATTCTTAATACTAGTTAACTTTCACTAATTACATGCTTAATGGAAATTGTTACTTTAACTAAGGAAATATGTTATGAGCTTCTCTAGCTATTTTACTAACTAAGAAAAATCTAAGTAATCTCAAGCTTCTTGGATTGCTATATCTAAATTAGAGATTCATGAAAAGCATTGCACCTTGAGTTCTAATGATTTTTCTACCAAATGTTCAAGTGATGAAACCCCAATGTCAACTATATTTCTCTCATTGATTTACATCAAACACTAGTTTTTGTTAGATTGTAATTTTTAAGTCTTAGAATATTTTTAGTTTCTTTAAACAACCAAAAGATTAAAATCTTCATCTTCATTTTTATTTTATTTTCACAAGTATTTGTAAAAGAAGATTTTCATAGAGTTACATAAAACCAATCTCCATGAATACGATACCTTTACCATTATATGTTATTTTTGTGTGCAATATTTAGGGTATTAATTTTGTTGGCCTCAACAACCACCACATGGTTGTCACATAGTTCTCCATGAATAGCCACAAGTATCTTTATGTTTTCCTATATATTGATGTGTAACGACCCAATTTTTTCAAAAGAAAATTTTTATTTTTAAATAATCAAAAATTTTTCAATAACCCTAAAATCTCAAGAACAATTGTTTTCAAATTCACAACATCAACAAATTTTATTTCAAATACTAGAGTGTCCCATAAAAACGGATAATAGAGTGCATGTCACGCCATCAAGCCTTGCCCTTGCCCTTAGGCTCAAAAATACCTGAAACAAACCAACAAATTGTAAGCTAATGCTTAGTGAGTTCCCCAGAGCATACCCCACACAGTCCACATAATTACATATAACATATTAGTTATAAAGCTACGTAAACCGCATAAGTCATGCATATAAACATATAGGGATGCCGTGGAAACCATCCAAGGTCTTACACCAAGTGCCACTGGAAACCCCCACGTGGTATTTACTACTCGCCACTAGAACCCCCACATGGTCTTGGCTCACTGCCGTGGGAACCTCCACAC
Organism: Lactuca saligna; assembly: GCF_052625555.1. Classification (NCBI taxonomy): domain Eukaryota; kingdom Viridiplantae; phylum Streptophyta; class Magnoliopsida; order Asterales; family Asteraceae; genus Lactuca; species Lactuca saligna. Next base: position 43,454,211 of record NC_136420.1, on the reverse strand, counting down.
GATCTTCCCTAATCATAGAAATATTATACGAACTAAACATGTAAACATACTAGGAAGCCGTGGAAACCCTCCAAGGACTTATACCAAATGGCATAGGAACCTCCTCATGATCTTAACATATTGCCACGGGAACCCCCCGGGGACTTCCAAACAAGTGTCATAGCGACATGCCTAATCAACTATCTATCCATATATATATATATATATATATATATATATATATATATATATATATATATATATATATATATATATACACATATATATATATATATATATATATATTATAAAATGGATCGGTCTTGGTGCCTTGGACCCATTGGTATGGTGAGAAGACTCACCTCTGTCTGATGAATCCAAAAGATGTTCTCCTAACAATCTGTGAATACCCGTGCTGAACAATAATACCATTATCCCAGGTTAGGGTTGAACATAATCCAATTGAAGAACCCAAACCCCAAGTCCTTTCACAATGGCCCAAAAATTCTTCCTTTGCTAATGGGCCCAAAGTCCATGTCTAAAATCATTAATGGGCCTCATGGCCCAATAAAGCCCAACTATAGTAACCATGACCCAAAATAGATAAACTGGCCCACTAACTCAAAACATGACCAGACCCACTGACTAATTAAGGCCCAAAGGGCTTACAAGCCCAAAAAAAGTATGACCCCATCTAAGGTGCATACGCCTTGTGTACCACCCTGGTACGTACAGTGTACTAATTCCTTTGGCCGTACGCGTTCCGTACTCTAAGGTGTTGTTTGATTTTCTGAAGCAAAAATTCATAAAGTCTGCGGACCACCTCTACAACCCTCTACAGTAGAAATGGTGGACCAAACGGCTGCAGACTGTAATAAAAAGTGGGTTTGTTTTTTTAGCATTTGGATACTACTGCAGATATTAAAAAATTAAAATAAACTAATTTTATAAATCAAAAATAGTTTTTTAATACGAAAAATTTAATAATGTATAATATTTCGGCAAAAATTAATGATATTTCAATAAAAAAAATAATGATATTTCAACAAAAAAAAATAAAGATATTTAGCAAAAAATAATGATATTTCATCAAGAATCTATCATTATTCAGTATAAAAAAAACAAAAAAAAATCAACAAGAATAAACAAAAAAAGTGAAATAAAATTTCAACAACATATAATAAAATTTTCAGCAAGAAAAAAAAAAGAAGAATAAGAGGTTGGAAGAGACAGTACCAGTGTTGCGCCAAACAGAGCACGCGCAGAGGTTTTTGACTCTAAAGACTTCTAAAAAACAAACAACTGCGAGATGAAAAGTGATGCGCATGTGCTGCATCGCGCAGCAATAAGAGGTCTGAAGAGGTTTTTCCAAAAAAACAAACAGCACCTAAGTTACTCCCAGCGTACAAACATATTAAGCACCTTCTTCCATTAAGTGCTTAATACTCGATGTTCTAACGTCCACTATTAGATATGAGCTCATTAAGACGTCCTAGGGCATAAAGTTGGCAACTTTATGCCCTTGCATGCTATATGGAACTTAAAAACTTCATTCTTCACATTAGGACTTCATATAAAGCTTAAAACCCATGCATGGAGTCTAGATACTCTTCAAGCTAGCACCTTTATGCATCTAGCATGCTTACAAAGCTCAGATCTAACCATTTCGATCTCTAGAGTTGCTCAACTCTAAAGAGAAGGTCCAAAACCAACTAAAGGGACAATATAGAAAACCCTAGCTAGATCTAATGAATAAGATGGAAAGATCAAGACTTTATATCTCCAGAGACTCTTCAAGGTGAACCGGATGCAGATTCTTGAAGCCCAATGTCACTCCAAGCTTGCTTAGCAATTCCTTCTTCTTGAATGAACTCTAAAATGGCCACAAATACACTCATTAAGCTCAAAAACACTCTCACAAGGTATCTCTAGTGTGGAAGGGCAAAATGAGGCTATAGAGGTTGATTAAGGTTTGTTCCAAGAGGCTTAAGGGTGTTTAAATAGGTGTCAAGTCCAAGAAGTAGGCTTTTGGCCCTCTGTCGCGTACGCCCCGTGTACCTATACGTACGCCCTGCGTACGCGGCCACCCTCCATGTTCATGCATCCTTAGTACGCTAAGCATACTCCTGGAGTACGCCCCGCGTACTAAGAGACCTTTTATGCCATATTTTCCTTTTCAAGGGTCTAAAGAGTAATACCTAATTTGGAGTGTTACAACTCTCCCCCACTTGGACTAGACTTCATCCTCGAAGTTCGTAGATGCAAATAGATCGAGGTAATGCTCCCGCAGCTTGTCCTCTGGCTCCCATGTCCATTCGGAGCCTCTTCGATGCTGCTATTGCACCTTTACCAGCTTCAACTCCATATTACGAAGAACCTTAGTCTTCTTATCCAAAACCGTAATGGGTCTCTCAATGTAGTTCAGGATCTCATTAACTTGTATGTCATCCAACGAAATAATTGCGGCCACGTCGATGACACACTTCTGAGGCTGAGACACCTAGAGGGTGTTGTGAATCTGGCTAAGGTCGTCCGGCAGATCCAAATGGTAAGCCACCTTGCCCACCCGGGCCGAAATCTTGAACGGGCCAATATGTCGTGGCCCTAACTTACCCCTCTTCCGGAACCTGATGACCCCCTTCCATGGTGACTAGGGATGAGCAGTTTGTTCCAAATCCTGATCTCGTACCGGTACTGTACCCGAACCGGAATCAAACCGTACCGAATTTTAAAATATGGGAAGGTACTTGGTACTCCAAATACATGAAATTCGTGAACTGTCAGTACCGATACTAGTACCGAAAACCGGTACCATTCCCTGTACCGGTACCAATGATGTTAATTCGGTTCAGTACTTGGGATTGAATTTTACCCAAATTCGGTATTCGGGAAATCGGGAATGGTACGGGTTGGTACCGGTTCCATCCCACACTCATCCATAATGGCGACACTTTCAATAACACAAAGTCCCCCACCTGGAACTCAAGATCCGATCGATGCCGGTCAGCATAACTTTTCTGACGGCTCTGTGCAACTCGCAGACAGTTATGTACTTGCTGAATCAACCCGGTAGTATTGAGCATTACCTCGGTGCTCCCCATGACTCGGTTTCCAACCTCGCCCCAACAAACAGTGGTCCTACACATCCGACCATACAACTGTTGGATAAGGTGTCTAAGTCCATAACTTATTTGGTATATACTTGACCTGACCGGCATGGTCCATTTGGGTTGCATCTCATCCAAACTATTATGGATAATTTTATGAGAGTTATACACATATGTTTATTAATATATTATGAGTTATAATATATTAATATGAAGTTACGTTATTTAATTAGTTTTAGTCTTAAATTAATTATGAATTAATTTAGATATTAAAAGGAATACTAATTAAATTATGGGCTATTTGTTTTATATAGTGTGGGCTAATACTCATTTGTTAATGGGCTAGGCTTATGTGGAAGTCCATGGATGATCCATGGAGCTTTTAACCCATGGATCCTTGGAAAAGGAAAAGACATGGGTTATTAGGGTTTCACCCTAACCATGCACACTATATAAGCATGCTTATGGAGCATGAAATGGAGCCTAAGAGAAAGCTAGTGAACTAGTGTGTGTGTGCATGTGTGTGGCCGATTTTATACAAGGTGTATACTCTCTCAAAGTTTTCCAAGAGTTTGTGGTGTTTGTGATTCCATTTGAGGCATTCACACTATTGGTGCTTGGCCCTCAAACTCCTTAGAACCAAACTCACCAAAAGGTATGTAATCTCTTCTAACTCTTTTAAGTTGAAATGTTCCCCATGCCATGTTAGATAGGTTATAAACCTTGGAAAATTATTATTTTGCATGTATTTAGACAAACATAGATCCAAGGTTTATTAGGGTTGCATGCACACTTAGGAAGTGTTAGATTGCTCAAAACCCAACAGTGGTATCAGAGCCTAGGCTTGCTTGTTTGATACTTGATGCAAAATAGTGAAAAAAGTCGAAATCGTTGCTGTCAGCATGGTGGACTCGCCGAGTCCATTGGGGGGACTCGACGAGTCCAAGGCAAACTTCAACCTACTCGGCGAGTAAGTTCATGCACTCGACGAGTAGGATCGAAAGAGTGCAGATTCTCGACTTTTGCTGCTGGAAATGGACTAGAAACATTACCCTAAACTGTTTTGGTGTTATAAAACTTATTTTAGTTGGTGTAATGGTTGTTCTAATCCATTTGCAATAGCATATATCAAAATTCCATGATTTTATGTGTTCATATAATTCTTGAATTTTTGATGATCATGTTCATGTTCTTATGAATTTAGAAAATGATAGGAATTATTTGCTGAATTGTTTAGGATTAATTCTTTATCATTTATGTGTTTTAATGGAGTCCATAATTTGTCCTCAAGTTATGGATTACCAAAGGTCACTTTCATTTAACACACACTTAAAACACATAAGTTACATGAAAATGAAGAGTCTTCATTTTTATGAACCTTTAATTCATAAGTTATGAAATGAAGAGTTTTGCAAAGTTACAAAACTTGCCCTCAAGTTTTGGAATTTGTAAAGTTTCACACACTTTAATAAACTTTAATTCCAAACCTTAGAGTTTTAATAGTTAAAATTCAACCCTTATACTATTTATAACATTAATGGTTAATTATTATATATATATATGTATAAGAATAAGTCGTTTTACCGTTAGTAGGCCTCATTCACGAAGCCGGTCTATAAGGTGGGTATAAGGTTGTTGCCTATAAAATGGCGACTTAATGGGTGTATACTCTCACCCACCGCTTGCTTGATCGGTGGAGGGTCGTTAGCCGAACGGGTAGAAAAATGACTTTAAATCCTCATTAAAAGTATAATGAATATTATAAAATAACTAAACTCTTTTAATTCCCAATCTTAGTTATTTTAGGAAAAATGTGAACATGGTGCTAGTCCATGGAATTCACACTTTGTACCTTACCAAGTCGTTGGTGGAGCGTGTGTGGTTAACCGGCACACTAACTAGGACTAGTAAGGATCACGAAGGGTGACTTAATGTTTGTCATAGATCAATGGAGCGTGTGTGGTTAACCGGCACATTGATTAGGTGATAATATTAAGAGTACCAAGTGAATTAGCATGGTTATTCACACCTTGTTTTGTGATCCTCGGCATCCCAGTCACAAAACTTGAAGGGCACAATCAAGATTGAAACATGCCATTGAAAAGTTCAATGAATCTCAAAAGAATCTAGGAATTTCAAATCCAATTAAACCTAATAAATCATTTCGTTTTCATGGTGGAAATTGGTGAATCGTCATTCACCTACCTTTCAAATATATTATTACTTAGATTACGGCATCCCTCTTCTAAGTGTAATATATTGTGATTGGATCCTAGCCTTAATATTACATTTGGGTGTCTTATTAAGTATCCTAAATATCTAATCTAAACTTACTTTCTTCTTTCAGATGTCTTCCAACACTAATGCTTCAGGCTCTAACCCAACTGGTTCTTTCTCTCTCATGAATCTTTGTGGGAGGGTCATCTTTGATGGTTCCAACTTCATGGATTGGATTAGGAACATCAGGATGGTTACTCGTTATGAGGACAAGGAATATGTCCTCGATAAGGAGTTAAAAGAACTTGATGAGTTTACTGCGACTCCTGAGGAGATCGCTGAATTCAGGACTCATGAGAGAGATGCTACTAAGGTGGCATGTATCATGATGGCCACGATGACAGCCGAGCTCCAAAAGTCGTATGAAGATTTCTACCCTTTTGAGTTGCACCAAGACCTGATGGAAAGGTACCATCAGAGTGCTCGTCAGGAGCGGTATGAAATAATCTCCTCCATAATAACTACCCGCATGAAGGATGGTGAATCCGTCACGGGCCACATGCAAAAGATGCAAAGGTATGTGGACCGTTTGCTGAAGCTGAATGTTAACATCCCCAAGGAGTTGGCAATTGACATCATTTTGCACTCCTTGCCTTCTTGTTATGATCATTTTTGAATGACATATCATATGAACAAGGAGAAAGTTACCCTCAGCAAGCTTCAAGGACTCTTGAAGACCGCTGAAACCGGTCTTAAAGGTAAAGCGGTTGTTACCTCTACTACTCCTACTCCAACTTCTACCCCTGTTTTAGCTATTGGGCAAGGCAAAGGGAAAAAGAGGAAGCACCCTTCGAAGGGTACCAAGGGAAAGTCTCTTGAAGGCTCCTCATCAAAGACTAAGAACGGTTCTGTCACTCCTTCTGCCATTCCCAAGGATGCTGAATGCTTTTATTGCCATGAAAAGGCACACTGGAAGCGAAACTGCCCTAAGTACTTGCAGGATCTAAAGGATGGGAAAGTGAAACCCACCTATGCAGGTATTTACACTATATTGTCTAATTACTCAACATATTCTAACTCTTGGGTGCTTCATACAGGATGTGGTATTCACATATGTTCTGATTTGCAGGGCTTAAGAAGAAGTGAGGATGTGGAGCACGGGAAGATAAACTTAATCATGGGGAATAGGAAGGCTTCACCTGTTTCCAAGATTGGAGTTTATACTTTGTTGCTTAATAATGGGTTAAAATTAGATTTGAATAAATGTGTGTACTCGTCTGAAATGGAGAGGAATATTATTTCTTTTCATGCTTTGTACAAACAAGGTTTTACCTTTTCGTTTGATAATGAATGTGGTGGTATTAATGCTTTATATAAAAATGTGTTTTATTTTAAAGCATTACCTTGTGATGGTGTGTATGAAACTGTGTCGATTGTAGACAACTTAGGAAATAATGTGTTGTATATTGATTCTTCTACTAGCCTAGATAAAGCATCATTGTGGAATTGTCGTCTTGGACATGTAAACAAGAAACGCATAGGCCAACTCCAAAAGAGTGGAGTCTTGGAATCATTTGACCTCAAATCAGATGATAGTTGTGAATCTTGTCTACTTGGAAAAATGACAAAATCACCCTTCACTGGAACTTGTGAGAGGGGAGAAGGTTTGTTGGACCTAATACATACTGATGTGTGTGGGCCATTCAAAACCGCCACAAGGGATGCTAATCGGTATTATGTGACTTTTATTGATGATTTTAGTAGATATGGGTATGTCTACTTAATCAAACATAAGTCTGAAACCTTTGAAAGGTTTAAGGAATTCAAACAGGAAGTAGAAAATCAATTGGGCAGGAACATTAAGATGCTTCGATCCGATCGAGGTGGTGAGTATCTTAGTACCGAGTTCCTTGACTATCTTAAGGAGTGTGGGATTGTCTCACAATTGACTCCTCTCAGGACACCACAGCTGAATGGTGTAGCTGAGAGGCGTAATCGAACCTTGTTGGACATGGTTCGCTCTATGATGAGTCGAGTTTCATTACCAATCTCTTTTTGGGGGTATGCCTTAGAGACTGCCGCCCATATCCTTAATCTAGTCCCTACAAAGAAGGTTACCAAAACACCTCATGAGATGTGGACTGGGAAGGTTCCCAATTTGGACCACCTCAAAATTTGGGGTTGCGAAGCCTTCGTGAGGCGCGAAACTCATGATAAGCTTGAACCCCAAAGTGAAAGGTGTATTTTCATCGGCTACCCACAGAAATCCTTCGGTTACCTCTTCTACAGACCCAGTGAGAATGTGGTCTTTGTAGCACGAAGAGGGATCTTTCGCGAGAAAGAATTTATAAGCCAAGGAGACAGTGGGAGGCAGATTGATCTTGAAGAAATTCAAGAATCAATTGGTGAAGGAACCTCAGACACTAGCAATCAACCTGAGGAGGAAACTCCTGTTGATCCAGCTGACGAGTCTGTACCTCCGAGGCGTTCCACACGGGTTAGGAACACACCTTCGTTTTATTATGATTTGTGAATCAGAGTATATAGCAGCGAGTGAAGCAGCGAAGGAGGCGATATGGCTAAAGAACTTCATCGGAGACCTTGGAGTTGTACCAGCTATTAAGGAACCTATAGAGATTTTCTGTGACAACAATAGTGCGGTTACCTTAGCCAAGGAACCAAGAGATCATGGCAGATCCCAACACATTGACAGAAAATATCACTTCATAAGACACAAGATTGAAGAAGGACTCCTTGTGACAAGGAGGATATCGTCGGATGAGAATCCTGCAGATCCCCTTACGAAGGGACTGACGAGGGTTAAGCATTTTCAGCATGCGAGATGCATCGGGCTGAGGGACGATATTAGTTTTACAGATTAGATAGTTTTCCTGAAACTTGTAAAATGTAATCGACGTTTGATGATGAATAAAATTTGTGATTTATTTATGAGTAAAGTGTTACTATCATTGTCAATTATTTACTATTGTTTCAGTTTTGCATGTTTTGACTTCCAGAATAATTAATTTATTCAAACCTCCACAATCGATCATACGTCGGAAGTAGGTATGAATCAAGATTGTCATGAATTGGGTTTGTAGATGCCTTAAAGGTGTTTAGACATGGCAATGGTTGCTGCAACATTCATGAGTACTCATAAGTTATGAGTATTGGTATAAACCCACGCTCACTTGTATCACTTCATGGAATTTATCTCGAGTGATCGTGAGACGATAACATCATATAAATCTTTAAACCTAGAGATATGAGTTGTTACCTATGAGTTGGTTGTGCATTGATTGCACGTAAACGCATCAGTAACTTGATGCTATAAAACGTGCCTTTGTGTACAATTCAATAAGTAGTAGAACAAGCATACCAGTCGAAGATTATTTGTTCCTTCTAGAAATAGAAGCGATATCTGGGCCCCTCGATGATTTTGTGTTGACCCATGTACCAGGCCTGGTCAGAACTAAACCGATGTGTTCAGTGAAGTTCTTCGTCAAACAAATCGGAAAATCGAGAAACAACTGCTAGACAATAAGCAAGACATAGTTCCATGTGTTTGTCCGGCTGATATCATGAGAACAGAGGATTATGTGATCACTTATCAAAAATGGCGCTTCATAGTTCGACAAAGTCTTCATTGTTCGAGGGAGTTTTCGAGAGCTACGATTGTTGGTTGGTTCCTGAAGTTATAGGCAAATATAGTTATTAGACTTATCCAAGTGGGAGTCTGTTGAATAAGGTGTCTAAGTCCATAACTTATTTGGTATATACTTGACCCGACCGGCATGATCCATTTGGGTTGCATCTCATCCAAACTATTATGGATAATTTTATGAGAGTTATACACATATGTTTATTAATATATTATGAGTTATAATATATTAATATGAAGTTACGTTATTTAATTAGTTTTAGTCTTAAATTAATTATGAATTAATTTAGAGATTAAAAGGAATACTAATTAAATTATGGGCTATTTGTTTTATATAGTGTGGGCTAATACTCATTTGTTAATGGGCTAGGCTTATGTGGAAGTCCATGGATGATCCATGGAGCTTTTAACCCATGGATTCTTGGAAAAGGAAAAGACATGGGTTATTAGGGTTTCACCCTAACCATGCACACTATATAAGCATGTTTATGGAGCATGAAATGGAGCCTAAGAGAAAGCTAGTGAACTAGTGTGTGTGCATGTGTGTGGCCGATTTTATACAAGGTGTATACTCTCTCAAAGTTTTCCAAGAGTTTGTGGTGTTTGTGATTCCATTTGAGGCATTCACACTATTGGTGCTTGGCCCTCAAACTCCTTAGAACCAAACTCACCAAAAGGTATGTAATCTCTTCTAACTCTTTTAAGTTGAAATGTTCCCCATGCCATGTTAGATAGGTTATAAACCTTGGAAAATTATTATTTTGCATGTATTTAGACAAACATAGATCCAAGGTTTATTAGGGTTGCATGCACACTTAGGAAGTGTTAGATTGCTCAAAACCCAACAACAACATCTCGAACGGGGGTCGGTTAATACTAGCATGATAACTATTGTTATATGAAAACTTTGCTAGTGGGAGGTATGTATCCTAACTCCCTCCGAAGTCCAATACACATGCTTGAAGCATATCCTCTGGTGTCTGGATCGTCCTCTCGCTCTAGCCATCTGTATAGGGGTGGTATGTCGTGCTGAAATGCAATTAAGTGCCCAGTTCCTCGTGGAACTTTTTCCAGAATCTAGATGTGAATCGAACATCCCGATCAGAGACTACCGACACTGGCACCCCATGCCTAACCACCACCTCTCGCAAATAAATATCTGCTAATTTCTAAGCGGAGATGCACTCGGAGATCGGAATAAAGTGGGCACTCTTCGTCAACCTATCCACAATAACCCATATGGCATCCACACCCCTCGCTGTCCTCGGTAACTTCATGATGAAGTCCATGGTGATCTCTTCCCACTTCTACATGGGAATGGGTAGCGGCTGAACCTTGTCATGAGGTTTTTGATGCTCGGCCTTGACCATCGGCCAGGTCAAGCACTGCTCCACAAACCAGGTGATCTCCCGCACACCAGTAACTCAGTTTCAAGTCTCTATACATATTTATAGCCCCTGGATGTATACAGAACTTGGACTTGTGTGCCTCCTTCAATATCTTATGTCTCACTCCTCCAGATGTTGGAACTCACACTCGGCCACACTGGGTCAAGAGACCCCGACCATCCCAAACGAACAAAGGAATTTGTCCCCGTATCCGCTCTAACTTCCAATTTTCTTTCTTCAAACCCTCCACTCGAGCCTCCTTGATCATATCCAACAATGGATAGATCACTGTCATCCTCAAACAAACATTCCCAATCGGGGAACCATCCGTCTTGCGAATTAAAGTATCGGCCACCACGTTGGCCTTTCCTGGGTGGTACAAGATCTCACAATCATAATCTTTCAGTACATCCAACCACCTCCATGTTCAGGTTTTGTTGATCCATCAAATACTTTAAACTTTTGTGATCAATGAAGATGGTGCACCGGATTCCATACAAATAGTGCCTCTAAATCTTGAGGGCAAACACCACTGCCCCCAATTCCAGGTCGTGAGTGGGGTAGTTCGCCTCATGAGGCATCAACACCTCAAACCATACGTGATCACATGCCCCCTCTGCATAAATACGGCATCTAACCCCAAGATCGACGCATCACGGTACACTACCAAATCATCCAGCCCCTCGGGTAGTATGAGAATCGGAGCCTCACATAACCTCTGTCTCAGGGTATCAAAAGCCAACTATTGACCCGGTCCCCATAGAAATGTCACATTCTTCTTGGTCAAGCGGATCAAAGGTACCGCAATCTTGGAGAAAGCCTGGATGAATCTCCGATAGTACCCCGCTAGACCCAAGAAGCTACGAATCTCAGATGCGTTCTTCGGTACTTCCCACCGCATCACTGCTTAAACCTTGGTTGTATCCACCGAAATATCCTCCTGGTTGATGATATGCATCAAAAATTGCACCTCTCGCAACCAGAAATCACACTTTGAGAACTTGGCATAAAGCCTTTCTGTTCTCAGTGTCTCCAATACCTCCCTCAGATGTTTCTCGTGTTTCTCCTTGGTCTTAGAATAAACCAAAATATCATCTATACACACGATCACTAACTGGTCCAACATCGGTCTACACACCCTATTCATGAGATCCATGAACGTTGTTGGGGTGTTGGTGATCCCGAATGGCATCACCACAAACTTATAGCGCCCATACCGAGTCCTGAAAGCTGTCTTCAGTATATCCTCATCCCGAATCCTCATCTGATGGTACCCCGACCAGAGATCAATTTTGGAAAACCAAGATGCGCTATATAGCTGATCGAACAAGTCATCGATCCTCGGGAGCGGATAACGGTTTTTCACCGTTAACTTGTTCAACTCCCAATAATCAATACATATCCTGTGTGACCCATCCTTCTTTTTCACAAATAGGATTGGTGCTCCCCATGGGGAACTACTCGGATGGATAAACCCTCGGTCTAGCAACTCCTGAAGTTGCGTAGACAGCTCCTGCATCTCGGGCGGAGTTAGCCAGTACGGTGCCTTGGCTATCGGAGCGGCACCCAGCACCAAATCAATGTGAAACTCCACTTGCCTCTCTGGAGGCACTCCAGGTAACTCCTCGGGAAAGACATCTCAAAACTCCTATACAATCAATACGATGCCCAAATCCGTCGAGGTCTCAACCCTCGCATCCGAGATATATGCCAAAAATCCCGAACAACCCTGCTGAAGAAGTCTCCTAGCCCTCGGAGTTGAACAGAGGATTGACCCCTACGAGGCCCTCTCTCCATGAATAACTAGTTCTCCCCCACTTGGGGTTCGAACCCTCACCAACTGGCACTCGCAATCTATCATGGCCCCATTTGCCCCCAACCAGTCCATCCCGACGATCACCTTTAGCCATCGCAACAATATCGGGACTAGATTAACACGAAACCTCTCCCCAAGCACATTCAGGACACAGTCCTGATACACCCTCACACCACTTATAGTGAGGTCATCCACAATCTCAACCTCAAGCGAGGAATCCAAAGTCCCCGGTGCATCTCAGAACTTCTTGCTAAGCACAAGAGACACAAACGATCGGGTAGCACCCGAGTCGAATAGAATGTGAACCAACATACCATTAACCAAGGTCCCTATACATGAGCACAAACGCATACACATAAGCAATGCAAATCAATATAGAGTAGGAAGATAAGTATGTACCAATCACAACATCTGGCGCTGCCCGAGCCTCCTCGGTAGTCAACTGAAACGCACGGCTCTTCACCGTTGGATCTTCCGCCTTAACAAGGCAGCCATCAGTGATCCTCATTGTGGCGAGCACAGGCACCGCTACTGCTCCTAATCCTCCTTGCAACCTCGGGTAATCGCCCTTTTATGGCCAGTCTGGTTGCAATGGAAACATATCAATCCCTTGTTGGGGCAATCCCTGCTCGTGTGGCCCGGCTGACCACATGTATAACATACCGGGCTCGTCCCCCGACAAACTCCATTGTGCGGTTTCCCGCACTTGGCACACCAATCACAGACCTGCTGGCCCCTACTGGAAGGATTAAAGGTCTTAGGCTTTTTAGCCTGACCCCCAGCTGTCTAAACCTACCCCGACATTCGCTTAGTGCGAAGCTCTAACTCCATCTCCCGCTCATGGGCCTTCTCTACCATTTCATTTAGGTTTTGCACCCTGTAAAACTCACAAACTCTCGGATATCATCCGTCCGCATAGAATGATACCTCGTCCTCCTCATGTCCTCATCCGCAGCGTACTGCGGGATCAACAGTACTCGCTCCCAAAACTTGGCGGTGATCTCCGCCATAATCTCGGTGGTCTGGTGGAGCTCCTGAAACTCCATCACTAACCATTGCACCTCAATAGATGGTGCAAACTATAGATCAAAGCGTCTGACAAACTCTGCCCACGTCATCTCAGCCACACCGGTTTCTCCCACCTCGCTAGTTACATCTTCCCACCAATCTCGGGCTCGATCCCTCAGCATACACGAAGCGAAACCCGCCTTTTCCGCATCAGGGTAAGAACTGTTGGATTAATGTCTAAGTCCATAACTATAATTGGTAAGACTTGACCCGACTCGGCATGGTCCATTTGGGTTGCATACCATCATGCACTTGGATAGACTATAATGAGAGAAATAAGACACTTATGGTTATTAATATATTATAAGTTCTAGTATATTAATAATAAGAATAATAAGATTATTTAATTAGTATTGATCAAGAATTAATCTACGATTAATTAAGTGATCAAAAGAAGACTAATTTAATATATGGGTTGATTGTGTAAATCATCCATACTTATATAGTGGGCTAATGCTCCATGGATAATCAAGTTGGGCTAAAACCCATAGGATGGTCCATGGATGCTCCATGGTGTATTTCAACCCATGGATCCAAGGAAATGGAAAGCCATGACAATTAAGGATTTACCCTAATTGTAACACTATATAAAGATCTTATTCTTGACAAAAATCGGCCACTAGTATTATTCTAGAGAGGGCTAGCCGATTTCATGAAGTGTAGAACTCTCTCAAGTTATTCCTAGTGTTTTGATGATTGTGATTCCATTTGAGGCTTCCACACTATTGGGGCTAGGCACTCAAGCTTCATGAAGACTTTCTACATCAAAGAGGTATGTATTCTATCTTGTTATATTCATGTTTTGTATGATAGATTAGGATAATACCTTGGATGTTCTTATTTTCATGTATAATAGAGAAAACATAGATCCAAGGTATTTAGGGTTGCATGTGCACTTAGGAGTGTTATAATGCTCAAAACCCAACAGTGGTATCAGAGCCTAGGCTTGTTTTCTTGTTATACTTGCAAATGGAGCTGAAAAATCGAGTTTTGATGCTGTCAGCCCAGCAGACTCGCCGAGTTTTGTTCATGCACTCGACGAGTTGGACCCCAGACAACATATTTTCGAGGTTTTTGGCTAGAAATGGACTAGGAACATTACCCTAAGTTTTTTTTGAACTTATAAACTTGTTTTTTAATGTGGTAATGTTCATGCTAATCCATTTTCAAAGATAATTGTCAGAAGATTCATGTTTTGTATTAGTTTAAGGTTTAGACTAATTACATGAAAAAGTTTGATTTGACTTATCTTGTTCTTATGAGTTGCTTAGATTCATAGAAAAGTTAATTGAAATAGTTGTTTTCAATCCATTTTAATCTAAGAGTTGAGTATAAAATGTGTTTGTGTAACTTGTCCTCAAGTTAGTCCTCAAGTTACATGAAGAGTCACATTAAAGACTCATAAAACTCATAAAAGTTGGTAATGGTTACAAAATGAAGAGTCTTGTGTCATTCAATTTTTTTTATGACTCCATAACTTGTCCTCAAGTTATGGAAGTTCAAGAGTCACTTCATTAATAAATAAATAAATAAATAAAGTGTAACCTTAATTAATTCCATATGTTATAAAAATAAAGAAAAGTTAATTCTCTTATTAGTTTAAAGTCTTCCATAAGTTATGGAACTTGAAGAGTTTTTGGATTAAAACTACTTTAAACACATAAGTTATGGAATTAATTAGTTTTGAATAGTTTCAAAACTTGCCCTCAAGTTTTGGAATTTGAAAAGTTTTCTCTTATGAATACTTTAATTCCAAGTTAGCCCTTAGAATTTTAAAAGAGTTAAAATTCAACACTTATACTATTTATAACATTAATGGTTAATTATTATATATATGTATAAGAAACAAGTCGTTTTACCGTTAGTAGGCCTCATTCACGAAACCGGTCTATAAGGTAGGTATAAGGTTGTTGCCTATAAAATGGCGACTTAATGGGTGTCTACTCTCACCCACCGCTTGCTTGACTGGTGGAGGGTCGTTAGCCGAACGGGTAGGACAATGACTTTAAATTCTCCCTTCATTAAAAGTATTAATGATAAATACTAAGTAACTAAAATCTTAATAATTCCCAATCTTAGTTACTTTAGGAAAAATGTGAATTTGGTGCTATCCCATGGAATTCACACTTTGTACCTTACCAAGTCGTTGGTGGAGCGTGTGTGGTTAACCGGCACACTAACTTGGACTAGTAAGGACCACGAAGGGTGACTTAATGTTTGTCATAGATCAATGGAGCGTGTGTGGTTAACCGGCACATTGATTAGGTGATAATATTAAGGGTACCAAGTGAATTAGTATGGTTATTCACACCTTGTTTTGTGATCCTCGGCATCCCAGTCACAAAATTTGAGAGGGCACACTCGAGATTGAAACATGCCATTGAAAAGTTCAATGAATCTCAAAAGATCTAGGAATTTCAAATCCAATTAAAACCTAATAAATTATTTCGTTTTTCATGGTGGAAATTGGTGAATCGTCATTCGCCTACCTTCAAATATTTTATAGTTTGGATTACGGCATCCCTCTTCCAAATTATAAAATATTGTGTTGGGTCCTAGCCTTAATATTTCATATTGGGTGTCATATTAAGGACTTTAAATCAACTATCTTGAATATCTCCCAAAACATGTCTGGTTTAGACATTTATGATCTTCCCAAATCTCTTGAAGATGATGTTCCTCAACATCATGCTTCACTTCCTCTATCTCCTCCAATTATTCTCCCTACCCCACAAGTTCTTGAAAAGTTTAAAGTCACTCGAGCCCTATTGGCAAGTAAAGGTCTTGGTGTGGTCACATCTTGGAGATGTAGTCACATATTGACAAGCCGGGAGAGTTGGGTGTCAAAGTCTTGAGAAAGTTGGTGGTTCAATCACTTTCTAAGTCACATAGTGAGTTCTTTTGGAACACCTATGAAAAAGACTATGACAAGACCCTTAATGATTTTATCTATTTGTTAAGATCAACTTCCTCAAAACTTGATGGACATTGACAATAGTGACATAAGAAATCCAGAAAAGCATTCTCTTCCCAATGGAAAGGGACCGGCCATAGTCAACTCGGTTGACCAAATGGTAAAGAGAAAAACTAAGTCTGTGATAGTCCCGTGTACCATTATCAAAGGGTCCATATGTTTATATTGCCAAAGAAATGGGCATTGGTTGCAAAGCTGCCATAATTTACCTAAGGATGCTAAAGTCGATAAGTTTGACTCTACTTCAGGTAAAGTCCACTATCTAACTCTGCTAAGTTTCTATTCTGAGATTCTTGATACATGATATGACTGGGTCACATGGTGATGTTTTAAGAATCAAAGAAAAGGTAAAGAAACTTAAAGAAAGAATATGCTGAATCTGATCGCGTAGTTTGAAGATCGGATTCTTGAGCTACTTCTTAGGAGTTATAATATATTGCTTGTGAATACATAACAACAAGGTTTTCGTGTGGATTGTAAGGATAAGTTTTTCCGCAAAGTTTTAAAATAAAAGAAAAAAAGGGTTTTAATTTTATTTATTTTAAAAATATCCTTACAATGGCATCTGTGGAAAATTGTTGCTTATATGTTTCCAGTAATAGCAATATTGGAAAGTGGATTTGATTCTTTCATTTGTGGTAGTGTCTGAATTTACCAAATGAAGAAAGTTTTTCATCACCCAAGTTTCAATTGGACAGAAACTTGGAATCATACAAGTTGTATTGTATGATGAATGAGAATTTTCATCTTTGAAAAATTAAGACTAATTCTTTGATCACATGTATATGTGAGTTAATTGAAGGACTAAGGAATTAGGTACACTGGGTGTGCACTGGTCAAGGTCCACCACAAAGATCGATTTTTCATGATTTACTAAAGATTAGTAAATATGATTATACTTATAAGGTTAAGTATAATTCTGTAACATTGAAAAGTTTCCAATGTATGGCAGAGCGAATAAGAAGAATCAAATTAGGCAGAAGGATAAAAGTTTCTCAAATCTGAAAAGATGGGAGAGTACTTTAGTATCAGTTTTATGATCATCTTAATGATATAGAAACCATATCACAAATTCATACTCTAAGGATGTCTTAGTGCATTGTTATGGCTAAGAAGAGAGGTCATGAATTGTTGGATTGGTTAAGATCAAGGAGATGAGTCATACTTCGTTCCAAAACAATTCTTAGAGTCATACTCCAAGATTGTAACATTGAGTGACATAAAGTAAGGTTTAAAACACTTATCAAATGTAGTGTGAAATGTTTCTACTCTTGTACATTTGAGATTGGTAAGCTGTGATGTCTTGGATGAGACAAAGACCAACTAAGACCAATTGTGTGAAGTGTTAGTCTTGATAAGAATCCGCACTATCCCTTGAATATTTGTTTTGTCAAGGAATGGTTCTTGACTAGGAAAACTTATATGTCAAGGGGACAGTGGGAGCCTTAAAGATCCTGAAAGAGTCTCAAGATTTAATCAAGAGTAAAACCTGTAATTTATCACTAGCACACGACATAAGGTTTGCAACCTATCGTGTTGACATAATTCTCATTTTTGTACCTGCTTCAAATAAGTTGGATTTGCATGTGAGTTATCAGAGTTCAACTTGGAAGCATTGGTGGGCCTTGTGCTACCAAGGTGACAAGAAAGCAAGATTGAATAAGTTTAATCCATGTAAGGCTGAATTTATCACTAACCTTATCTTGTGATTATGGTTTTGACAAATTCGCATGGATAGGAACTCATACACTATAAAATCTAAGTGTCATAAGGTTTCTCTCCGATTCATGAAAATGATGGTGAGGAAACGCTTTCACTAAGTAGATTTTACGTAGATAGCAATTGTGTTATTTGCATTTTCAAAAGTCGTTAGTGGAGCGTGTGTGGTTAACCAGCACGCTAACATGGACTTGTGAGAAATGGCAAATGCCTAAGCAGTTGAGACTATGATTACGGCATCCCTTTTCATAGTTTTGAAAATTATTTAGACACACATGTGAGCTATCTAAGAAAGGATGTATGAATCTAAATTTCAGAAGTCCAGCAGATTTCTGGAAATATGTCAGAGTTAGTGGGAGCATAAGTGTTATGCTGATAATCATCGTGTTAGTGGGAGCATGATTATTACGTTTAGTGTTGCAAGTTAGCAATGTTAATTATAGAAAACAAAGTTTCAATTCGTGAAGTTGCAGGGGTTGAAAAGTTGTTTTGCTATAATTAAGGGAGAGAAAATTATACTTCATTTCAATTAGCTTAGATTGAAATTTTAATCATCTTTAGTCAAGAATATATACATATATATGAATTTTGCGTTGGAATGGTTCAACTTGAAGAAATTCTATATATATTGCATTTTCAAAATTCGATTATGATTACGGCATCCCTCTTCATAGTTAAATTTTGAAAACATGGAAAATAAAAAAAATATATTGTAGCAAAAGACTGGTCTAATATCATGTCTTTATGTCAAACATCATGAATCGTGTCCCATATGCTTCGGATATAGGATCGATTTCACGTGCTATAATACACATCCTTTCTAAATTTTCCAAATGCTTAAGGCATTTAGAAGGGAAAAGTCTAGAACTGGATATGACTAAAGTGATTAAACAATTGTCGAGGACAATCTAAGGTTTACCAAAGATTGGTTTCTCAAGGACAATTGGAAGTATAGTGATAATTCTGGAAGGACCATATTGACATAATCTGTAAGGAGGCAACTCTTGTTCAGAAGTGATAGTCAAAATGGGATCTGGAAATGTTTCAAAGTTAGAAATTATTCAATCTTTGTAAGATTAGGAAACTTAATGCAAGAAGGATGTTCCCAAGGAGCTGATCTCCTTTGGAATGCTCTGTAATGGTTGTTGTCAAGTCTTTCTGACTTCGTGCATAATCATTACAAGAGGATCAATGCATATAAGTTTAGAATCTAACAGATTTCAGTAAATGACATGAATTTGGAATTCTCACATTTACAATAAGGATTTGGGATTGTGAAATGAGTATCATTGGAATCATGTTCAATTGATCTACATCACAATGTACGGATCATAGACAAACATAGTGTGCATACTTGGGGTATGGCATAACTATTGTTTAGAAAAACAAAGTGTACATGCTAGGAGCATGGGACGACTGTTGTTTTTATTCAAGTCTTAAGTTGATTATTTGAAACATTGAATAATGTGTAATCAATATGGTGATAAATAAAAGGTGGTTTATTTATATTCAAAAGGGTTCTGAGACCATATTAGATTCGATTATTATTGTGTTTCACTTTGCATGTTTTGACTTCCAAAATAGCTAGGTTATTCTTTCGAATGACTAAGTTATTTAAACACTCCACAGTCGTTCATATGTTGGAAGTATGTATGAATCAAGACTGTCATGAATCGGGTTTGTAGATGGCTAAATGGGTTTAGTCATGGCAATGGTTGCTACAACATTCATGAGTGCTCATAAGTTATGAGTATTGGAATAAACCCACGCTCACTTGTATCACTTCATGGAATTTATCTCGAGTGATCGTGAGACGGTAATATCATATAAATCTTCAAACCTAGAGATATGAGTTGTTACCTATGAGTTGGTTGTGCATTGATTGCACGTAAACGCATCAGTAACTTGATGTTATAAAACGTGCCTTTGTGTACAATTCAACAAGTAGTAGAACAAGCATATGAGTCGAAGTTTATCTGTTCCTTCTAGAAATAGAAGCGATATCTGGGCCCCTCGATGATTTTGTTATGACCTATGTACCGGCCGGTCAGAACTGAATTGATGTGTTCGATTAAGTTCTTTGTCAAACAAATCGAAAATTGGGAAACAAACTGCTGGACAATAAGTACGACGTTGTTCCATGTATTTGTCCGGCTGATATCATGAGAACAGAGGATTATATGATCCCTTATCTAATGGACAAGTCATTGACAAGGTCAGAGTTCGACAGAAGCTTTTGAGAGCTACGATTGCCAGTTGGTTCCTGAAGTCATACGCAATAATAGTTTTAGACTTATCCAAGTGGGAGACTGTTGGATTAATGTCTAAGTCCATAACTATAATTGGTAAGACTTGACCCGACTCGGCATGGTCCATTTGGGTTGCATACCATCATGCACTTGGATAGACTATAATGAGAGAAATAAGACACTTATGGTTATTAATATATTATAAGTTCTATTATATTAATAATAAGAATAATAAGATTATTTAATTAGTATTGATCAAGAATTAATCTACGATTAATTAAGTGATCAAAAGAAGACTAATTTAATATATGGGTTGATTGTGTAAATCATCCATACTTATATAGTGGGCTAATGCTCCATGGATAATCAAGTTGGGCTAAAACCCATAGGATGGTCCATGGATGCTCCATGGTGTATTTCAACCCATGGATCCAAGGAAATGGAAAGCCATGACAATTAAGGATTTACCCTAATTGTAACACCATATAAAGATCTTATTCTTGACAAAAATCGGCCACTAGTATTATTCTAGAGAGGGCTAGCCGATTTCATGAAGTGTAGAACTTTC
Organism: Lactuca saligna; assembly: GCF_052625555.1. Classification (NCBI taxonomy): domain Eukaryota; kingdom Viridiplantae; phylum Streptophyta; class Magnoliopsida; order Asterales; family Asteraceae; genus Lactuca; species Lactuca saligna. The sequence continues at coordinate 43,433,465 of NC_136420.1, read as the reverse complement.
TCAAGTTATTCTTAGTGTTTTGATGATTGTGATTCCATTTGAGGCTTCCACACTATTGGGGCTAGGCACTCAAGCTTCATGAAGACTTTCTACATCAAAGAGGTATGTATTCTATCTTGTTATATGCATGTTTTGTATGATAGATTAGGATAATACCTTGGATGTTCTTATTTGCATGTATAATAGAGAAAACATAGATCCAAGGTATTTAGGGTTGCATGTACACTTAGGAGTGTTATAATGCTCAAAACCCAACAAGAACTTGTGTGTCGGGCGTTCTCTATGTCATCCACACAGCATCAGCTAACTATGGGGTCCCTGGCCCCTAAAAACTCTGGCACCCTGCACGCATTGAACTCCTGGAACGAGGGAGTTTTGGCCCCGACCTGGCCCGCAGCAATCTCGGCTCTGAATGCCCTTAGCCTATCCTCCATGATCTCCATTATCCCTTCATTGACCATCCCAAAAATCACTAGGGTGGGGTCAAGGATGCCCATCGTAACCTTGGATGCAATAAGCTCATCAATGTGTCTGGTAGTATCACCCAACCCAGATCCTGATTCCCCTGCTCCAAATCGTGTCACAACCATACTGAACTGCAATATCATAAAACGTAATGATCAGGATGTCCAAAAAGGGGATCCTCCCATACCGGTTCTCCTTAGAGCTTCTAGATCTAACATTGGTTCAAGTACAGGTCATGTGCTTCCAGTGGTACGGGCCCAATACTACCTTTCATACCTACCTGTACCTTCCCCAATGCTCTACCTAATAAATCTAATTCGTCCCAGAAAAAATCATGTCTTACATGCTACTACATAGCTCAAATCCTAGGCTATACTAAGATTTCCTCCTTCCATATCAAACCAGAACTCAATCATGATAGGTTGCCTTATGCATGTAAATTATACATAGAACATGATCAAATAGAATTTTGAATAACAGACTCTACGTTAAGATCACAACCATAAAAGAAACAGGAAATAAGGCCAAATCAATCATTCTGAGGCTATAAAACCATAACTGTATACAATTTTGAAAGCATACACATAGCAAGATTCATACAATTATCATAATTCAAATATCAGTATAACATGGCTAACATATTGCGGAACTACTTTGTAACACCAGGTTCCTGGTACGTATTTTAAATTTAAGTAATTGCATGTTTTACGCTGGGACTCGACGAGTTGGAGGCCCAACTCATCGAGTAGACTGGATTTTGGACACGGCTTTTATGTAACCTACTCGACGAGTCAGGGGACTGAATCGACGAGTAGGACTACCTGGATGAAACCCAAATATTTAGGGTTTGCACCCTATTTAAACGCCTTAACTTGTCCCATTTTAGCCTCCATTATCTCTCACATTCCAGGAAAGCCCTAAATCGAAACCCTAAAGCATTTGGAGTGTCCATGAGCCATTTTTGTGTGTTTTTGGTTGTTTGAAGCTTGAAGAAAGAAGTGGAAGCTTGGGGGTTCCAGAAAAAGAAACTAGATCCAGAGGTTTTGCTTCATTACCAGCTCATTCAAGGTAAAAAAAAAACTTCAACATTGACCATCTATCTCTTAGATCTCTAGTTAGGGATCATTTCTACCTTTTCTAAGCTTTAGTAGAGCCAACTTCGGGGTTTTGTGGTTATAAAGGGGTAGAACTTCAGATCTAGAACCATTGAGGATTCCCATGGCATAAAGGTGCCAACTTTATGGCCATGGGAGTCTCATGCATCATATAACCTCCTTTTAGGTCCATTTGAGCCAAAAACCCTATGCATGAATGTCAAGTTTGTAACTTTACGTGTAATATGGACCATAGGAGGTCAGATCTATGTTCTGGAGGCATTGAGCTCGACTGAAATCAACTATATGGACATGGACTTTGGGGGACTCGGCGAGTCGGGGTATGGTTCCCTAAACTTTTTGACTCCTGACCGATCTGGTTTAGTCTAGGAGAGGACTCAACAAGATGGACTGGAACAGGGGCTTGAAGATCAAAGAACTCAACGAGTTCAAGGATGAACTCGGCAAGTTCAAGACAGTGTCCCAACCATATGAAGACGACCTCGACAACTTCAAGAAGAACTCGATGAGTCAAGGACTAAAAACTTTAACCCGGATGAAGATGAACTCAACGAGTTCAAGGACGAACTTGACGAGTAAGTTGTAGAAGGTCCCGATTTTGTTTAAAGGAGAACTCGGCGAGCTCTTGTAAGACTCGGCGAGTAGGGTCGAAGTTTTAGCGTTCTCGGGATTATGGAACTCGACGATTTGTGGGGTTAACTCAGCGAGTTGGGTCAACTAGATGTTGACTTTGACCCAAAGTTGACTTTGACCAAGGTGTCGACCTTGACTTTGAATTGGATTGGAGTTGACCATGAAATAGTAATTAAAGAGGATTGGTACGTGTACGAATTGAGAGGAGTTGATCCTGGCAGTGAGCACAGTTCAGACACTTCACGATACCGAGGTGAGTTACCTTCCAGTCAGTGGCGAGTCTAGAACAGAAAACCATATGGTTCACTATTTAAGTAAAATCGATGTGAATGAAAGAGTTAAAAAATAGTAGTGGTGGATCGGATCAGATAACCAATTGCAAATAAATAAAGAATTAAGCTTAAGAACTACTTTTTTTTTTAAACGGCAAATCTAACCTACTCCTAAACTACACCTTAAATCCACCTATGTCCACGACGGGATTTGAACCCTCAACCTCAAGGAGGGAGGGCAACACCGGATACCGCTGGGCTACAAGCCCTTTGGTTTAAGAACTATTAATATATTAATCACAAATAACCAATTGCAAATAAATAAATGGGTGTCGATTGTTTTTTTTTTCTTTTATTTATTTATACGTTTTATTGGGCTATTGAAATAAAATATGGGCTTATAGATATCTTGATTTGTATATTATTGGTAAACAAATTAAAGACAAGATGGGTCATTTTAAATATCAAAGGTAGTTCCCAAATAATTTTTATATATAAGATGTAAAAAAGAAAATTTTAGGTGGGTCAAATGACCCACCTTATACAAGTGTAGCCTCGCCCCTGCTTCCAATAGAAGTGGGTTGAAGGCAACAATGTCGGCCCACTAGTAGTTGATTATAGTTGAGATGAATGTTTTGGTGATAATTGTCTGGTTTGCCACTATCTGTTATGTTTTATGTGCTAGTCATAGATGATATTATGTGATAGTGGTAGTAGGGGGAATAGTCCCCATATCCGGCCGATAGGGCCAGGGGGTAGGTTAGGCACTCAGGTATGCTTGGCGGTATTATTATGTTATGTTTTATGTGGTAATGGTAGGGGTGAAATAGTCCCTGTAACCGGTTGAGATAAACCGGAGGGTTGGTCAAACACCCCAGTATGTCTGACAGGGGTAGGTTAGGCACCCCGGTATGCCTAGCAGGGGTAGGTTGAGCACCCCGGTATGCTCACCAAGGTAGGTCGGGTCTGGCAGTATGTTTTATGTATGGTATGTGGTATGATGGGGGAACTCACTAAGCTTTGTGCTTACAGTTTTCAGTTTTGTTTCAGGTACATCTTCAGTGAAGAGGAAGGAGCCGGCACGGTAACAGCGCATCGCACACACATGATTTCCGCACTATGATGTTCTTGAGATTGTAATATGACACTATTATTATTCCACGACATGTTTATGACATTAGATTTATGGGATGTTATGATATCAATGATGTTTTTGAATAAATTGTTTTATAAGTAACATAATTAAAATGAAATTTTGGGTCATGAAATTTGGCGATGTTACAAGTTGGTATCAGAGCCTTGGTTTGAGGGATTCGGACACATCTTCGGAGGTGTCTGGACACAAATCGAGGGTTTGAAAGATTTTTTTTTACAATAGAAGTTAAAGTAAAAAGTTTTGAGAAAGAACAAAGTGTATGATGTGCGCAACCGGCTAAGCTCAAGTAAGTTTCCCCAAGATACCCATACATTTTATGTTATGATATGATATGATTATGAGAACTGCATGCTAGATTAGGGCTAAGGAACTAAAAAGGATGCCTTTTATGCCTATTGTATGTGTGTGAGAACTGCATGTTAAAATAGGGCTAAGGATCTAGGAAGATGCTTGATATGCCTGTTGTATGTGCTTTTTGAGCTGCACGATAGTACTAATTAGTCAGTGGCATGATAGCTTGTATAAGTAATAAGATATGCTTGGTTTGCGTTACTCGGTGCCTGAATGTTGCTTGCTTTGTCCTATTAGGAGTTCTAGTTATCTTTAACTAACTAGTAAACGAATACGCTAAGTTACATATTACGAGGACTGAATAATTTCAGAGGGTTAGGTTTAGCCCTACTTCGCAGCTCTCGTTTGAGTCTAACCGTTGTTGGAAGAGACCTCTCATTCGAAGAATTATTTGGTCTTAGTAATATTTAATGGTATTCGTGAGCTACTTAGGGAGAGATGATAGGAATTTCTTATGCAGCTGATGGCAGAGAGTAGGTCGGTAAGTTATCCTACGGTAAGCCTAGGATGAGATTAGCAAAGAGTGCAGTAGTAGTAGAAGGGACTTGCCAAAGTCGAAGCAATCCTTGAGGAAAGTACGAATAGATGTGGAAGGTAGTATGGGCCCGTAGTAATGCAAGAAGAGGATCCGTACTCGAGTCAAGGAGGGCCGAGATAGAACCAGGGAATTTGTAGAGTGTATAAGACCTCTCGAGATTTTGTTTGAACCTGATAAGTGTATGTTTTATTTAAGAATGGTGATGATTATGCAGCACAGAGCAGGAGGATCGGGATCAAGATCAGGTTCGGGATCTAAACCAGTTTATGAGAGACTACGCGAGTTCATCGCGTCGGAGATCACGAGAGGCATCCTTGAGGCAACCCCAGTGATTTATGGGTCGATCAAGTAAGGGATTGTCGAGTTGATGGAGGATCGCCTCAGGGCATTCAGGAGCGATATGGTATCTGGCCAGACAGGGACACGCACACTCTCCTTCAAGGACTTCAGGGGATGTGGTGTGCCAGACTTCCACGAGGCAAAGGATCCCATTGTTGCCAAGAGATGAATTGTAGACATGGAGTCTGCCCAGTTGATGAGCTTCTGCCCTAAGGGGTCGAAGGTCCGGTATGTTGCGGGATGTTTGAGAGACAGAGCCAGAGATTGGTGGCAGTCGGTTGGTGACTCTCTGGGAGCCTCAGCCATTGAGGCTATGACTTTGTCAGACTTTATGGCCTGGTTTAGGGCAGAGTTCGCGCCGGCTGTGGAGCTACAGCAGCTGGCCAGGGAGTTCCTCGACATGAGGCAGACAACGGACAGAGTGGCGGAGATTACTGCTAAGTTCTGGGAGAGGGCCTTGTTGGTGCCTCGGTATGCGGGAGATGCGGAGATGTGGAAGGCCCGCTATCATGACATGTTAAGAGTTGATATTTGGGATCACGTTAGCTACTCGGCATGCCCGACCCTGGATTCTATGACTGTCAGGGCGAGGGAGAGGGAGATTGACTTGGAGCACATCAGGAAGAGGAAGGCGGAAAAGGCCCAGGTGACAGGGATTTCGGAGAAGAAACCCAAGGGATCCGACTCTAGGTCGAAGGGCCATCATGGTCGAAGTCGTTGCGTGAAATGCGGCAAGCCACATGATGAGGTGTGTAGCCTAGGGTCATCGAGTTGTTATAAGTGTTGCAAGACTGGGTACTTCGGCAAGGATTGTACTGTCACTGCCCCCACCTACCATATACATCAAGTCTGATTTGCTTCCACTACAATCAGAAGGGCCATAAAAAGGCCGACTACCCGAGATTGACAGCAGCAGTAGCAGCGCCAGTGGCGGCGCCAGCTCCAGTGACCCTGTGGCTTACGGATGGCCGCCTGGGCAAGACAGATATTCTGATGGTGAGGAGTCGAGCCTTCCAGTTTACCGCTAAGGAGGCGTGTTCCGCACCCGATGTGGTAATGGGTATGTTTTCTTCTCCCTAGCTCTTATTTTATGTCGCTTATTATATTTATGTATATGCTTTATATGTTGTTTAGGATCGTTCCACGTGAACGGTATTCCGGTATAGGTAATATTTGATTCGGAGCTACCTGATCATATGTCTCTCTTGCCCTTAGCAAGAGGTTCCCTGAGTCTTCGGGCATGTTGGATTGCCCTCTAGAGGTCGATATTGCCGACAACCGACCAGTATGAGCATCAAAGGTTTTTAGAGATTGTGTTCTGAGACTGTATAAGGAGCGCTACCTGGTAGACTTGGTTCCCATTCCGTTGCATAGGAACATGGTTATTATAGACATGGATTGGTTGAGCCCGATCGATTGTGCGTAGTAGTTGGTTCAGGTCGGGACCCCAAGTGAGGGGGGAGCTGGTGATTCAGGACGAGAGACCGTAGTGAGGACCAGCCCTTTGCTTAGCAGTAAGGGCTAGGTGTTACCTACAACAGGGTTGCGCAGGGTATGTCGCCTACGTTATGGATACCCGGGAGGCGGGTAAGGCGACTGTGAGTGATGTGCCAGTGGTGCGAGAGTACATGGATGTATTCCCAGAGGAGCTGCCTAGGATATCTCCGGAGAGACAAGTAGAGTTCAGGATCGATCTGGTCTCTGGTGCGGCTCCGATAGCCAAGGCACCATATCGGGTGGCTCCTCTCGAGATACAGGAGATGTCTACACAGCTGCAGGAGCTGCTAGACAAGGGATTTATCAGGCTGAGTAGTTCACCTTGGGGAGCCCCGATCCTGTTTGTGAAGAAGGACGGATCGCATCGGATGTATATAGACTACCGGGAGCTGAACAAGGTAACAGTGAAGAACCGTTACCCACTCCAAAGGATTGATGATCTCTTCGACCAGCTTTAGGAGGCATCTTGGTTTTCCAAAATAGATTTGTGGTCAGGCTACCATCAGATGAGGGTCGGAGACAAGGATGTACACAAGACTGCTTTCCGAACTCACTATGGCTACTACGAGTTCGTGGTGATGCCCTTCGGGCTTACCAATGCTCTTGCTGCGTTTATGGACCTCATGAACCGCGTATGCAGACCGATGTTGGATCGGTCTGTGATATTTTTTAATGATGATATCTTGGTTTACTCCAAGACGCAAGATCAGCATGAGGACCACTTGCGAGAGGTTTTGGATACCCTGATGAGGGAGAGCTTGTACGCCAAGTTCTCCAAGTGTGAATTCTGGTTGCACGAGGTGCAGTTTCTTGGGCACCTTGTCAACCAGAACGGTATTCTGGTCGACCCGGCCAAAGTAGAGGTCGTGATGAGATGAGAGGTTCCGAAGTCTCCATTTGAGATTTGGAGTTTCCTGGGATTGGCGGGCTATTACCATAAATTCATTCAGGACTTCTCCAAGATAGTTGTACCCTTGACCCGGTTAACGAAGAAAGTCGTGGTCTTTCGTTGGGGGCCTGAGCAGCAGGCAGCGTTCAAGACATTGAGGCAGAAGCTCTGCGAGGCGCCGATCCTCGTCCTGCCAAAGGGCGTGGAGGATTTTGTGGTATATTGTGATGCGTCCATCTCAGGGTTAGGCACGATATTGATGCAGAGAGAGCATGTTATCGCTTACGCCTCGAGGCAGCTGAAGCCTCACGAGGCGAACTACCCAACGCACGATTTAGAGTTGGGGGCGATTATCTTCGCCCTTAAGATTTGGAGACACTACCTGTATGGGGTTCAATGTACCATTTACACTGACCACAAGAGTTTGAGGTATCTCATGGATCAGCTGAATCTGAACATGAGGCAGCGTCGGTGGCTAGATGTGGTGAAGGATTACGATTGTGAGATCATCTACCACCCGGAGAAGGCCAACGTTGTGGCCGATGCGCTTAGTCGCAAGCAGCCCCGATCAGAGACATTTGCTAGAGGATGACTGTAGTGACTCCACTGTTGGAGCATATCCGAGAGGCGCGGGTCGAGGGTTTGAAGGATGAGCGCCAAAAGTGGTTTAGATCTGATCCCACATCGGCTTGGAAGGAGAACGAAACATTTCCTTATAAAGGGGTGTGGATACCTTCCTTGTCACAACGCGTTTTAAAGCCGTGAGGGCAGCAGATCCCATAAGAACTCTGCAGTTAAGCGTGCTCGGGCGGGAGTAGTACCAGGATGGGTGACCCCCTGGGAAGTCCTCGTGCCGAGTGGCCCAAAGCGGACAATATTGTGATACGTGCCAGATGGGGGTGTTACAAATGGTATCATAGCTAGGGCACGAGTTGATGTGTTCGACGGGGACGTCGAACCCTATAATGGGGGGTGAAAGTGGGTTAGATCTGATCCCACGTCGGCTGGGAAGGAGAACTAAGCATTCCTTATAAGGGGTGTGGATACCTTCCCTAACACAACGCGTTTTAAAGTCGTGAGGGCAACAGATCCCATAAGAACTCTGCAGTTAAGCGTGCTCGGGCGGGAGTAGTATCGGGATGGGTGACCCCCTGGGAAGTCCTCGTGCTGAGTGGCCCAAAGCGGACAATATTGTGATACGTGCCAGAGGGGGGTGTTACAAATGGTATCAGAGCATTAGTTTAAGCGAACTAGGAATTTGTAGGAAATTTCTAGACTTAAACTTAGAATGCTAAGTAATGATTGTGAGGAGTGTGTCTAAAATATGTTAGGTAGTACACCTAAATTGACGCGAGCACTAATTTATTTTAGGAAAGTTGTCTAAAATGCTTTTATGTGCTAAATGTTATATGTCGCCATATATGATATTATTTGTTCGGATCTACGGTTTGTTGCCAACCGGATCTGAAGGTTTATGTGTTTAGGATTCTAAGCGTATGTATACGATATTAGAACTAGCATGTAATCGTTTGGAGTAATAAGGTGAAATTATTCGGTGTATAGATCAAAATGGTGAGAACAAGAAGCAGAGTTGGAAATGCTGATGAGAACAGGAATCAACCGACTGTAATTCAACAAGTACCTGTTGTAGCTGCTGCACCTGAGCCGATAACAATGGCCGGTGTACAAATGATGATTCAAACGATGTTGGATCGTCAGATGGAAGAAACAAGACGCATGCTTAGGCAGAATCATGAAGAACCGTCAATTCAAGTAGAAGAGCCCGAGGAGGATGGAGGGCAGTCTGAAGGAGAAAACTTTAGTGGGATTATTGGTCAAGACAACCCACCAATGGTTAGACACAATAACCAGTATGGAGGAAATGATGGGCGTGGGTGTAAGTACAAGGATTTCATGGCTTCCAAACCACCGTGTCTATCTGGGAGCCCGACGTCGGTGCAAGTCATGGACTGGATTTCCGAGATGGAGACATTGTTTGAAAGTTGCGAGTGTAGCAACAGACAGAAGACCGCTCTTGCAATTCCTCTATTAAAATCTGGAGTACTGAGTTGGTGGAAGTTACTGGCCGGTTCGATGCCCAAGGGGGAAGCTAGCAAGATGTCTTGGGAAGAGTTCATGGTACAATTGAAAATGCAATACTGCTCTGAGCAGGATCTCCTGGAAATCAACAATGAGTTCCAGAATCTAAAGAAGGAAAAATTGAGCATCACTGAATACGCCACAAGCTTTATGGAAAAGATGAAGCTTATTCCATACCTACTTCCAACTGAACTTTCTAAGGTCAACAAGTTTGCCAATGGGTTACCAGCGGACTTTGGTCCGATAGTCAAGCAAGCAACCACTTTGAAAGCCGTCATCTGGGCAGCCAAAAATGTTGAAACCCAAATAAAAGAAAAGGGTCTGGAGAAAGCTGAAGTTGGAGAGAAGAGGAAACATGAAGGGTCTTCAATAATCAACAAAGAAACCAAATTCTCGAAATCTGGAGGAAGAGATGAAGCTAAGTGGTGCGAGAAGTGTAAAAAGAAACACTTCGGGAAGTGTAGCGAGGATATGACTTGCTATAAATGTGGGAAGACGGGGCATTACGCCAACAAGTGCGCATCCAACAAAAAGGTGTGCTACGGATGTAACGAGGAAGGGCATATTTCTAGAGACTGCCCAAAGAAAAACGCACCGCCACAGCCAAGGGCATTCCACATGATCCTCGACGAAGCGAATCAAGGATGAGGAATTTATATCCAATGATCAACTTATGATGTAGCCAATTAAAGGCATAGTATAGGGTGAACTTGAACTTTTGTGTAATCATTTCAAGTTATAATGTAAACCCTGGTTTTGATATTTATGTGATATTTATGGTTTTAATACCTGATGTGTTAAATGATTGTGTGATTTTTGTATAGTGACTTGGTTCGACTGAGAGACAATTCTTGGGACGAGTATGAGTAGGTGTGAAAGGTAGTAAATGCATATACTACCGGAAGCACAGGACTCGCACTTGGATCAGGGAAGGTCACAAGGTTACCAAGAAGCTGGTGATTGATTCCATTTTATTCGGGTATGTCATTACCATTGTTTCGGTAATGACTAGTAAGATGGTTCTTGATTCGACCCTAGTGGTCATATTTAAATTTGAGTTCGACTACGAGGAGTATGTTACGTGGTCTAGAGGACCAAGTTAGATGTAACATCTGACTTAAGTCAGAAGGTTGAAGTTAATGTAATTGATAGTGTCGCGCTCGTTGTTAAAAGAAGTTTGCAGGTAGAAATGCTACATGCTGAAATGTGATTATATCACATTAGAATATGAAGGAAGGTATATTCCATTATGGAATTTAACTTTATTAAAGACCGAGTCTAAGCGTTGCATCGTGCGATGAGAGGTCAGTAGAGCACGACCCATCGGTTTGTTACAATAGATAAATGAAAGTATTTATCCTGAGAAGAAGAAGGAGTCCATAATAAGGACTTATTTTGTAACTAGGAAGTTATGATTGAAAGTACAGCTTAGTACGATAAGCAGATGCAAGATTGGGCATCATCTGCGGTCAAGAAAGCCATAGAGTTAAATACTATATCAAGGAAACATAGAGGTTACGGTTAGTAACTAGGATGAAGAGATAACGTGTGGAATCATTATGCAAGTCCTATTTCGTTGATGATTCCGGGACGTAATCATCCTAAGGAGGAGATAATTGTAACGCCCGTAGATTAGGGCTAGTCAATTTAGAGACGATAGGCATCAAAAAAATGAATTTTTGATGAAAGATTATTTAGAATGATTCAACTAAGTTATAATATATGTTACAAGGTTTTCGTACATATAAAGAACGCCGAAATCCGAGTTATAACGAAGAAGTTATGACTTGTCGAACTTTCGCGACAGAACCGGCATGACGCTGAATGACGTAAAAAGTGAATTTACGTTAGAGCGATATTTAGCCTTAGTGATCTAAATGAAAGTTGTAGAGTTCGTTAAACCATGAGTGTGCATAAAAAGAACGCCAAAATCTGACTTCGTATGAGGAAGTTATGATTTTTCGAAGTTTCGACTTAGCGGTATGCAGCCCGAATACTCGATTTGAGATCTAGCGGTTTTTAGCCGAAACAATCTAAATGAGAATCGAAGATCTCGTTGTTAGTAGCGAAACGATGAAAAGTTAGGCAAGAACGGACGTCAGACGAAGAAGTTATGAATTTATAACGAAGTTTTTCTGTCCCGGCCTTCTAAAAATAAATAATAAAAATAAAAGTCAAAATTAGCCGACGGAGTCTAAATGAAAGTTGTAGAGTATGATCTGACCTTCACGTGGATATAAAGAACGTCGAAAACGGAGCTCGTATGCGAAAGTTACGCAATTTAGAAGTTCGACGAGTCAATTACGCCCCGCGTAATTTGAGTACGCCCAGCGTACTCAGTCGGATGCAACTTGTCTGACCGATACTCGAGTGCCACCAGTCGACGCACGCAGTGACGTCAAAGTACGCCCCGCGTAACCCGAGTACGCCCTGCGTAATTTGAGATTACGCCCCGCGTAATCCCAGACCCAGCAGCCTATAAATAGAACTCGAATTCAGCCATTTTTTCTTGTTCAAACTCTTCCCTCTCTCTAAGTTTTGCCTCGATTTGCGTGCCAATCATACCCCAAAGCCCCGGTAATATTCCCGAGCCCCGAAGTAAGATCCGAATCCCCGAGGATCCCGAAGAGCGTTATTCCCGAGCCGAAGCGCTGCCCGCAAGGAGCCCGGTTTTTGTGAAGATCTTCTAGATCTACGGAGAAACACTACTTCTACAAGCCATAGTGTTGCCCGATCATCTTCTGATCAAGTGAGTGTATAGTCACTTTCATCTTACACATAAATATGAAGTATTTTATAAAATACGTGTTATGTGTTGTTTATATGCGTGAGTGCATAGTACTTTCTTCTAATACATAAATATAAAGTATTAGCTATGAAATACGTGCTATGTGTTATATATTAATTATCTATTTGAGATGGATTTGGAATTGATGTTTTTATACAGGTGTTAAATGATTTAAATTGTGTTTGTATTTATATCTACAAAAATGTTGGGTAGAACATGGGTAGATGGAATAGTTGGTGACGATGCGACTTCGTGCCTATTTGATAAACCTTGGTGACGATGCGACTTCGTGCCTATTGAGTAAGCCTTGGTGACGATGCGACTCCGTGTCTATTTGATAAACCTTGGTGACGATGTGACTTCGTGCCAATTGTATAAACCCAGGTGACTATGAGACGTAGTGCCTATTGTGTAAACCGTGGTGACTATGAGACGTAGTGCCAATTGTATGAACCCTGGTGACTATGCGACGTAGTGCCTGTTGTATAAACCGTGGTAGCAAATGGACTGTGTGCCAGTTCCTTAGGTGAATCCTTAAGAATGAATGAAGAAAGTATAATCGATTCTTAGGATAAAACCTTAATAAATAAAGAAGATAATGGGGATGGGTATTTGGGTTGATTGTTGATAATTGAATATAACAAATGTATTATTGTGGGTTGAAAACCCTATATGCTCACCAGGCTCCCAAGTCTGACCCACTCAGTTTTCTTTGTAACACAGGTATCAATACGAAGACATATTTTACTGAGAGATTAAAGGAGACGTAAATCATTTAGTGTAAATAAATGTAAGTTCTGTTTATGCTTATGTGTCTGTATCGGAACATGACATCCCGAGATTTGTTATATAATAAAAATACTCTTCTTTAAGAAATGCTTTGATAAATTCTTATCGTATCTTGTTTTGGAGACAAATTCCGCAACAATTTTCTTTAAACGATTACTCTGATTTTAAAAACAAAGCATAAACAAATCGGTCTTTTCTGACCGTGAAATTGGGGATGTCACAGTAAAGTGGGTTAGATCTGATCTCACATCGGCTGGGAAGGAGAACTAAGCATTCCTTATAAGGGGTGTGGATACCTTCCCTATCACAACGCGTTTTAAAGCCGTGAGGGCAGCAGATCCCATAAGAACTCTGCAGTTAAGCGTGCTCGGGCGGGAGTAGTACCGGGATGGGTGAACCCCTGGGAAGTCCTCGTGCCGAGTGGCCCAAAGCGGACAATATTGTGATACGTGCCAGAGGGGGATGTTACAAATGGTATCAGAGCTAGGGCACGAGTCGATGTGTTCGACGGGCACGTCGAACCCTATAATGGGGGGTGAAAGTGGGTTAGATCTGATCTCACATCAGCTGGGAAGGAGAACTAAGCATTCCTTATAAGGGGTGTGGATACCTTCCTTAACACAACGCGTTTTAAAGTCGTGAGGGCAGCAGATCCCATAAGAACTCTGCAGTTAAGCGTGCTCGGGCGGGAGTAGTACCGGGATGGGTGACCCCCTGGGAAGTCCTCGTGCCGAGTGGCCCAAAGCGGACAATATTGTGATACGTGCCAGAGGGGGGTGTTACACTAGGTGGCATCGTTTGACTATGACAGTCGCGGGTTGCTAACCCTGCACGGGAGGGCCTAGTTGTCGTACTGGGGCGGAGTGCGGCAGATTTTGATGGACGAGGCCCACAAATCCAGGTTTTCTATCCATCCCGGGGCGACGAAGATGTACAGAGATCTTCGTCCTAACTACTGGTGGCACTGCATGAAGCGGGATGTAGTCTGGTGCATCGAGAGATGTCTAACCTGCAAGAAGGTCAAGGCAGAGGCACTGCATGAAGCGGGATGTAGTCTGGTTCACTTCCAGGTTCTAGAAGAAGTTTCACGACGAGTTGGGTACTCGTCTGCACTTTAGTACTGCCTTTCACCCGCAGACGGACTGTCAGAGCGAGCGGACCATTCACACATTGGAGGATATGATGCGGGCTTGTGTTCTAGACTTCAGTGGTAGTTGGGATACTTACCTTCCCTTGGCAGAGTTTTCCTACAACGATAGCTACCACGCGAGTATTGACCGTCCTCCCTTTGAAATGTTATACGAAAGGAAGTACAGGACCCTGATATGTTGGGGTGAGATTGGACAGAGGGTCATGGGGAGTATCGAAGTGGTACTCAAGACGACGGAGAGGATCAAGCAGGTCCGGAGCAGGCTTCAGACTGCTCAGAGTCGGCAGAAAAGTTATATCGACAAGAGTCGTTCAGACCTGGAGTTCCACATCGTGGATATGGTCCTCTTAAAGGTGTCACCTTAGAAAGGTGTCATCCGGTTCAGGAAGTGGGGCAAGTTGGACCCCAGATACATCGATCCTTTCAGGGTTGCAGTCCGGGTGGGCAAGGTGGTGTATAAGCTGGATCTTCCGGCCGAGCTTAGCCAGATTCATAGTACCTTTCATGTCTCCCAGCTATGGAAGTGTATGGTCGATGATTCCACAGTGGTACCTTTAGAGGACATTCAGGTAGATGACAACTTGAACTACATTGAGCGACCAGCAGCTACCCTCGACAAGAATTCGAAGGACCTGAGGAACAAGCGGGTGGAGCTGGTGAAGGTGTGATAGCAGCACCGCAAGGGCTCGGAATGGACTTAGGAGCCGGAGGACGAGATGAGAGAGCACTAACCCGAGCTTTTTCCGAATGTAGCAGCGAACTTCGAGGACGAAGTTTGAATTAAGTAACGGAGAGTTGTAACACCTGGTTCCCGGTACGTATTTTAAATTTAAGTAATTGCATGTTTTACGTTGGGACTCGACGAGTTGGAGGCCCAACTCATCGAGTAGACTGGATTCTGGACGCGGGTTTTATGTAACCTACTCGACGAGTCAGGGGAACGACTTGACGAGTAGGACTGCCTGGATGAAACCCTAATATTTAGGGTTTGCACCCTATTTAAACGCCTTAACTTGTCCCATTTTAGCTTTCATCATCTCTCACAGTCCAGGAAAGCCCTAACTCGAAACCCTAAAGCATTTTGAGTGTCCTTGAGCCATTTTTGTGTGTTTTTGGTTGTTTGAAGCTTGAAGAAAGAAGTGGAAGCTTGGGGTTCCGGAAGAGCAAGTAGATCCAAAGGTTTTGCTTCATTACCAGCTCAATCAAGGTAAAAAAAAAAAACTTCAACCTTCACCATCTATCTGTTAGATCTCTAGTTAGGGCTCATTTCTACCTTTTATAAGCTTTAGTAGAGCCAACTTCAGGGTTTTGTGATTCTAAAGGGGTAGAACTTCATATATGGAACCATTAAGGATTCCCATGGCATAAAGGTGCCAAATTTATGGCCATGGGAATCTCATGCATCATATAACCTCATTTTAGGGCCATTTGAGCCAAAAAAAACCATGCATGAACATCAAGTTTGTAACTATACGTGTAATATGGACCTTAGGAGGTCAGATCTATGTTCTGGAGGCATTGAGCTTGACTGAAATCAACTGGATGGACATGGACTTTGGGGGAATCGGTGACTCGGGGTATGGTTCCCTAACCTTTTTTTGCTTCTGATCGATCTGGTTGAGTCTTGGAGAGGACTCAACAAGATGGACTGGAACAGGAGCTTGAAGATCGAAGAGCTCGACGAGTTCAAGATAATGTCCCAACCATATGAAGAAGAACTCGGCGAGTCAGGGAATAAACACACTAACCCGGATGAAGATGAACTCGACGAGTTCAAGGACGATCTCGGCGAGTCTGTTGTAGAAGGTCCCGATTTTGTTTAAAGGAGAACTCGACGGGCTCTTGTAAGACTCGGCGAGTAGGGTCGAAGTTTTAGCGTTCTTAGGATTATGGAACTCGACGAGTTATGGGGTCAACTCGGCAAGTTGGGTCAACCAAATGTTGACTTTGACCTAGAGTTGACTTTGACCAAGGTGTCGACTTTGACTTTGACTTTGACCCGATTTGACCACGAAATAGTAATTAAAGAGGATTGTTACGTGTAGGAATTGAGAGGAGTTAACTTAGGCACCCCGGTATGCCTAGCAGGGGTAGGTTGAGCACCCTGGTATGCTTAGCATGGTAGGTCGGGCACCTAGATATGCCTGGCAGTATGTTTTATGTATGGTATGTGGTATGATGGGGGAACTTACTAAGCTTTGTGCTTGCAGTTTTCAATTTTGTTCCAGGTACCTCTTCAGCTAAGGGGAAGGAGCTGGCACGGTAGCAATGCATCACACACACATGATTTCCGCACTATGATGTTCTTGGGATTGTACTCTGATACTATTATTATTCCACGATATGTTTATGACATTTGATTTATGGGATGTTATGATATCAATGATGTTTTTCAGTAAATTGTTTTATAAGTAACATAATTAAAATGAAATTTTTGGTCTTGAAATTTGGGGATGTTATATACTTACTTGGCTCGGCCGATCATGCGCATTGCACTATCCTCTTTTCCATTTTTAAGAAGTTTTTAACTTATATTTTTGAAAACAATTTTACCTTTTCCTTAGTTTGAGTCCTGACACACTTGAGAGTGTGTCCGAATCCCTCAAACCAAGGCTCTGATACCAACTTGTAACGACCCAATTTTCTCAAAAGAAATTTTTCATTTTTAAATAATCAAAATATTTCCAATAAACCATAATCTCAAGAACAATTGTTTTCAAATTCACAACATCAACAAATTTCATTTCAAATATCAGAGTGTCCTATAAAAATGTCGCGACATCAAGCCTTGCCCTTACCCTTAGGCTCAGAAGTAGCTGAAACAAACCAACAAAATGTAAGCTAATGCTTATTGAGTTCCCCAGAGCATACCCCCACATAGTCCACATAATTACATATAACATATTAGCTATAAAGCTACATAAAACACATAAGTCGTGCATATAAACATATAAGGATGCCATGGAAACCATCCAAGGTCTTACACCAAGTGCCACTGGAAACCCCCACGTGGTCTTTACTAGTCGCCACTAGAACCCCCACGTGGTCTTGGCTCACTGCCGTGGGAACCTCCACACGGTCTTCCCTAATCATAGAAATATTATACAAACTAAACATGTAAATATACTAGGAAGCCGTGGAAACCCTCCAAGGACTTATACCAAATGTCATAGGAACCTCCTCATGGTCTTAGCATATTGCCACAGGAACCCCCCCAGGGACTTCCATACAAGTGTCATAGCGACATACCTAATCAACTGTCTATCCAAATATATATCATAAAATAGGTTGGCCTTGGTGCCTTGGACCCATTGGTATGGTAAGAAGACTCACCTCTGTCTGCTGAATCCAAAAGTTGCTCTCCTAACAGTCCGTGAACACCCGTGCTGAACAATAATACCATTATCCCAAGTTAGGCTGAACATAATCCAATTGAAGAACCCAAACCCCAAATCCTTTCACAATGGCCCAAAAAGTCTTCCTTTGCTAATGGGCCCAAAGTTCATGTCCAAAATCATTAATGGGCCTCATGGCCCAATAAAGCCAACACATAGTAACCATGGCCCAATTACATATAAATTGGCCCACTAACTCAAAATATAACCAGGCCCAATGACTAATTAAGGCCCAAAGGGCTTACAAGCCCAAAACAAGTCTGAGTCGATTTAAGGTGCGTACGCCTTGCGTACCACCTTGGTACGCGCAGCGTACTGAGTCCCTGGGTCGTGCGCGCTACGTTCTCTAAGTTACACCCAACGTACAAACATATTAAGCACCTTCTTCCATTAAGTGCTTAATACTCGATGTTCTAACGTCCACTATTAGATATGAGCTCATTAAGACGTCCTAAGGCATAAAGTTGGCAACTTTATGCCCTTGTGTGCTATATGGAACTTAAAAACTTCATTCGTCACATTAGGACTTCATATAAAGCTTAAAACCCATGCATGAGTCTAGATACTCTTCAAGCTAGCACCTTTATGCATCTAGCATGCTTACAAAGCTCAGATCTAACCATTTTAGTCTCTGGAGTTGCTCAACTCTCAAGAGAAGGTCCAAAACCAACTAAAGGGACAATATAGAAAACCCTAGCTAGATCTAATGAATATGATGGTAAGATCAAGACTTTATACCTCCAGAGACTCTTCAAGGTGAACTAGATGCAGATTCTTGAAGCCCAATGCCACACTAAGCTTACTTAGCAATTCCTTCTTCTTGAATGAACTCTAAATGGCCACAAATACACTCCTTAAGCTCAAAAACACTCTCACAAGGTATCTCTAGTGTGGAAAGGCGAAATGAGGCTATAGAGGCTGATTAGGGTTTGGTCCAAGAGGCTTAAGGGTGTTTAAATAGGTGTCAAGTCCGAGAATTAGGGTTTTGGCCCTCTGTCGCGTACGTCGCGCGTACCTATACGTACGCCCTGTGTACGCGGCCACCCTCCGTGTTCATGCATCCTTAGTACGCTAAGCGTACTCCTGGAGTACGCCCCGCATACTAAGGGACCTTTTATGCCATCTTTTCCTTTTCAATGGTCTAAAGAGTAATACCTGATTTGGAGTGTTACATGATGCTTCACGGGACAACAAAGGTATGTTTCTATCGCAGGAAAATATGCTCATGACATTCTCGAATGGGCTCACATGTTAAACTTCAAACTGAATCACACCCCAACCGACACTTAGGAAAAACTGGGGCTCACCTATTGATGACCCCACCTTATATAGGAGCCTTGCTGGAACACTTCAATATCTATGTAACACCCGTTCTCGAGACCTAGAAATTTTGGCTATTTTTATAAAAGTGCATTTTTTGGAAAATAAAGTAAAATAAAAAATATTAATAAGATGAGAAAAAAATTAATTAATTAAATACTAAAAATATGTATGTTGCTAAGAATTAAATTAAAGGTTGTAGGAGTTAAATCAAAGAAATATTGTTAGAAGAGTCTTGGTAGTCAAATTTAGAATATCATATTTAACTTTTTATTAACTTAGCTAACCCTTACGGAATTAAAATGTTAGAAAAGGGATGGTGAAGTAAGAAGAGTGTAAATATATAACTGTTTGTACATTTTTTTGGAACATCTTACACATATACTCGCAACTCTACTCCTAAATCTACATATTTTGTCCACAATACGACTTGAACCCTCAACTTTTAGCTGAGAAACACTTATATGTCACTAGGCCAAAGGCCCTTTGGAATAATTGCTAGTATATTAGTTAGTCATTTAATGGTAAACATGTAAAATAAGGATCTTTATGTAATATTGTGTAAATTATCTATATAAAAGCTAGTATTCTTCCCTCATCTCTCCCATTTGATTCAGTTGATTAGTAGTGAAGAAAAAATTGTATAAATGGCGATTTCAAGCTCTCATGGTGGAATTGAAGCCTCTTTGGTGTCAAAGTGAAGAATCATCTATTGTCTCTTCATCTATTAGTGATTAGAGATATAACTTCTCTTCAAACCTCTTCATTTCATATCTAGGGTTTGATTTTTTTATGTCAAATCCAATTTCATGTTTCTTCATAGTGATTCATATAATTTCTAGTTGTTATCTTGTATCTAGAACATCATTTCATCATCAACTTCCTTTATAGTTGATTGATTGAATTTTGATGATGAGTTCTAGGTGTTTCTAACAATGAATCTCTTATAATCAAAGTTAATGATTCATTTGTGATTTAAATGAGTTTTTAATGCTTATACTATACTCTAGAACACCCACATCCTTACATACACACATGCATGTGACCACGCCCACATCAATTACCCATGTCCACTCATATGTGCGTATGCAAACGTATATGTACACACATGTTTTCTTTTTCTTTATTTAACTATTTAAATCCTCACCCAACTCCTGACTAAATGGAGTTAGACCTAACCTTAAGCAATATAATGTTTTTATCAAGTGCAATTATATGTTTTCATTTTGTAAAGCTATCTTCTCAGGTCTCAAACCCCATTTGTTGTATAGAAAAAGTAATGTCCTAAGATGAGAGGGTGGCATAGGTTGAAGTTGATGGGTTACCATTGTACACGTAAAGTACTTATGTTCATCGATGACGATCTTGAAGAGAATTTAAGTTGTGTGAGGATTTACATAAAGACTAGGTGTGATTCAATTAACTCAAAAAAAAAGGCAAAGGATAAAATCGAAGGAATTGATCTCGATGTCGGCATCCGAGATATTTTTGATTGGTCCCTACTATTAATAGCAAGGAGAGTAAGTTGGATGAAGATGCATAAGATCCTTATCATATGTATGATGCTTCCAAAGAGGAAGAAGATAGCGAAGATAATGATAATTCGAAGAAAAAAAATAATGTTGATTCCTTATATTGTGTTCCGGATCCTTCTGAGGACAAGGATGGGGTCGATGAAATATTAGACCATGTTTTTAATAATGCTAAGGGTGATTAAAGGGTGGATATGAAAATCACTATAGATTCGAGGACTAAGGAAAGTAGGGAAAAAAAAGAGTAAAAATAGCCTTCTACTAAGTGTGGTTCTTAAACGGCATAAACCAAATTCTATTCCCATTATGAAATATTTGGGAGCCTCGATGGAGATTGTTTTTATGCCTCACGTTACTACAACCATGGTCGCCACGATGGCCGAACCTATAGCGGTGGATGCCTTACTCGACCAAAATGGATCTCAATCCAAACATATCCTAATATCATTTTTTTTAGGATGTTAACATGGCAATAAATTCCTTATGGTGGGAAGTTTCTCTTATTTGCAGCATTTTTTTATTTCCTAATCGTTGTAAGACTATTACAACAATACCCAATTCTACCCAAGAATTGGGGTAATCAAATAGTCTCAACTTTATGCAAAAAAAGATGTAGAATATACAACAATACTTTCTTTGTTCTTTGAATTTCTATGCATCAAAGCATCTCGAGGACCCCATGGCAAAACAAATGTTAAATTACATAAGGAAGTACATGAAAGACTAGCTTGCCATGAGCCTAACCTTGATCAAGTTCATGCCACTCTCCAAATAGTATTAGTTGTACTTCAAGTCCTACAAGCTATCCGAAATACACCTCCTACAAACCTTCATGTTGAATCCTCACATTCCTACCATGTTCGTTCTCAAACTATCATATTCCATATTCAATGGCAACTTTTAAGCAATCTCAATTTTCAACAAGAAAGTAGAGGTAGAAAACACAAACACAATTCCCTTGTTATTCATCTTCTTCTTCAATTCATGTGTCATGTTTATTGCCAAAAGTCTAAAGCAAAACTACGTTTAGAATGACTGTATCGAGAGAAGATTCCTAATGAAACTAAAATCTAGATTCTAGAGTTTCCACAATGAAAACTTCAATTGTGGGGTGTTTATAGAAGATAGAAAATGCCTTGCTTTCATGGGACATAAAATGAAAAAGAAGACATGATGAGGATTCATTGTACATCAACAATAAGGAAAGAAACATGAAAATTGCACACCAAACAACTCCATTCAAAGGAAATAAAACATGATGATATGTCCTCCATCAAGAAAATTGTTACAAGAAATTTGAAACTTTTTTTTTTCAAACTAGAAAACAGAGTTTCAGATGAAGAGGTAGCCAATTCGATAATGGCTTTGCAAGAAACAACCTTAAAAATCACCGTGTCCTAAGATGGTAGAAACAAAAAAACAAAAAAAAAATCACCTAAAAACAAACAGCACACATATCTCACATAATAATCCATTCATTGAGGGTTTTTAAGTTTTGCACATGAAGATGACCTTAACCTGGTGAAGTGAATCATGGCACGAACCCGATATCCTTAAAGTATTCATGCTCCAGTGCTGTCCTCGCTGTAATTCTTCTGCTTGGATCCAAACACAGCATTTTCTGAAACAAAATTTATCATTAGATTAAATTAAATCAAAATTCAGTATTTGTTTGCTTTATAAATATATAAGTAGAGATTTGTTCCCTTGATAGAGAAAATAATATCATGGTCTGTTTGGTTTGCAGATTATCAATGGAATTGGAATTCAAGATTACATTCCATGGAATGTTTGGTTACCAAATGGACGGAATTGTATTCCGTCATTATCCTTTAAAACTAATCACCCTCGTTATATATATTGAAATAAATAGAAACAAACATTTAAATGTACATATTTACAATAAACAAAAATATTTAACACTACCCAAGTCCCAAGGGAATGGGGTAAGGGGAAAGTGAGAGGATAGAGAAACAAAAATAATTAATATATTAGAAACTTAGAAGTGATTTGATTTGAATTTCATTCCATAGTGTATTTGTGGTATTATTGAGTAAGATAAATTTGTTGAACATCAATTTCCCTTAAAAGTGTTCCAAGTTAAAGAGTAAACTTCATAAAAGAGACAAAGCAAGTATTCCAATGGGTTCTCGAAAAAAAATATCATGGCTTATTTGGTTATTGGATTCCAACGGAAATGGAATTTGAGATTCCATTCTGTGGCATTCAGAACCAATGATATTATCAGTTTGAACTTACACGTAGGAGATCAAGACCAGTTTTTTCAAGATTCGGTACCACAGTTGCCAGGTCCTGCAAATTAAAGGATACACCAATTACCACTTTTTTGACTAAAGACTAAAGTAAAAAAATAAAATAATAATAAAAGATCAAAAGGTTAAAGATTAAAGTGAAAAAAAGAAGACTAGTCACCTTTGAGGACCACTTTGGAAAGGCAGACTTAAAGTCAGGCAAAGAAGTCACACCAGGCCATGTATCTTCAGTTGGGGTTCCCATGATTCTATAATTAAAGAAAATAATATGAATGAGAAGAGAATATAGCAAAAAAAGTAGAAAAGAATTTGAATAGAACCTGAAAATCTTGAACAATTCATCAATCTCAGAGTCTCCAGGAAAGAGTGGTCGCTGATTCACCATCTCAGCAAATATACAACCCACAGACCACACATCAACAGGAGTAGAATAGTGGCGGGACCCAAGAAGGATTTCTGGTGCTCTATACCACAGTGTCACCACCTATAAAAGTACATCAAGCTGGCATAAGCAACGGAATCCGCAATTCCATTCCCTGATTCCATCATGAAAAAAAGAACTACCTACCTCATGTGTAAATGTCCTCACAGGGATACCAAAAGCCCTGGCCAATCCAAAGTCTGCAAGCTTTAAAGCATTGGTACGACGATCAATCAACAGGTTTTGAGGCTTTAAGTCTCTGTGGAGAACTCTATGAGAATGACAATAAGCAATGCCACGTAGGATTTGATACAAAAACGTCTGTAAATTCATCAAGATAACAAAAATGTGAGACTCTATGGTGTTCAAATATACTCAAAAAGGTTCGCTTACTTTTACAAGACGGGGATCCTTTGAAAACTCTGGACAAGAATCCATGTGTTTCTTCAAATCAAGGTCAAGATACTCGAAAACCAGATACAATCTTTTGTCACTGTGCACAACATCCTGTAACCTGACAATGTTTCCATGTTGCATTTCTTTCAAGAGTGAAATCTCTCTGATAGCTGTGCTAGGGACTCCTTCATCTTCTTGCTCCAGACGAATCTTCTTCAAAGCAATAGTTTCATTGGTGACTTTGTCACGAGCCTTGTAGACTACACCATATGTTCCTTCACCAATCTTCTCAACCTTCTCATACTATGTTTATACAAAAGTATTGAAATCAAGTGGTGGAAATGAGAATTGTAAATATTGGAGGAAGGTAATGGGATGTGATGTATTGTACCTGGTCCATCAAAAGTCCACTGAAATGGACTCGGTTGAATCTACATCCATATAGCACCAATTAATAAAACACACTCAGAAAAACTTCATTGGTACTAAAATGACATATTGGATACAAGGGCTTTAATCAAATAAGCAGCATGAATTACTCAAAGTTATTAACAGTACTTCCTGATCTAGCATTTCATTGAAAAAGCAACATGAAGTAAATCTAGTAGCATAAAAGTAGCCAAAAAACCTATCGATTATCAAATCATTATGCCTTTAATGATTGGTAATGATCACATCAAGCATCTAAAAGAGTTCGGTAAATATCTCCAACATTTCCCCCAAATGATTCGATCTTAGTAAAAGGACTTCAGTCAATCATCCAACTGAATGTCACATCGAAATCAACAAAAGCAGTACCGATTTACTAGATGAGAAGATCGCAATATGTAAAAAATTTAACCATCTACAATCTACGTCAGTTGAAGTACACTTCGACCAAGTCAAAGCAAAGTCACCAATTACATGTATGTTCTAAAGCAACATTTGCTATCGTTTTCAGAGTAAATGTGGTTTAGTCAACAAAATTCCAAAACATATGCAATTTCAAAGTTAAAATCTAAATAAAGTACTCCAAACTGTAACGATTGCAAGCTTAGATAGTGTTGAAAATGGAAGCCGTGATTTTCAGAGGAATCGAGAGTTGTTAGCATACCTGTGATGAAGAATCTAAGGTATTTGCTTGAAAGAAGATGAAAACCCCCTCTAGGTTTTGGGGGAGAACACGGTGTGAGGGAGAAGATATATGGAAATGGTGTGTATTTAATCACCAAAAGCTATGTATTTTTATTTGTTTTTAATATTTATAAGTATTTCCAATAAATGTAAAATAATTGCTTCCTCGAGGAAAAAATGTATCTTTAACTAACAAATAAATTTATGTCATGCGTTTACTCCTTTGAAAGATTTTTTATCATTATTTTTTTTTTTTACAATGAAAACCGGGAATGATAAAAAGTAAGTATAAAAATATTGAATTTTGGTAACATCAATCAATCACTTGAAAATGAAATTCAGTAAAATAAGTTAATCAATTTACAAACGATATACCAATTTACAAACGATATACGCTCTGATAAAAAGAACATGCTGAATAAACTTTTAAAAAACTATCAAATTGAACATATTATTTAACATGGTTCGGTCGATGTGATTTACGTCTACGGACGAACGAGAGATTGATGATTTTATTAATCTTCCAATAACAATGACAATCATTCATAAAATGTTGCACTTCACTTGAGCTCTAAATAAAATGAATCTTTCTTGTTGATAAACTGTTCTAAAATATATGTTGTCAAACTCAAAATGATTACTCTCTTGAAATTTATGCACTCATATACGCATGTATCTTACATATTGATTGTTGATGGAGATGTGTGGTTGTTTATGTAAGCATAAAGATACTCTAATTTTGATGGGCTAAGCACATCCATAATTAGGCCCTAAAATGAATTAGTCAATCACCTCACGTCATGCAGTTGGTTCTAGAATATCCAACCTTAGGGGGTGTGTATGATCACATGTTACGCACATAAGCAACGTATTCTCCATGCATGGGGTGCATTCAGCATCATATCATCATGTCCTTGAACCATTATGATCAAAAAAGCGCATTCTCTAGTCCAATAGCTTATTCTCCGTGTCAAGAGTGTGTTCTCCATGCTTCGATGCATTCTCATCAGGAGGAGCACATTCTTTAAGTGTTTGGTTACTTTGCCAAAGGTTAATCACATTAAGGACTTAAAATTATTTCGTCATTAGAGCATTCTCTTAATCAAATGGAGAATTATCTCTTTAGTCATTCTCTCACCAGGTGGGTATTCTCTCACCGACCATTTTAATCAAGTCTTCACAGCCCGACAATATTTCACTCAAAGGCTTGAACAACTTAGAGGGTGTTTGGTTTTTCTCTGCAGATCTGTGTGATCTCTTCTATCTGTGCAGACCACGTGTAGACATAAAGGTTTGCAGTGCGTTTGCTTTTTTGAAGTGCGCAAACATAAAAATGTATGCGCAAGGTCTTCACCACACAGACATGGGTCATCCTCTTCTAAAGTTTGTGAAGTGTCTTGAATCTAAAAAAAAAAAAAAAAAAAAAAAATGCCTTTCTTTCTTTTCTATATGAGCCTCAATTCCTCCAAACTTCCCACCCTCGTAGACAGAACTGTTGACCACTCCCTATTCGCTCCGGCACCGTTCTTCGTTCATCACCTCCGATCAGCACCGCCCATCGCGCCCTCCTCTCCGATCGCAGGCGACCAGACGACATCTCCTCTCCGATTGCAGCGAACAGCGAACAAGTTTTTTCCTTTTCTCGTCGTTTTTTCAGTTCTAAAATGAAATTGAGGATTAATTTTGCTGGAAAACTCTCTAATGCATTGAAATACTTGTTTTTTGATATTGGAAATCCGAAAATATTGAAGAAAATATATTTTCTTGCTTCAAATTCTTGTTAAATGTTGGTGAAAATCAATTTTTCTCCATAACATTGTTGAAAAAGTCTATAATCTAGTTAAATATGTTGTTTGATTTTTTTTGTTGAAACGGTTATGATTTTTGCTGAAAATACTCTTTTTTTTATGAAATTGTTGTTAGAATGTGCTGAAATCAAGCTTTTTTCTTGATTAAAATATGAAATTTTTTGCTGGAAATATGAAATAATGTTGTGAATGTTGTGATTTTTGCTGAAACTACTCCTTATTGCTTCAAATTGTTGTTGAATGTGCTGAAATTTGTTGTTGAATATGCTGAAAATCGTTATTTGGTTTTAGAATTATGAAATAATGATGTGAATGTTGTGATTTTTGCTGAAAATACTCTTTATTGTCTCAAATTGTTGTTGAATGTGTTGAAAGTCATTATTTGGTTTTGGAAATATGAAATAATGATGTTAGTTGTTGAGTGTTATTTTTTTGTTGTAATGTGTATGATATGCAATACCTTATGAAATCATATTTGTCAATTTGTGAATGCTACAATGTCTTATGAAATATTATTTGTCTATGATATGTTGGTTATTAGAAATGGGAGAAAAACATCAATGGACCAATGAGCATTTGAAATGCTTATTGGTTATTTGTATTGAAGAAGTATAGAGTGTTGGTAGAAAATGATTGAGTTTGTAGAAATATTCATGGATAAGGCTTGGAAGAGTTCTTAAGGAAAAATTTGGCGTTGATTTAAGTAAAAAACAATTGAAAATGCATATGACAATCTGAAAGTCAAACACACAGGATGCGTATATTTAAAAAACAAAACTGGTAATATATACAATTCTCAAACAAACACTTTTAACTTAACAGTGGAGGAGTGAGATGATTTTAAGAATATATATATATTAAACATTTACGTTTGAAGTTGCCAAATATTCTTATACTATTTTTTGTTACATTTGGGTTTAGGGGCATCCGAAGGCTGCTTCATTGAGAACAATTTCACTGCCTTTTCCAGATCTTTATGCACGTCTTTTTGATGGAAATAGTGTCACTGGTAATTTTAGGAGTTACTCAACCCAATCATCATCGGTAGTTGGAGCATCCTCTTGTCGTGTTCCACCACTTCAGATTACCGACACCCATTTTCTTGGAATAGATGATGATGGTGATGACACTTCCCATTATGAGCCACCACCTTCTGCTACTTCAACATATACTACTTCACCATCCGGTAACAACAACAAAAGGGCTAAACCCTCAATTCCTATAGCCCCTAGTGTCTCACCGTCTGCTTCTTCACCTGATGGAACTTCTATTACTACTGACGATTTAGAATTTGAAATGAAAAAAGCTCTACAAAGTTTGAGTAAAGGGTATACAATTCCTCAATGTTTAGAGAAGTTAGAGGTGCTTCAGTTAGGCCCTATATATCTTTTACGCTTTGTTGCATATCATATTTTTGGAGGGACTATGAACATGAGAGAGATGTGGATGCATTTGCCCGATGTTCCCGAGAGATTACAATGATGGCTTGAGATGACGGGTACAAGTTCAGGAGTTTTGAAGGATGAAAAGATTATCTGATGATTTTTCTTGTGTTGAAACTATTTGTTATGTATTTTTACCTTTGTTGTAACTATTTTGTTAGGTCTTTTTGCCTTTGTTGGAACTATTTTGTTAGGTGTTTTTGCCTTTGTTGGAACTATTTTTTGTTATTTTGCTACTTGGAATATGGTTAATGTAGTGTTATTTTGCTACTTGAAATATGGTTTATGTAATGTTTTTTTTTTGCTACTTGAAATATGATTAATGTAGTGTTATTTTGTTACTTTAAATATGGTTTATGTAATGTTTTTTTTTTGCTACTTGAAATATGATTAATGTAATGTTTTCTAAAGTTCTACTTTGTTGTTTTAGGTTCATAATGGATCATGATCAAAAGAAACTTCTCGTAATTCTTATGTACCTGTACATTCGTAATTTTTGGAAGAGGAGTGTGAAATGATTACGGGATAATGATTCGGAAATGACGGGACATGAATACACATTAGAGTTATTGCATTGTAATCGTTTATGATGTGTTGAAGTATTGTGCATGTCCTGTGACTCTTTTGTACAACTATGTGCTCATTTTAGAGCAAATTACTCATTAAAGGACGGCAAGCATGTATCGGTTGAGAAAAAGATGGCTATGTTTTTTATGATGATTAGCCATAATCAACGTTGCATGATTATCAAGTGGAGATCTCAACACTCGAAGCAAACAATTCATAAATTTGTTTATGAAGTATTGGAAAAATGATGCTTTTCGCACAAGACGTTATATTACCAACTTATTTTAATCTGAATCCAAACATTCCTAGACATAATAGGAGGCTACGACGGGTTTTCAAAGGGGTGGTTGGTGCACTTGATGGCACTTTGATACATGTTGTTGTTTCTACTAAGAAACAAGACTTGTATAGAAGTAGGGGAAAGGGAGATTGCTACCAAAACGTATTGATAATTTGTGACTTCAATATGATTTTTACATTTGTTGTGCCCGAGTGGAAAGGGGTAGCGCGTGACTCTAGAATATTATCAGAAGCAGTAGCCGATCCACAAGCATCATTCCTGTTTCCACCACCAGGTAAGTTTTTGTTTTTTTTTTTAATTTTTTTATCTTATTTTGAAAATTGATTAGTGTTTTGCATTTTTTTTTACAGACAAATATTATCTTTGTGATGTCGCATATGCACACACTCGAGGATTTATGGCCCCTTATCGTAATGTGAGGTATTGGGTTGGAGATTTTCATCAAAGACGTGCATTGAACAATAAATAAAAATTTAACCATGGACATGCAAAACTTCGAAATGTCATTAAGAGTGCTTTTGGTGTTTTGAAAGAACACTTCCCTATATTGAAAAAGATGGCACCATTCTCGTTTGTTACACAAAGAAACATTGTCATGACATGTTTTGCGCTTCATAATTTTATAAGAAGATAATGACTGAGTGATGAGTATTTTGCACGATACGATGAACACAATGTATCATTTCGAAATAACAATGTGGTCATTGATGATGATGAATATGAGATTCCAACACATGGTACTATAGCAGAGCGTGAATATATAACCCAGTTACATGATGAAATTGTTGAGCAGTTGATGCACAATATAGATTGAATTTGTTTAAATGAAATTGTTATTGTAAAACATAATTTTTTTTTATTGTGTGACTAATTTAGTTGCATGAATTTTATTTTCAGTGTTGTATGACTATTATTATCAAATTTTTGGTGTTGAAAAATCATTTTAAGTTTGTAAAATCATTTTATTTAAAATTTAGTTCATTTCAACAGTCTGCAGACGTTAAAAAACAAACAGTCTTCTTATTGCATACTGCAAACGTTTGGTCCATCTCTTCTGCTGCAAAGGCTAGCAGGTGTAGTCCACAAACTGCAGATATTTTGACTTCAGAAAAACAAACAACACCTTAGTCTTTTTTCTGTTATACAACTCCTCAATATTTCTTAATATCTCTCGGTCTCTATCTCTCCTGCCATCCTTTTTCTCAAACTTATGGTCGGACAGTTGAAGTCATGCAAAACTTCAATTTCTCATTGGTAACCACCTTGGTAAACATATCAAATGGATTCTTCTTTCCAATTATTTTTTTCATATTCAAAGTTCCATAATTGATTAACTATCAAATTAAATGGTACGTCATCGAAATGAGATTGAATTCTTTGTTGGGTGAACTACATTATGGTTGTCACCATGCAATACATAATCCTTTTTATGCATTTCGAGCTATAATATGAAGTTCTTTAACCATATAAGATTTTTGGTTGCTTCTACAAGATCCATATATTATGCTTATGTGGTTAAAAGAACAACACTCTTTTGTAACCTAACGTACAATTGATTGTTGTACCTACGATCGTGAGCACATAACATGTTGTGCTTTTACCCGAATCAGCACATCCTCCCAAATCTGAATCAAAGAAACCTTATAAGACTACCCATTTCTTCTGAAACATATGGAAATCTCAAAATGTTTATTTAGAATGGTGTAACAACCACTTTAATCCTTCTTAATGCTCTTTTTCTGGATTTGACATGAATCTGCTCACAACTGCCACTCCACAAGCAATGTGTGTAACACCCTAATTTTTTTAAAACATTAATATATTAAATATTTTCTCAAAACAGACCGAATAAAAACTCTTATTATAATTAAAGTCAAAAAGGCAATATGAAATAAACAATGTAGTGAAAGTTTTGAACTTAATTTAAAATACTAAATATGAAAATTACTTTTCTTTAAAATTATTATAACATTAATTTGTATAAAACATAAATAAAAATATAAAGGAGGAATACTTAAAGGTCATGAACATTATTATCGAGTGCGAAGCAGTCATGTTGAATCTCTAATTTTCCTGAAAAATGTTAATACACAACGAGTAATCATAAAGCTTAGTGACCACAAACATGACTCACCCATTATATAAATCATATACCTTCATATATAACATACTTTCACGATTCATACATTACATAAAACATATACCTGACAATGGGTATTACAATTCTCCCCCACTAGAATCAGACTTCGCCTTCGATGTCAGCCGCTACGAAAAGATAAGGATAATGCTCATACATCTCATCCTTGGGCTCCCAAGTCCACTCGGAGCCTTTCCGATGTTGCCATTGAATTTTGAACAAGTTCACTACCTTGTTCCTCAAGGTCTTCACCTTCCTATATAGAATCGTTGTTGACCTTTCAATGTAATTCAGGAGACCATTTACTTGAATGCCATTCACAGGAACCACAGTTGTCTCATCAGCCACACACTTCCTCAACTAGGAAACGTAGAAGGCATCATGAATCTGACTCAACTCCTCACGTAGCTCTAACTGGTATGCCACCTTGCCCACTCGGGCTACCACTATGAAAGGGCCAATAAACTTGGGGCTCGGTTTACCCCACTTCCTAAATCGGATAACGCCTTTCATAGGTGATACCTTCAGGAGCACCAAATCTCCAACTTGAAATTCCAATTCAAAGCATCTTCGATCCACATAACTCTTTTGGTGGCTCTAGGCTATCATCAATCTCTATCTGACATGTTGGATAAACTCTGTCATCTTGAGCACTATCTCAATGCTCCCGTGACTCTCTGTCCAGCCTCTCCCCAACATATAGGAATTTGACACTTCCTCCCATATAGGAGCTCGAAAAGAAGGCATGCCAATACTAGCATGATGGTTGTTGTTGTAAGAAAACTCAACCAACAGAAGGTAGGAGTCCTAGCTCCCACCAAAGTCAATGATGCATGCTCTCAACATATCCTCGAGCATCTGAATAGTCTGCCCGCTTTGTCCGTCTATCTGTGGATGCTAAGCAGCACTGAAATGCAATCGAGTACCCAACTCCTCATGAAACCTCTTACAAAATTTGGAAATGAAATGAACATCCTGGTCTGACACCATGGAAGTTGACACCCTGTGATGAGCCACTACCTCTCAGACATAAATATTGGCCAATTTCTTGGCCGAAGAGCTCTCATATATTGTAATGCCCGTGTTTCTGGGTTTGTCATTAATAGCGATGTAATATTTTAGGTTAACCTTTGTAACCCATCTTGAAATAATAAAAGATGTATTATTTAGATATTATGTGTTTTGTGCTTAGTTGTGTGACTTAATTAAATTATGAATGAAAATAAGCGTCAAAATAAAATGTTAGATAAAACCGATATATGGATAATGTTGTAGTAGTTGAAACGAGGCTTTCGAATATATAAAGAATGCCGAAATCCGAGTAATAACGAAGAAGTTATGACCTGTCGAAGTTTCGTGACAGAACCGGCACGACGCTGAATGACGTAAAATACGAAATTAAGATAGAGCGATATTTAGCCCTAGTATTCTAAACGAAAGTCGTAGAATACGTTAAACCGAGAGCGTGTATGAAAATAATGCCCAAATATGACTTCGTATGAGGAAGTTATTATTTTTCCGAAGTTTTGACTTAGCAGTATGCAGCCCGAATCCTCGATTTTAGATCGAGTGATTTTTAGCCGAAACAATCTAAATAAGAATCGAAGATCTCGTCAATGGTAGTGCAACGGTAAAAATACAGACGAAAACGGAATTCAGATGAAGAAGTTTTGAATTTTTAACGAAGTTTTCCTGTCCCGGCCTACTAAAAATATTATATTTATAATATATCAAAAATAAAGTCAAAATTAGCCAACGGAGTCTAAATGAGAGTTGTAGAGCATAATCTCACCTACGCGTTGATATATAGAATGTCGAAAACAGAGCTCGTATGCGAAAGTTATGGATTTTTGAAGTTCGGGGCATGAACCCCAAGGTTGTGTCAGAGCTCACGAGGTGAACATATGTAGTTCACGAGGTGAGCATTAGTGGCTCACGAGGTGAACAGATGATGGACGTCTTCCAGGGCAAGTGGCCAAGAGGAACGCAATGATGTATAGAGCTCACGAGGTGAGCATATGTAGCTCACGATGTGAATATTAGAAACTCACGAGGTGAACTTAGAAAATTCACCCTATAAATAGAAATCAAGGGTCAACCGATTTAGGTTGCTCATCTCTTACTCTCCCACTCCCGATACTCTCTCTAAGCCATACTTTAACCCCCCGAAGCCCCGGTATCATTCCCGAGACCCGAAGCGAGTCCCGAAGCCGGAAGATCCCTAAAAAAAAGAGTTTCCGAGTCGAAGCTCTGACCGCGAGAAGCCCAGTTTTTGTGAAGATCTTCCAGATCTACCGAATAATACTACTTCTACAAGTCGTAGTGCTATTTGATCATCTTCTGATCAAGTGAGTGTGGAGTTACTTTCTTCTAACGCATAACTATGAAGTATTTTACACGAATGCGTGTTATGTGTATATTTTGTTGTTATATGTGTGAACGTATATTCACTTTCTTCTATCTCATAGATATGATTTATTCTCTATGAAATACGTGTTGTGTGTTTGTGTCTCATATGTTGTTTGGAATATGTATTGAATGAGAATGTTACACAGGTTTTAAACTATGTATAAAAATATATATTTTTATCTACTAATATGTTGGGTAGAACATTGGTAGATATTTTGATGTGTGATAAATAGTTGAGAGGCCTCGATGTTGTTGTTGTTGATCTAGTTATTCAGCGGAGTATGGATAACGACCACATACTCTTTTTAGACAGTCATGTGGAATGCTAGCAGGTTCAAAACCTGTAGGTGTTGTGAACGATGTGTTCACCGGTGTACTCTATCCCCCTCATTGTTGCCTTTAGGACATTGATGTGTGTAAAACCAACTAGTTTTAATCCTACTAACTTAAACACAAAGACAAACACACGAAAGGCAGTGTACCTATCGATTAGCAGTTTAGTTCAGGTAAGTAGGGTATCGAACACAGGGAACGGTAAACAATTAAAATAAATGCTAATATTATCTAAATAAAACAAGTAATAGAAAGGGGGTTTTCTCTAGTTTTGCAAGACTAGAAACTTAAACAATTAACTAAAACTTAAACTAAGAAACTAAGAGCTAAGCAAATAAAAATCAACTAAATTCAATAATAAAGAGGACTTCTGTTTAGGTTCGACTCATTTGTTCTCATGGATGATTTCGATATATCGGATTAATTCTTCATTAGCTACCGACTAAGATGATTAGTTCCACTTTCGCTATTACTAATCCTTAGGAAACAAATTAACTCAAGCAGTGGCCAGTTGTCTAAATTAACGAATTTCCTAGTTATTGATTTGGGTTAAATAAGACTTGTAATGGTTAATTAAATTGGCCCTTCAATTAACCTCTTGCTGATGTTCATCAAACAATCTCACACATTAACTTACCTATCTTCTAGTTAATTCTAGTTTCACATTCGTTATTCCTAGACATACAACTATGTGGTCACAATAAATCATATGAAATTAATAACTAAGAGATGTTCATACAACTTAATTACTAATTTATTAACAGAAGATAGTTATTGTTAACACATAAGGTTCTTTAACAAGCTTAATAAAACATAATCACCAATTAAAATTAATCCTAATCAAATAATCAATCCATGTTCACAAATTCATCTACCTAAACAGAAGTTATGAGTTTTTAGCTCATCATTACAATGGAAACAAGCACAAAAACGAAATCAATTGGTAAAAACATAGTTCAAACAAGAGATTAGGTAAGAGTAAACTTGATTTTGACTTGATTCTCCTTAAAATTGAATGTAGGGTTGATTCCCTTGCTTCCCACGCTCCAACAGCACCTTTAGTCGACAATTGGCCTCCAAGGGTTCATCCATCTGCTAGGGTATCGATCTGAAAGTCCCTTTATATAGATTTTCACAAAACAGGGGCTACTCGGCGAGTCCATTGACCTACTCGGCGAGTCCATCACTTAAAACCCGTGTGCGGCAAGTCAGCGCGTCCAGAATCGCGAAACTTCTAACCAACTCGGCGAGTAATCGACCCTACTCGCCGAGTACGTTTGGAATCAGCATTTTCTCTAAACACGAAAGTCATCCGAAATTGTGTCTAGTTTTCAGAACATTTTGAATCTCGTCAATCGGAGTTACAGTTCATGAGATATGGCCAAACCACTGATGAGGGGTCAAGCTGTCCAACAACGTCCTTCTTTCTTCAAAATCCATGATCCAAGCGTCCAATCACTAGTTCCGCTTCATTTTCCTTTCGAGCATGTATTTGTTGCTGAAAATGAAATATTTAATCTAATTAAGCACCTTTTGTTCATTAAATGAGACAAAATCAACATAAAGTATTAAGATAATGCATGAATTTTATAACTAAATATGCCCATATCAGACATCTACTGTTGAGGAAACCCCTTCGCAGTAATGTCCGTCCCGATGAAAATCCTATATTAGGTCCCTTGTAATAGATGTTGCTTTAGGGACGTAAAGTGAGGATAACGGGAATGGGTAATTGGGTTATCGTTGATTGGTGAAATTAAATATAATTATTTATTGTGGGTTGAAAACTCTATATGCTTACCAGACTCCCAAGCCTGACCCACTCAGTCTTATTTGTATTACAGGAAATGATGCGAGGGCATAAGATCGATGAATCATCAAGTTGTTTTGTTTATGAGCCTGTATATGTATATAACTGTTGTATGGCTTGTAATATGCCGTTTATGCTTTTTGGTCTGTATCGGAACATGACATCTCGAATATTGTTAATTAATGAAAATGCATCTCTTAATGAAATGCTTTGATAAACTTTATTTTATCATATTTTGTTTTGGGAACAAATTCCATAACTCTTTTAAATCAAAAGGATTTACTCTTAAATTATTTTAAAAGCATAAATGAAACTGGTCTTTTTTGGCCGAGATTTTATGGATGTCACATATATGGCTAGAAAATGAGCACTCTTCATCAAACGATCGACTATCACCCAGATAACATCAAAACCCTTCGCAGTCTTCGTCAACTTCGTAATGAAATCCATCCTAATTTTCTCCCACATCCACGATGGGATCTCTAAGGTATGGAACTTTCCGTGAGGGCTCTAATGTTCGGCCTTGACCTTCAAGAAGGTCAAGCACCGCTCCACGAACCATGCCACATTCCTATTCATACACGACCACTAATAGCCATGTCTCAAATCATGATACATCTTTGTAACCCCTCTAATGAATGGAGAATCTTGACTTGTGGGCCTCATCCATCAACACCTGCCAATCCCCACCAGCATACGACACCCAAACCTATTGATGTAGTGTCAATAGTCCCTTCCTATCAATATCAAAGGCTGAAACCTGACCAACCACCCGTTTACTCTTCCAATCCTCCTCTTTGATGCTCAAGTTATCCATGCTTGTTAGAGACTTTATGCACCATGTTTTTTAAAGATTCAAGTTTCTGATGACACATTCACATATCTTAGAATATCTAAGTTCCAGTTACATATTCAAGATGTTCAAGTTATCCACGCTTTCAGAATATATTTCACCACTACTACCCAAGGGGAGTCTATTCTTTTTTCTCCGTTTTCTTGTTTTTAAATTATTTCATGCATACAGTGAGGGCATTGTATGTAATAAGTGTGGCGGGGGGGGGGGGGGGGGGGGTCAAAAAGTAGATTGCTAGAAAATTTTAAAATTTAAAATTTAGAAATAGATTTGAAATAATAATCTAAAAATTAAATCTAGTAATAGATCAAAACTTAAGTTTCTAGTGTGTATGTGAGATGATCTGATGTGAGCTCAAATGTTTAATTGAGCCAACACATGTTATAGTATATTTGTGGCTTCCCAAGTCCTAGTGAAAAGCCATGAGATATGAAAGGTAACCTAGTAGTTTTTATGGCATAAAAAGTTTTGCAGTCTGTACCTGAAATCTATCCAGGATAGCTTATGTAGTCATTGCACTTAAACTAATACATTTAACCAATAAATGTTAAAGTTAAGCTCCTTTGGTTAAGCATGTAGGAATTGAGCGAAAAAAAGAGAGTTATTTAAAAAAAAAGAGAGAGAGGAATTACCAAAAAAAGTTGTAAGAATTTTGGAGTTGTCAAAGTATGCAGATCAGAAGATCAAAATTCTGAAGAATCAAAAGCGAATATACCAAAAATCAAACAAAAAGGTGGTGAATTCAAAGAAATCAAAGATTAATTATTCAAAGAAGTGAATAATTCTAAAAGAGCTCCATTGTGGTATCTAAAGTTGTAACTTTTCTATATTATGTATGTTTGGGTAGCTTAACCAAAAATACCTTGAGGTTAAGAAAGATTTATGAGGATTGATTCGGATGGTTGCAAAAATGAGTGTTGCATAAGCTAAGGGGCGATGGTTCATAAGGATTGTGAGTATTTAAGATTGGGAAGTTATTAGGATTTTAGACACATATATATGCATTGAGGTTTTGATATAATGGTTGAGTTCAAAATGGATTGTCTTGTGTTGTGACTTATAATAAATTAGTTTGTTGAGGGCAAGCAAAAGATAAGTGTGGGGTATTTTGATAATGCTATATTTATACATATTTTAGATAATATTTTAATGCATTTTTTTATTAATATTCTGGTTATTTGCAAAGATATATGATACTTATGAAATCAAATTGAATTTTGTAGCCAAAAAGAACAATCTTGAAGCATAAGGACTATAATTGACAAGAGGAGGAACTTTGGAGACTTGAAGAACTTAGAAGAAAAAAATCCATGTGAAAAGCCCAAATCATGACGTGGCGAAGACTTACACGACGTGGAGTGAGTTTTCTAGAAGATAAGTGCACATGAAGTCAGAATTCTTGCCCGATAAGAATTCATCTAAAGTCACGACGTGAAATCGCTGTCCACATCGTGGAGCGCGAATATTCCAAAAACTATATATATATATATATATATATATATATATATATATATATATATATATATATATATGCATTCACTTTCACGATTTGAGAAGATTGGGAGGTTTTTCAGAGACTTATGGAGAAAAATTACTGGGAGATAAGTGCGAAAAAGCATTCATTGAAGGAGGGTCAATTGAAGATCAAGAGATTAAAGAAGACTTTCATCGTTTGGTACTATATGATTATGTCGATTTTTATTGGATTTGTGTTCTTAATTTCAACCATGAGTAGTTGAATCTCGTGGCTTCCGTTTAGATAGATGAAACTTTAACTTTATGGTTTGATTATTGATTTATGGATTTTAATTGTTGATTATGAGCTTGTGTTTTATTATATTTACCTAGCATGTTAATATTTGACACTTTAATTGCTTGAATTCAGGTTTTATGTAGCTTAGTGAACATTAAATTACATGAACTTGTTACAAGTAGTTTAGTGATCATTAAATTGCTAGAGCTAGGATCAATCCAATATTGGATAAATAGTTAAAGCAACTAATTTAGTTGTGCTAGAGAACATAAATTGTGATCACAATTGTGTTTATTTGGATTAATCTTACATAGCTTGCCTACATCTTATATCTGATTTTGTGTTTTTTTGTGTATGACCATACATAATTTTACATGAATTAGAGAAAATATTAGTAAATTTGGACTTGAATTGCTAATAATATAAAATTTGGTAATCAACTTTAATAATCCATAATTAATAGCTAACCACAGAGGAAAAGTGGATTCAAACTAAATGGAAGTGTTTTTAATATATTGATTAAATTCGTTAGTTAAGTAATTAAGTTTATTTAAACTTGCAAAACCAGATAAAAACCAATTAAACTTTTGCTTAATTTTTTATTATTTTTAGTAGTTAAATTAGTTAATTAAATATATTCCATGTGTTCGATACATGTCTATTGAGTTATACTATTTTCAACAAAGTACATTGCTTTAGGTAATAATTAGTTTCATTAGTAGGATAAACTAGTGCATAATTATTTTACGCACATCAATTACAACAAAAAGTTTGAAACAATGAAGTCTTGAATTAATAGCAGGTGATCAGCAAAAAACGATGAATTTCATCAAAACATCACAAAGGGAAAAATGGTCCATACTTAAATAAAACAGGAAGAAGGCTTCACATGTTCACCAAGAACTTAATAAGTGGCCCTACTATAGTGTGTGTATATATATATATATATATATATATATATATATATATATATATATAATTTAAAGAAGTGTAACAATCAAAACAATCAAATGGAGGAATGCTTCACTTAGAACTTGGATTTCTCTTAAATTTGTTTTTTTAACTCCAATGACTCTTTATTTGAAAACAAGATCCAAAAACTTGACCAAATACAAAAAGAGTATAAACAACTAAAATTAGACCGAGAGATATTACAATTTCAGGAACAAGATGAAGCACTAAAGCTAAGGTGAATTCAACCAACTTTAATAAAGCAACAAACTTTTAGTGAGCATATTTTTTCTTAGCCAATATTAAGAAAGCATGGTAACCACATTTTATACACCAAGTAAGATCTTTAAGTACTTAAACACCATTATGGCAACACCGAGGGTAAAATGGTCATCAACAAAGGCACATTACTCCAGAAGCACTTAGTGAGTGATCAATTCTTGAAATATTGAAATATCAACTGATTATACTTATGTAGCCGATTACATAATTAAATTGAAGACAATTCAAGTTAGAGTTATGCTTTGTGACTACTTCATAAATAAAAAAAATGGAACAACAAGACAATGACAATAATAATTGAACTCATTTATTGAGTTTCAAATTTCTAAATTACTGTGATTTTTGAAACATTTATACTGAGATTAATAATAATAATATTTGTTATCAATCCCATAT
Organism: Lactuca saligna; assembly: GCF_052625555.1. Taxonomy (NCBI): domain Eukaryota; kingdom Viridiplantae; phylum Streptophyta; class Magnoliopsida; order Asterales; family Asteraceae; genus Lactuca; species Lactuca saligna. The sequence continues at coordinate 43,393,891 of NC_136420.1, read as the reverse complement.
AGGCATACACAAAGAATCAGATATCACATATGGTTGTTTAATAGAATGAGAGAATCAAATACCACTTTCATATGTAAATGGGTTGAGGAAGCAACAAATTATCGGTAGAAGATTACAACGCTGAATGAGAAGAACGAGGAGAAGGGAGGGTCGTGTGGAAACAAATATTGAGATATTTAGGTTGCGTTTAGTTACAGAAAACAATTTTCATTTTCCGTTTTTCGTTTTCCCTTTTCAGTTTTCATTTTTCGTTTTCATTAGAAAATTTAGAAAACGTGTTTAGTTAAAACTTATTCTTTTTTCATTTTCAGGTTTAGAAAATTAGAAAAAGGCGTTTAAATGTGTATATCTCTATCGGTTTTCATTTTTAGAAAATGTTAGTGGTGGTAGGGTGGGGGTGGGGTAGCGGCGGGGGCAGTGGTGGTGTCGATGATGGCGACGGTGGTGGTGGTGGTGGTGGCAGTGGCAATTGTGATAGAGGTGGTGATGATACTGGTGATGGGGTAGTGGTGGTGGTGGTGATGATGGTAGGTTGGTGATCATGGTAATGGTACTGTGTTTGTGGGTATGGGTGTGGGGAAGAGGGTATGTGTGTGTGTTTGTTTGTGGGGGTAGGGGTAGGTGTGTGTGTATGTGTGTTTGTGGGGGTGGGGATGGGTGTGTGTTTGTGGGGGTGTATGTAACAACCAATTATTTCGGGTCAATAAAAGTCAAACAAGTCAAACATAAGTCAAATAACTAAATAGTTCAAATAAAATAATGAAGATGCACTTTACTTTTGAGGTTTTCGGTTCTGATAATCAAAATCATCACTTAGACCGAAAACACCTTGGGTTGAAGTCAACTCCTTGACCGAGAACCCCTCAGCCGAGAACATCATAAACCGAAATTACCTATTTGACCGAGACCATGCGAGAGCGAGAACTCCCTTGGACCGAAATCACATGTGATTTCGGTAGAAATCAAGATGGTTCTCGGTGAAGATAGGTCGAATTCATAAAATCTTATCCGTGACACTTTTTCCTAGGCGACAAAATACACTTCCCAATGCAAACATCACATCAATTTTACCACCATACATAAAGATTAGACCGAAAACACCATTCACAATTCTCATTTACGTCTCAAAATCCTTCACATTTTTATCTCAAAACTCTTAAGAAAACCATCATATCTTCATACTTTTCCAAAGAACATCTTCAAGTCTTCAACAAATTACCCAGAAACACATTCAAACCTATCCCAATAAACTATTCCTTCAAGATTTATTTCTTAGGAGTCATTGTAAATTATCTTGTTTAATCTAGTATTTTTATAATACTTTCATGATTAGTTCATCAAATTTACACACACTATTATGTGTTTAAAACTATTAGGATACAACTATTTTCACGGGTTCTAACTTGAAGAACATCACCACTCACATAATTATCCAGCCAAGAACACACTTGAGGTGAGTTCACACCCCTACAATTTCCACGATTTTCCATGTTTAAAGGGGGGGGGGGGGGGGGGAATACAAGTAAAACACAAGAAAATTTGTGTTATTATACAAACCATTACAAATGTTTTTTTTACTATATATATATATTGGGTACGAAATTTGGTTACAAATATAAAACTATAACCCTTTTGTAACATGTTGAGCAAAATGGTATAATTATATAAAAATAAATATATAATTATTTCAAATCATTTTATTATCATAGTAGAAAAATGATAATGTATATACAAAGGATTCATCATTTTAATGAAACATTTTTATAAACTATAATAGATATGGTTTATGAGAGACACACACTATTTTACCATTTCAAGATACAATACCAAAAATAATTATTTAAAGGCATAATTATTTTATAACATGTAAATACTATAAAAGAATGATACATACATTTACAAAAAAAAAAAAAAAAAAAAGAGTTTTCATCATACTACACGTAAACAATCAACATGGGTTTGTGAGAAATGTCTTCAAGTATTTATCTAAGTACCAACAAAAGTCATGTATTATAACCAGAATCTCCCGTAAGAGAGCGTGATATTTGTGTATAGATCTATACGGGACTAATAATCCTGCACCTAAACTGTTAGCTACAGCTGGACTGACAAGTCTGAGGTGACAAATGTCGTACCATTTCGACGCCTGAAGAACGTCGTACATGTCATCTAGGTCGTTAGCATGGTTATAATAACTCACAAGGGGTATTAACAATACGTTTGGTTTATGAATACATACATATCTTCAAATGGTTTTATTTAGATAAAACTACATTACATTATTTTACAATACAATACAGTTTATATTTCTGGAAACATGCATTCAAATGGTTTTATAAAGATATAAAGCTACATTATACTACTTCAGGGTATAACAATACTTATACATTTTCAATTTTAGGGTTTTTAAGACTATATTACATTTAAAAGAAAATATTGGATTTTTTGTAAGAACACATTATCATTTTCAAGAAACAAAGACATATCTTTCTCAATGCTTATGAATCACCAACTTAAATGCTAACATTTTTTTCTTTCAAAACCACTTGTATTCTCAGGGAATCAGTAGACAGATACTCATGCAGGTTTTGTGAAGACGAAGCATAGCAGTTTACGTATTATATTTTTGTCATATGTTTTGGAGTCAAACAAACAATGATTCGATCTCAATGTAAATATTAAATTATCAATATAATGTTTGTAATGCTTTGATTTCTATTATTCAATGATTATGATACTGTACATGGCGTCATCCGCCCCTAATGTTTCCGCTGTTTTACCCATTTGAGGGTGTGACATGATGGGTATGAGTTTGGGTTGGGGTAGGTGTGTACTTGTGGGGGTGGGTGGGCGAGTGTGTGTGTACGTGTGAGTTTGTAGGGGTGGGTTTGGGAGTAAGTGGTGTGGGTAGGTAAGGGTGTTGTGGGTTGGGGGTAGGTAGAGGTGAGAGTGAATGTGTGTTTATATCTTAGACTTATATAACTGTATTTTGATAATTTTTTGAAGACCAGAAAGAGTTAGCCTTAAATGTTCGGAAAATTTTGGAATTAGAAAAATATGAAAAACAATGATTATTGGTTTTCCAAAAAATTATAATTTCTTTGTAATTTTAGAAAACAAAAAATTTTCATTTTTTCGTGAAAAATTTAGAAAAATAGACAAACTAAACGCGTTTTAAAATTTTCATTTTTTTGATTTTTTTTCGAAAACCGTCTATTTTTTCCAACCTTATCTTTCTTCGATGTCTCTAAAATAGGCATAATAGTCGATAGTAACGGTGAGCAAAAACCGAACCGAAACCCAAAAAAACCGAAATAACAACATAAACTAAAGCCAAATAACCGAAACCGAAATGAAAACCGATGGTGCGGTTTTTAATTTTGAAAAACCGAAAAAATGCAGTGCTGTTCGGTTTTATGTTTAATAACCGTACCAAATTAACCGAAATAACCGCAAACCACATAATTTAATATATTATTTAAATATTTATAATACTTATACTTAATTAATAAAATAAATTATCAAATTTATCATTTTATGATTTTTATTGTTTAGTTTTTTGTGTGTAAATGGTGGTTAGTAAATGTTAGACATATTGTTAATTATTTGAATGAAATGAATTCAATATAACATAATAAAATGCAACATGAAAGAATAAATCTGGACAAAAATTGTGATTTATTTGCAATGAAAATCTTGAAATAAATGAGAGCTGACTAAATTTTATGTTTTGAACATTAAAAACCGCACATTTTTAACCGAAAAACCGCACCACCTCATTTTGTGGTTAAAAACCGAAACTGCACCAAAATAACCACAAAACCGCAAAATCGAACCGAATCAAAACCATAATTTTCGATTTTTGGTTTTAAAAAACCGCAATTTGCGGCTGTGGTTGTATAAAAAAACGCACTGAACCGCACCATGCTCACCCATAGATGATGTTTGGCTTGTTTTTTTTGAGAGACAAAAGTCATTTTTTGAAGAGTTACAAAAAATCAGGTTTCTAACTTTTTCAAAAAATTATTTTTCCTTCAATCTAAAATCCAAAAGTCACTCTTAAAATATTTTTACCAATCTACTTTTACCCTATATATTTTCCAAAAATGATTTTTGCCTTTAAAAAACACCCCTAAATTTCAATTTCAGTCGAAGAATAAAAATATGCCATGGAAAAATCAGTCCCCGTTTCCGTAGATTGAGAAAAATCGAAACCAAAATCACTATCACGCGCCTCCTCTTTCGACGTCTTCGAGCTTCTCCAAGTTTCTCTACAAACACCACAAGCAGAGATGCCAGGGCCAACAATGGAGGCAGAACTACCAGTGGAACCACAATCATTGAAGAAGCTTAGCTTTAAAACCCTAAAACGGGCTCTCGATCTTTTTTCTCCTCTTCACTCTCAGTTTCCTCCTCCTGACCCCGAAAGGTTTCTTTTTTAAACCCTAATTTCGATTTATCAATGTAAGTTTTTCAATATATGATCTGATTGTTCTTTATGTAATTCTGTGCAGCAAGAAGATACGGATGAGCCATAAGGTTAGTACGTCGCTGTATTTTCACTCAGTATATGGCTTCATGTACTGTTTCTATTTTCTTCCCTAAGTATGTTAGTTTCATCGTTTTTCTTAGACGAAACAAACTAGTTTTTTGATCAAGACATGATATGAATTGTTCTAATTTAGAGAAAAAGTTTGAGAATCACGTTAAACTGTATCACAATGATACAAATAGAACCACGTTTCATTCAATGTTTGATTTTGAATTTGGAATTGGGGAATACTACTATCTTTTTCCTGAATGGAAAGAACTTACACTATTGTTTCTTGCGTTTGTGGTCATTACTTTTGAATGTATATTATGTGGTTTATATGTGTGCATTACTTTTTAATGCAGCTACACGTTGAGTATGGGGGAATAAAAAGTGTGCCTAATCAGCCTATCAAGAGTTCCTCACAAAATCAAGCTACACCTTCAAACTCAAATGCTCTTGTTCTACCAGGTACACACACTGATGATTTCCATCATTCTTATCTATCAGCATTAATCTTAATCTTGTTTGCATGTTGATTCTTTATTACTGTAATCTAGACTCCCTTAAATAGCAATTGCAATGAAAGCATGTACCCATAGCTCTTAAATAGAAATTGCAATGACACATGATAGTTTGAAAGTAAGATTGTTGAGCTATTGTCACACTGAATTATGCTGCTTTCACCTTCAAGTTGTTGTTACTTGGAAGCATGAAAGCCCAAAAGTACAATGGAATTATACCACTCACAATGACTTCACATTTTACTCTAGAATCAAAACTATTTATTGAACTGATGTCATCAACTTTGATATTATACAATCTATGCAAAAACAACAGTTTACCTTTTAGCTTTTTTTTATGAAATGAAACTTAAATTACTCAGCCCAAATAACATCATGGATAGAATAATAAGTATCATCTTTTGATTTATATAAATTTTTTTTGTAGGCACTGAAAGTTCTAAGAAGAGTGGTGCTCAGAGTGATTTAGCCATTACTCCTGTTCAATCAAAGAACCCGTAAGCATTATTTTGATATATTTTCTATTTAACAATGCTTCTAAAAGATATACTTTTTAATTGGTAAACTGAATTAATCGATTATGTACGTTTTTTTACTTAAACAGAGGTGATGGCAACTTGAGTGGCAGAAGTACTTCCATCATTCCTGCTCATGGGACTTCAGAAAGGTTTGGATTATTATTTTTTTATAAAAACTTGTTTTGTTTTATACTTTTATTTAACAAAACTTTCGTATTTGATAGTTTATTAACATTTTTGAATTATTTCCAGTAGGAATCTTTCAACTGCAGCCCTTATGGAAAGAATCCCTAGCAGGTGGCCACGTCCTGTATGGCATGCTCCATGGAAGAACTACAGAGTAAGCACACTTATTTTTATTACAAATGTTTTTTAATTTTTTTTTTTTATATGTTTAATTAAATGTGGTAATATATTTATAGGTGATTAGTGGCCATTTGGGATGGGTGAGATCTATTGCATTTGATCCAAGTAATCAGTGGTTCTGTACTGGATCCGCAGATCGAACAATTAAGGTAATAATTATAATATTTTAATTATCAAATCCATATTTTTATATAATTATTGTTTTTAAACATGATAAAATGTTGTGTACAGATATGGGATGTGGGATCTGGAAGGTTAAGACTCACACTAACAGGACACATAGAACAAGTTCGAGGTTTGGTTTTCATTTTTTTTAAACTTAACTAACAACATATATATATATATATATATATATATATATATATATAATACAAATTTTAATGTTTATTAATTATTGCAGGGCTTGCTGTTAGCAGTAGGCACACTTACATGTTTTCAGCTGGTGATGACAAACAAGTTAAATGCTGGGACCTAGAACAGAACAAGGTTCATATCACTTAAACAAGAAACATAAAATCTCTTTTTTTTCTTTTTTATATAATTTTCTTAAATATATTTCTTTTTGAAAGGTTATTCGTTCATATCATGGGCATTTAAGTGGTGTATATTGCCTTGCCCTTCATCCCACTATTGATGTTCTACTTACTGGAGGCCGTGATTCTGTTTGCCGGGTATGAAGGTTTTTAGTTTATTGTAAATTACAAAAATGGTCCCTCTAGTTTCTGTTTTTTACTGTGTTTAGTCCAAAATCGTTTTTGTTTTCAGTTTTGGTTCCTGAAACCTTGAAATAAGGACCAAAATCGATACAAAACCATGAAATAAGTAACAGAAGCGAAAATATTTTAAAAACAAGGACCATTTTTGGCCATTTGTATTATAGTTTAAAACTTAATATATGAATAATTTCAGGTGTGGGATATTCGTAGCAAGATGCAAATCCATGCTCTTTCTGGCCATGATAATACAGTTTGCTCAGTTTTTACTCGACCTACAGTAAGTAATTTTATTTTTAATAAATATTTTTTTTAGTAATTCAAAAGATTAAATTTTTACATCTTATTCCAGGATCCTCAAGTTGTAACTGGCTCACATGATTCGACTATAAAGTTTTGGGATCTTAGATATGGTAATATACTTATTTATTCAAAAAAAATAAATATATTGTAGTTTTTTTTTATTGGAAGTTAGTATTTATCTGGAGTTGTTTATTTTTTAGGTAAAACAATGGCGACTCTTACACATCACAAGAAATCTGTGCGCGCATTGGCCCAGCATCCTATTGAGTATGTATTTTCAGCTTTTTAACTTTTTTAATTTTTATCGGTTTATTTCATATTAAAATTAACTACTTCATTTTCTTGAATTGTCTACAGGGATAGTTTTGCTTCTGCATCAGCTGACAACATAAAAAAATTTAGCCTTCCAAGAGGAGAATTTTTGCACAACATGCTGTGAGTCTTTTTTTTTTTTTTTTTTTTATATACCATTTAATTCGATGTATAAAAATTAAATTAAGAAAAGTATCTAATTTCACCTGTTTGTTTTTTTATCTGTAGTTCCCAACAGAAGACAATAATTAATGCAATGACAGTCAATGAAGAGGGTGTATTAGCTACAGGAGGTAAGAGTTTCTTCATAAACATTTTTTTTAATAATACAATAAAAAATATTTTTTTTTTACTTAATATTGACTGACTATAATAATCTTTTTGATGAAAGGTGACAATGGGAGTTTATGGTTTTGGGATTGGAAAAGTGGTCATAGTTTCCAACAATCTCAAACAATTGTTCAACCAGGTACGTGTCTGTCTTTTAATGCTTCAAATAGCAATCTACTTCCAACTTTATGATTTTTATTAATTTACACTAAATATTTAATTTTTTTTTATAAAATTTTATTAGGGTCATTGGATAGTGAGGCTGGAATTTATGCATTATCTTATGATATGACCGGATCAAGGCTGGTTACATGTGAAGCAGACAAAACAATTAAAATGTGGAAAGAAGACGAAAATGCCACTCCAGAAACTCACCCGGTCAACTTCAAACCCCCAAAAGATATCCGTAGGTTTTAAACATGGAGGGGCATTTTTGGAAGATTTTGTTTTTATTGTTAATTGTGTTGTAATGTTAAAAAAGTTTAGTTTTGGGATATTTGATAAAAAAAAGAGAAAATTAAATAGTTGTGATATAATGAGTGTGGTGACAAAAATGGGACCAGTGTTTATTTAGCATGTCTAGGAAAGAAGGGTCTTTGCAGGTTTGTCATGAAAATATGCTTCCTCAAAGCTTAAGTAGCATGCAAGTTTCTTTATTTATTTACTCATGTTGTTTGACTTGGTCAAACCTTAACTTTTTGAGGGACCAAAGTGTTCACCTAAAAAGATCACAATCCATTTAAACTAATCATTATTTTATTTTGTTGTTATTTTTGGCAATTAACTTTTTTTTTTTGGGTTACTAAATAGGCTACCAAGAGGGTGTTTGGAATTTGCTTAATTGTCACAACTAATGCTTTTTTTGTAAAACGAGAGTTTAGGATTAGTTTATGTGGTGATAAAATACAATAAGTTGGCAAGTTGATATTAGATTTTGGCAAATTATGCTTATATATGTAAAATGATCAAAAAAGACATGGATAAAAGAGCTAATTTGTATGTGTCCATATTTATAAAAATTATTGAATTATATTATTAAAATATTGAGAAAATTAAATTATTAGTTCATTATGAACTCAAGATTAAAGTGCCTTACATAATCAATACAAGTACTCTTTGTGAAGGTGTAGCATTACATCGGAGTTGGGACTAGTTTATGCTCTCTTTTTTTCCTGCTGTATTTTTATTTACGTGACAAACTGACAATGAAATCTTAGATAGAAACTAATTATATTCCTTAATAATAAAAATATATGTATACATTCAATACTCTATAGTAAATAGTAAACACATCACTATACAAAAAAATAAAAAATAAAATAAAAATAACACCTATAGTATTCTCCATTGAAAATGTTTTATCAAAACTCAAAAATATGAAATTAAATACACAAACACATTTATTGATAATGGACTAACCAATTTTTGTATTTGACTATTTTCGTATGAAAGTATTAACTACAAGTCTACAACCATCATAAATCTCCAACTACTTTGAATATATTAATATGAAATACGAAAATACACTACATATGTTTTGTGGTATTTATTGTGACATGTTCTAAATAGTATACATAACAAATCAAATGTTATAAATTCGTTAAAAACTAAAATGAGTTTGTAAGTCTTATAGGGTCTCGCCAACGTTGCATGTGGGTCTCGTCGACATGTAAATTATTATTGCTCTTTTATTTATAAATTTATTTTATTTTTTTCAGAATCATCCTGAAAATTATGATGTTCATGATTTACTTTTTATAATTTATTATAAATAATCATTATCCACTGTATACTTGTTTACTGTATATCTAAAATATGGTTAATAATTAATAATATTATTAAATCATATTCGATTTAGTTTTGTACATTTTTTAGGGAACATTGGTATGATTTATTTTTTTTAAATATGAATAAGTATAAAAAAAGATGTAATGATTAAGACAGAAGTTGTGTGTTGGATGTGGGGACTTTTGGAATCATAGACTCTCTCTTATCACACAATGCAATTTGACCTTACCTTCTTTCAGTATTTTTTTAATAAGTGATTGATCTCTTGTAATAATTATAATTGATTTTATTTTTTTTAAATAGTAATTGTTATAATATCTTAAATGATACTGTATTTAAGAAATATTGGACCTTACTGTCTGGAATTTTTAAATATAATGATTATTTTACAACTTAAAAATAAGTATAACGCTTATAAATATTCAAAAATTGCAAGTCTGGCGACATGGACATCTATCAAAAGTTACAAGGGTTTTTAATTAAAAAAAGTAACATTTATTAATTGATTTTATTTTATGGTTGCTCCCAATGTTAATATATTGGTAGAATAAAATTTGCAATGTATATTTATCAATTGCTGATCTTTTTTTAATGATGTCTATTTTTTATGCTTTATAAATATTTATATGATTTTTCTTAAGTGACATGGATTCTCAGCAGAATATTTATGAAGAAATTGAAATTAAATATGAAGCCTTTTGGTTGGTAGGAAATAAAACTGAAATCCAGTTTCATATTATGTTTAATTTGATTTATGATTTATAACTCAACGATGAACATAGTGGTCGGCGCAAACAAGGGCTTGAAGAATATGAAGTCGGATACCTAACAGTTTAGGAGAGAGAAAGAGAAAAAGAGAGGTATTATGGTAATCTTAGCAATCCTTCTTGAATGAGATTTTAATTTCCTCATTATGTTCCGACTTGATGAAAAATTGAACTCATTTTAGATTCCAATTCACTTTGAAAACTTGAACTAAACATGGAAAAGTAGGAATGATCAACGTCGTGGATCTGGACCGAGAACAGAAGAACCAGGGATTGATTTAATAGGAAATGGAAAACCAAGAACCGAAATGAATACCCCGGTTCTGGTTCCAACCGATTTCAGTTCCGATCTATTTCCAGTCTACAAGTAAGTGTGCTCTTTAGGGATGTGTTCGGTTCGTAACCCTGCCTAAACCTGACCAATAACCGAAGAATTTGGAGCCGATTAAGAACCAAGAACTAGACCAAATTCCGGTTTTTTCCAGGTTACTCCGGTTTCACATGCTCAAGTGCTCATCCTTACAGGAAAATGATAAAATTGGATTTTAATTCCTCTAATTCCAAAGGAATCCTTTCAACCAAATCGGCTTTAATATCCAACATATCAAAAAGTATAATATTATAACATTATCCATAACTTAATCATATATTGGGAATTTATGCAATAACAATAAACAGTTTGTTATGTTAAATTAATATGAAAAGGGAAACTATGAACAAGTTAAGGATAAATGCTTAAGTATTTTTGACATCCAATATTTTGAAGTATCAGATGTTTGTTACTGGATACATAAAAAAATGGGATACATATTGACCAACTTAAAAACGCCATCCAAATAGCCATAAAAATAGGTAAATTATTATATAAATAAATTTTTTTAACACATTGCTATAATCTAACAACTAAATAAATCAAATTTTGTTTTCTATGATCTTTGTTTAAATTGACGAATTAATGTGAAAATCGAGTCGGTTAAATTAATCAACAAACAAAAAAAAATATTGGTAATGAATTAAGACATAAAAAATAAATTGGTGGGTACTTTTAGATCTATGAAATCTCACTACAAATTAATAATAGGAATCTGATTCACTCTCTCATCCTAAAACTGTAACTGTCATTTAATGAAATTGATTATGATATATAGTTTTTCTTTTTATTTTATCAAAAATTATTGTTGATATTTAATGTATAGCTTTTTTTAATGTATAGTTGAATTATTTTTTATATTAAAAGTTCGTATTTGTTTATGATGGAAGATTGAAAGGGGCATCTAAATGTAATAATTAAGATGGGTAATTAATAAATTATTTTATTAAAATATATATGGCATGTTACAAACTATAAAAGGGCTTAACATCATTCTTACTCATTTCCAAGAAGATTATAAAGATCTCACCCAAGATATAAGGATCTCTCTCATTTTGGGTGCTCTTTAGCTCGAATGTGTGTTCTATTTCTATTATACGTATCAATCTAGGATCTTGTAATTCGGTTTTTGTTTTCTCAAATCAAAAAATTTATGCATCCCAAAACCCTTTTCATCAATTTTCATCTTTGTTGTTTCCTAAAAGCACAAATTTCTGAATTTTTGTAAAGGGGTAGTCTCAGAATTCTAAGTGGGTAGTCTTCATTTTGTGTGTGGGGGCAATCTTGGTACTTGGTGCGAAAATATGGATCTTGTGGGAACCAAAAATTGGGGTTTAGATTAGTTTCTTTGATTGGGTTTGATCTAGAAAAGGGGTTGGAATTTTGACTTTCTGAGAGGATTTAAAGCCACCAATTAGGGTTCTTGTGAACACAATCATAAAGACGAGAAAGTTGACTTTTTCTTTTCATTTCTTGACCAGAAGAACAAACAAGAAAATTTCTTCAAGAAAAGGTAGGACATGATATGCTAATTTTTTGGTTTCTCCGTTGTGGGTTTTTGTCTTTCTGCTTCAAAGATTGAATCTGTGTTTGTTAAATTGCATTTTCATATCTGTTCGATACTGTAATCAGCTAAAAACCCTATCCGCTGGTCTTACAAATTCAAGATCCTTTTTAAAGTCTGTAGTGAAAATCTTTGTTTTCTGTATGTGCAATCCATTTGATGCTGCGTTAATGTTGATCAAACATGAATCCAGTTGAGAATTTGATCAAACATGAATCTAAAAGAATGTACTTGTAGTTTTTTCGTTTCCCAAAATTAAAAAGAAAAAACTAATATCTTCCATAATCCATATGCAAAAAGATCCATTGGGAATTGTCTAAAATATAATGGTTAATTTGCAACAAGCATGAATGATGAATGTTAGAAAATTGATCTAATAGGACTGATTAATCTTATTCATGGTTTAATTTCATACTTTAAATCTTGAAATTTCACAAACACTTTCAATTATTTGTCAAATAGGTTTTGTTTACATTCATCAACATGGGTTCATTTTGCACCAAGCTCATTCCGTGTCTGGTTTCACCACACAAAGCTTCAATTCTCGAGGACCCAAATGGTGGTATGTATTCCATATTTCCAAAATATACCCTTCTGTCATTTTAAGCAATTTATTATATGATAATTTGAAACAAAACTCTTTTTTTTTTTTTTTTTTTTTTTTTTTTTTTATTTTTATTTTTTTATCAACAGGGAATGAAGAGGAAGCCGGAAACTTGCCTGCATTTAAAGAATTCAGTTTTGAGCAACTTAAAAATGCAACATCAGGTTTTGCAACTGAAAACATCGTATCTGAACATGGTGAAAAGGCTCCAAATGTCGTCTACAAAGGGAAGCTTGAAAATCAAGTGAGGATAGCTGTTAAAAGGTTTAACAGATCCGCTTGGCCTGATTCCCGACAATTTATGGTACCAAAAAACTCAATTTTTTGTTCTATTTTGTGAAATTTATTCCAAATTTATGCGAGAATTTGATTTTATGAACATCAGGAAGAAGCAAAATTGGTTGGTCAATTGCGTAACGCGAGGCTAGCAAATCTTCTTGGTTGTTGTTGTGAACATGATGAACGACTTCTTGTAGCCGAATATTTGCCCAATAATACACTCGCCAAACATCTTTTTCACTGTAAGAAATCGTTCATGATCGACTTTTCAAAACTCAAAACATTATACTCTTTAAGAATTAGTGATTTTGGATAAGAAGGCTAAGTACGATGATGTTTTTTGCATTTGATTTTTCATAATCGTTCAAAATCTTGCAAAGTATACTAGTGTCTTTTAAGACGTTTTCACAAGAATTGGGGTTAGTAACGAAAAGATTCAATATTACGAGGGGGCTTATGTAAATTTTGTTGATCTAGGGGAATCACAGCCGATGAAATGGGCAATGAGGTTACGTGTGGTTCTACATTTGGCAGAAGCTCTTGAATATTGTACAAGTAAAGGCCGTGCTCTTTATCATGATCTCAATGCATACAGAATTTTGTTTGATGAGGTGGAAATTTTAATTTTAATTTTAAATTTCAAATTTCAACTTTTTTTTTTTAAAACCCAATATTCATGAATTAGATTCTTGCAGGAAGGTAATCCAAGACTCTCTTGTTTTGGCCTAATGAAGAACAGTCGTGATGGGAAAAGTTATAGCACGAATCTTGCATTTACTCCTCCTGAGTATTTAAGAACAGGTACGTTCTTTTTTCAATGTAGTTTTTAATTACGTTTTGAAAAAAGAAAATGTTTTTTGACTTTTGAGGTCAAAGGGTCGGATCTTTTAAACTTTGATTTTGAAATGACTTCTTAAATTTTGTTTTGCTTTAATGTTTTTTTTTTTTGAAAATGTGTTTTCCTTTTATAGGAAGAGTGACACCCGAAAGTGTGATATATAGCTTCGGAACTCTTTTGCTTGACCTTCTTAGTGGGAAACATATTCCTCCAAGCCATGTAAGAATACATGTCCACACTTTCCATTTATGTATAGATATATGTATGTATGTATGTGGGCCCATTTGTTATGTAGGATAAGACATGCCATGACAGAACAGAACAAATTATACTGTCTTTGGCTGAGAGTAATGTCAATGGGTCTTGTGTGTGAAAAAGACGTGAATGCCCTTCTTATTTGGTTTAAAATTTCAGGCTCTTGACTTGATAAGGGATAGGAACCTTCAAATGCTTACGGATTCATGTTTGGAAGGACAATTTTCAAATGATGATGGAACCGAATTGGTTCGTTTGGCTTCTCGTTGCTTACAATATGAACCCCGAGAACGCCCAAATCCAAAGTCACTAGTAGCTTCCTTGATTGTTCTTCAAAAGGAAACCGATGTTAGTTGATTAATATCTTTTATTTTTCATTTAAATTCTAAATTCTTGCATTTAAGTATTTTGAAAAACAGATTATTAATTTTTTTATTTTTACAGGTTCCATCTTACGTGTTGATGGGTATCCCGGCCACAACTTCATTCTCACCTCGATCACCACTTGGTGAAGCTTGCTTGAGAATGGATTTGACTGCAATTCATGAGATTTTAGAAACAATTTCATATAAAGATGACGAAGGACAAACAAACGAGGTTCTTACTTCGTACTTATTTTTATTCACAATATTATTATTTTTATTAAGAAAAAGGCTTCTTCTAATTCATTCATGTGTCCCATTTGATTTCTTGATTTCACATAAACTGGGTCGGACCCATGAAAGTAGAAGGACCCGCAAACTGGATTCCTTTTGTAATTTATTATTATCAAATTGAACATTGGTAAAACTAATAAAGCGTGATTTTTTTTGAATTTTGGAAATTGATCCTTGTAATTTGTTGTTACAGCTCTCGTTTCAAATGTGGACCGATCAAATGCAAGAATCATTGAATTCAAAGAAAAAAGGGGATATGGCATTCCGACACAAGGATTTCAAGGCCGCAATAGAGTGTTATTCTCAGGTTCTTTCTTTTGCACATTTCTGATCGATGATTATTTATTTTAGAAAAAACTTCAAAAATGGTCCCTGTGGTTTTTGAAAATATCAAGTTTAGTCCCTAAGTTCAAAAAACCTCACGGATCGTCCATGTGGTTTCAAAACTTTTAACATTTGGTCCTTCCGGCTAACTCCGTTACCATTTAGCCGTTAAGTCGGGGGCAATTTTGTCATTTCACTACACAGATACCATTTATGAGGTTTTTAATTACTTTTTTTTTTTAAAATAAATAAATATATAATATTTAATATGCAAGGGGTCCCACCCACTCTCTCTCTCTCTCTCTCTCTCTCTCTCTCTCTCTCTCTCTCTCTCTCTTACACACACCAAACAGTAAACAATCACCTTCATCTTCTCCAACCATCCCTCCCAAAAACCCAAAAGCTTACTGCAAGAATCGACAGTGTGTATGCGCCTACATTGGCTTAGATTCTGTCGTCAAGCATTTCAGCGAACACATGGTGTGCACTAGAACAAACCTAACACATGAGCACTCACATCTGCAACAAAAAACCCAGATCTTTGATGCTTAAGTACAAACAAGAAAAATCAACACCAGATCTTTGATAGAAACGATTCTTCCTATCTGTCCTCCAACAATTTAGTGAACAGTTTCCCCTCTAAATACTCGCGTCTTTCAAATTCTGCTATTTTCTTTCCTAAAGCCCAATCCATTTTCAATTTAATCAAACTCTCCTGTCTAGAATCAGGGTTTATCTCCTTCTTTGCTTAATTTTCCCTTTCAACCATTTTCTGGACAATACTTACTAATCTTGTATCGGTTCTTCAATCATGGACCATAACGAAGGAGACGATCAAAACGAGGCAACTCGATCGGAGCGTCGTATCCATTGGTCTCGCTATGTTGCTATGAAGAATCTAATTAGCAGTAATCCCCTTTCAATTTCTTACGATCTTGTAGTACTGTCTACGACATCGTTGTTGTTTAATAGAACATTCTGTGATCTAAGGCAATTTCGAGGGTTTATAATTGTTTTGTTTTTGTTGCCGATAATAGCGATAAGATAACGAAGGCCGACTCGGAGGAGGATTTCAAGTTAGGGACCAAATGTTAAAAGTTTTGAAACCACAGGGACGATCCGTGAGGTTTTTTGAACTTAGGGACTAAACTTGATATTTTCGAAAACCACAGGGACCATTTTTAAGTTTTGTCTTTATTATTTTTTTTTTTTGTCAAAATTGCAATGCTGAATGTTTAGCAAAATGTCTAAAATGCCCTTTGGAACCACCAAAGAAACTTTCGGCAAAGAATGTGCATGACCTACGTTTTCTGTACAAGTAATGTCGCACCTAATTTGACTATTTCTTTCCCACAAAAAAAAACACCTACTTGACCTAACAGTTAGTCAAAAGTCTAAAATGCCCTTACATAGTTATTTACATATGTACTTAATTGATATGCAGTTCATTGAACATGGACCAATGGTATCACCAACAGTTTTCGCGAGGCGTAGCTTATCGTATCTGATGAATGACATGTCACAGCCTCAGGAGGCATTAAGTGATGCAATGCAAGCTCAAGTGGTGTCACCCGTATGGCACATTGCTTCGTATCTACAAGCTGCCTCGCTTTTTGCCCTTAAAATGGAAAATGAAGCCCATGCTGCCCTTAAGGAGGCTGCAACCCTTGAAGCTAAGAGAACCTCACCTTCCACCAATGGATCTGGTCAATGATCCACTCGACACTTGTTCATATCAGTCAATCTTTTGCTGTAAATCTCTGAAATTTCTTGTTGACTTAGAATGAGATGTTTGACTTTTTTACTCAATTGTCAA
Source organism: Lactuca saligna (assembly GCF_052625555.1). Lineage (NCBI taxonomy): Eukaryota > Viridiplantae > Streptophyta > Magnoliopsida > Asterales > Asteraceae > Lactuca > Lactuca saligna. Next base: position 43,377,033 of record NC_136420.1, on the reverse strand, counting down.
ATGCAATGGCTTTTTCATGTTGATTTTGGGTTTTTGATTTTTTTTACATGTTATTGAGTAAGTTGGGAGCTTGTGTAATGGGAAGATTGAAATAGAAAAATTGCATTCTTTTGTTGGAGATTTGAATGTAAAGCAAACAAGTCGTCTGACTCTAGTTTGTGTACAAAAATGTTTGTTGTTTATTTTCTTGGTTAGTAAATTCTGGCCATTAGACTATTTCAAGGCAACCCAAATATCTATCAAATAACTAATTTCTCTTTCTTCCATCTATACAAACCCAACAAAATACAAACTTTCACTCCCATTAACAACTCAATCCAAATCATTTTTTTTATTAAACAATTATAATTTATTATTCTTTTCTTATATAATAAAAACTATTAAATTTATTTTAAAAATCCAAAACAACTTAATTATTTATTTAAAATATAAAAATATAAAAGTACACATATATAACTCTATAATTAATAAACTGAATAAATAAAGTTACAAATGTAACATAATATATAAAATTACAAATATAGAAGGTGCAAAGTAGATATTATTCATGAATGCCAATTTTTTGTCATAGCTCAATTAAATTAATTTTTAAAGCTATATGAGCATTTCTATTACGAAGTTGTTCCCTATTGGTCATATAGTTGTCAGTAGAGTATTCAAAATGTTGTTCATCATCTTGAGTAGAGTTGTTTCGTCGTTGGTTTGTAGGCATGTCATTTAGAAACTCAGACGGATCATAATAGTTAAGGTATGTGTTTCGTTCATCCTCAACGATCATATTATGAATGATTAAACATATTATCATAATTTTTCTCATAATATCTTTGTCCCAAACCAGACATGGACGTTGAAGAAATGCAAAACAAGCTTGTAAAACTACAAATGCTTGTTCAACATCTTCTCTGGCGGCTTCTTGACGTTTGTTGAACAACTTGTGTTTTCAGATTTGTGGAGCAGTTGTTGACTACACAAAAGCAGTCCATGCAGAGATATTCTCCCTTAGTGAGATAATACAACATGTTACTTTCCTAAACCTTTCACGACGTAATCACTAAAAATAGGTGATCAATATTAATATCATTGTACAAACATGGTGTTCCAAAGAATGTGTGTCATATCCAGTAGCAGAGCCACAGTGTAATAAGGGGGGTCCGTGGACCCCACTTGAAAGTTGATATTAACCACACTTTACTAAAATAACCCTTAGAAAATTCATGGTTTCTTGAAATTATTCATTCTAACACCCACTTTTGCTGAAAAACAACCCTTAAAAAATTGTTTTTTGCTAATATTATCCCTTTGGCACCCACGTTTGTTGAAAGACATACTTTTGTGATATTTTTAACAAAAAACTCCCAAAGAAACCTCAAAATTTCAGATTTTTTTCTAGGTTCAAATTTGTATTTAATTTTTCATATAAGATGGATCCCGATAATTTTTTATTTTGGATTCGCCACTGGTCATATCCATAAGTCATACGATGCAACAACTTCTAGAATGTGTGCTCAACATTTTTCACTAACTTCACTAAAAACAACCAAGCCGCTAAACTTCTTGTTCCCATTTGCCTCATAAATTTTATGAGCTTCGTTCTCAATATATTTCTGGCTCATTCCACTCGTTTTTCGACGATATGCTTCATGGTAGACATTTTCGCTAAGTTGATTATAACGATATTTCATTTGATCCATGTTTTTGTTACTGACATTTCCTAGGTTTTCTATCCGGGCTTAATCATAGAATGCTTTACTCGTGCCCATAATGATTCGTTTTTCTAGTTTTCGCCACAAACTCTATTTTAACTAGCAATACGCAACCACTTGGATTGTGGTGACTTGGTAAGGCATGTGGAAGATATGGTGGATAACCTATTGACCCATGTTCAAATCCTGGCACCACTCAGCCCATGTGGCCATGGAGGTTCGCCTGCAGTGACTCCAGGGCATAAGACAAAGCTTTATGTTTGCAGCGGGGATTAGTCGGTGCGCGAAAACTGGCCCGGAAACCCTCGTTAGGGAAGCTCCCTTTCCAAAAAAAAAAAAACTAGCAATACGCCATGAAGACATTAAAACGATATCTTCTGCAACATCTCATTTATTGCCTTGTGATTGTGTTTCAGTGTTATGTGAGGTATGAAGATTTGCAGTGATAGAAGTTTGATTTGGAATTGATAAAAACTATATGTTTTTTTCAAATAAAAACTATTTGAAAACAAAGGATCCATGACATCAAATATGAAGTTGAAAGAGATTAGAAATAGAAAAACAAACTTGGATATGGAAATATGTGGATATTGTAGTCTATTTATAAAGAAAAAACATCATAATTTTTAGTAATAATTTTCAAGGTTATGAAAATTGCTCGGCGATAGCTGGGCGGTTGATTGACATTAAACGATTAATTGGACTAAGCGACGATTAATCAGAGATTAATCAGTGACCCTAAACTATTAATACATTTATTTTAAAAAAATATATATATCCTAAAAAAATAAGTATCGGAAAATTTGAAATTTTAAAAATTTGAAATTTTTAGTATAATATTCTAAATTTGAAAACTTAAAATTTTGTAATATTTGAAATTAAAAATTTTGAATTTTTAAAATAGCAACCAAACTTTGCATTTAATCACCGATGAATAATTTTTATTATTGATGGTCTAATGTCAATGAATTATAAACCAAATGGAAACATGGTAAATTGATCACAGTTCATTTGGTTTATAAAAAAAACACACTTCTTGCATAACATTTCATTCATTTAAAAAAAACACACTTAATGCATAGCATACATCATTTACATGTTGAATATTCAGTATGTGTTTAATAACTTAAGACTCTCATGTATAGCAGACATAATTTACATGTTCAACACTTTATATGTACTTAATAACTTAAGGGACAAATGAAAATAAACAAGTCCTCTTCTTTGTTATTAATTGGTACTTACGTCCCAAAATAAAATGTAAATGCTAGGTAGATATGAAATTTCAATAAAAGAGGTTGACGATAATTAGGTAACTACCTTAAGTGCCTCTCGTTCAATACAAAATAAACCTAAACTTCTTAGAAGAAAAAATATAAAGAAACAACGTATAGGGCCCAACCGGGTTCGAACCGGTGACCTATTGATCTGCAGTCAATTGCTCTACCACTGAGCTATGGACCCGTTGGTGTTAGTCTGTAAATGAAAATAAAAATATTGTTAAAAACGCAAGTTTTTAAAAATTAAAAAAACAAAAATAGGGCCCAACCGGGTTCGAACCGGTGACCTATTGATCTGCAGTCAATTGCTCTACCACTGAGCTATGGACCCTTTGTTGTTGCTCAACCGATCATTATATTTAAATACAATAATTATTTTCATACAACATTCCAACCATACTACCATAGGCAGTCGAACCACAATAACCCATTTCACGTCGTAAAGTAATCATCGTACCACCTTAATAAACATACGTCTAAGCATGCATAAAGTACTACCCACATATGCAACACAATCTTCTTCTTCCACCCATATCCAATTCAAACAACTCATCTAGAAAAAACGACTAGGGTATGCAGTCCTTTAGTAATGTATCTAGAAATTTATATAAGAAAAAGAAATAAACACTTAAAAAAGAATTAATACTAAAAACAATCAATAATTAGTTAAGTAATCATCACATAATAAAATCAAGGTTGTCAAGATTAACAGAATTCTGTTACCCTTTCACATATCTTGGGTTCCTCGTTGGAGCCAATATCTAAAATTTAGTGTCCTTTTATGGATAAGTTTCGGGCTAAATTGTCAAAGTGGAAAGCAGTTCAAAAAAAATATGCAACACAAAGTAGATTTGAATAAAAACAAAAGTACAAACAAAAATACCATTCAGGCATTCATCATCAGTATTACATCCATTACACATTCTAAAATATCATCATTCAAACAAAACCAGTATCATCCTAATCAAGATTCTGCAATGTCGGGATGATCCGGTATCGGATTAGCTGCCCGGAAATCCTCTTTGGTTCTACCGTAATAAGCCGCCAGTTTGCCGCCAGGAAAAGTCACAAAATTCCAACCGAAAGCTGACCCTCCGACAACGTAACTGCCCGGAGTTTCTTCTTCAGGGTGGTGCTTATTGGCGGTAGGCAGCTCTTCAGAAGCTTTTCTGGTGACCACCTTTTCCTTCTCTGCTGGCGGCGGCTGTGGTGGCTCAGCTGGTTTGACCTCCGGTGGTGGTGGTTTTTTCTGATCATGAACACCATCGATTCCGTTCTTACACTTTTCCATGGTGATTGTGTCTGTTGTCATGTCTTTGTATAGCTTCATTAAGACCTTCATTTCTGTAGAATATAGAAATAAAAATGGAAATGAAAATGAAGTTTATAAAACTATGATTGTCAATTGTTATATTTAAAAAAAAAAAAAAAACTTACGTTGGCTGATTTCATGAGCAGCTTTGGAAGTCTGGAAGTCTGGAGTTCGGAGTACCTTTAAGATGAGAGGGATTAATCAGGAATTTGATGCAAATAAATTGTAAGAGAATATGAATTCATAACTGTTCTTATAAGCTTTGAAGTAAAAATGAATTCTATGCGACTTAGTATGAATGTTTATAGAAATCAAGTTGAAAACCATAAACCCTAATTGACTAACGATCATTGCACAAGCCCATAACCAAATCATGAGTAATTGAAAAATCTCCCAGCTGTAACTTACTATGAAAGTTTAGTATTTAAAGAAATCCAAAAATTAAAACTTTAGGATCTATTCGAGAAGTTAAACCTAAATTAATCATAATAGGCAGGGCAAAAACAATAAGATTACATAACAAGAATTAACATAAAAATTCAAATTGTATGACGGAGCAACTATTTGAACAGATCGAAAACATGTATACTAACTGGAAAGAGATGAAATTAGGGTTTATAAAACAAGACGAAAAGTGCGTACAAACAGAGCATCATTTGGGATTTGTTGTTACGACTTGATTACCTCAAGGAAATGAGGACGAAGATCCTTAAGAACGGCTCGAATCTTGAAGTAATTTGAGTCTTGGATGTTGACATTGCAATCAGACGGACGTTTTTTGGGATTTGCTTGGAGATTTTGGGGACGATTCGGGATTTCCATTTTGTATATTGCAAGATTGAAGTAAAGAAAAGTTGTCGACTTTGGTCTGTTTGATTTCAACTTCCTAGATTTTGTAAAAATATTTGAGGCAATGGAATGTATCTATATATACGGGTATGTCGATAATTTTTTCAGAGGGTCATGTAATTTTTTTTTGGGTTGAATAAAGGATCGCGATACATTTTACCATTTAAACATTATAACTTTTTCAGAGGGTCATGTAATTTTTTTTTTTTTTTTTTCGATACATTTTACCATTTAAACATTTTGATATAGGTTTTAAAGTATTTTTATTGATTAAAATTATATTATTTTTTGAAAAAATATTAAAAATAATTATCTATTTGTTGACTTTTGATAAAAATATCTATTACTAACTGCATTCTTTTTTTTCTCGTTTCTCACTTCTTTTTTTCATCTAATCAGCATGGTTTTTTATTCGAATAAAACCAAATTGTCTAGTAGGATTATTTGGTTTAAATATTTGGATTTTTAGATTAGTTTTACAACGAATTATTACTTTGGATTTAAGATTGGTTTTGGTTTATAAAATAAGAACTGAATAATTCTAAAAAACCGAATAGCAATTTGTTATTATTTTTTAAATATATATTAATAATTCTTTATTTTTCAAATAGATTAAAAAAATTTCACCTAATAAAAAACATTAATGTGTATTTTTCTTTCAAAAGTTTTTTATCTATGAAATACTAAACTTTAATATACTTTTTAGTAGTTGTTTATAAACTTTAAACCACAACTAAATTATTTGTTTTTTTATTTTATAAAGTTAGGTAATATTCTAATTATATGTTATTTTAAAAAATATTTGATTTTTAATAATTTGATTGGATCAGATTTGAATTTAGTTTGTACTATCTGGATCAATGTTTTGAAAACTGAAATTAATTTGGATTCACTTGATTGGAACTGATCGAACCGATCCATCCAAACGAACATCCCTATCTAACCCTGCCATCCAGTGATTTGAACTTTGTTGTTTCGCTTCCTCCCTTTAACTCAATTAGATTTTGTTGTTAAGTTCATTATAAAAAGACATTTTTAATCTTAAATGGGACCAACAACCAGTCAACCAGCACCCACCCATCGCCATCATCGACTATTAAACAAATTAAATAACTTCAAACAAAACGATAAATGATTTCGATAACACACGAGGAATAAAACTACTGAAAATGCAAACTAAAAACTGTAAAATCAGAATACGGTATTTAATGTGGCTCAGTCTAATCTAACCTACAAAAGAAAGAGGAGAGAGAGAGAGAGAGAGAGAGAGAAAGAAAGAAAGAAAGAGAGAGAGAGAGAGAGAGAGAGAGAGAGATAGATAGATAGATAGAGTGTTTTATTATCACCAAGAAATTTTCAATCATACAATGCTAAACTTCATTTGTAATTTGATCACTCACTGTAAGGTATCACTCTTATTTTTGGGTTGCCAAACAAAAGGCTTTGAACAAAAAGAACTACCTTACTCTATATTTTCTATCTGGTATTTATTATTGTTGTTTGTTTGTTTGTTTGTTTGTTTTTCTTAATGTAACACACTTCAATATATAGAGATATATTGTAGTGAATTGAAGAAGTGTAAATCTCCCTTCTTTGATTTGCTCCAAAAACATTAAATATGAGAAAATGTTTACCAAGCTTCTATGACTCTTGTGTGTGCCAGCTAGCATGTAACACCCGGAATCCAGAAGGCCAAATAAAGGAAAGGAAAACCCTTAGTCATGAAGGCAATGACTCGACGAGTAGGGGAGAGTTTTGGTACGCGGGTAAAAGGACCAACTCGACAAGTTGGTCAAGGTTAAGAAACCCTAAATCTGGGTATTTGTACCTTATTTAAGCATCTTATTCCCCTTGTTTCAACCCCATCTACATCCTCCTTGTCCCAAACCCTCAACCAAGAAACCCTAGAGTGTTCTTTGAGTGTGTGAGCTATTTTGAGTGTTCTTTGTGCCATTTTGAAGCTTGTGAAAGGAGAAGAAGATAGAGGACTCAAGAGAGAAGGAGTAGATCCAGGGATTTCGTTCCATTCTCATCACTTTCTGGTAATCAAGCTTCCAAATTGACTTGTGATCCACTAGATCTCCTTATATCCTATTTATGTGGGTTTTTTAGTACAAGATTGATAGCTTTTGGGAAAGGATCGACCAAAGTGGGTATTCTCTAGATCTAGTGACTAGAGGAGCTATGAGGACATAAAGATGAAAACTTTAAGCCCTTAGAGTCCCCATGCAAGTGCTAAGGACATATTTATGGCCTTTTGAGCTCAAAAAGGCCAGGCATGGAAGAAAGATCAAGAGTTTACGTGTTATGTTGGCCTAGGGAGTCCAAATCTGTGAGTTTGTGGCATTAGAATCGATTTGAATCGACTGAATGAGAAGTGGACTAAAGGAACTCTACGAGTTGGATAGCCAACTCAGCGAGTTGAAGGAGGTTTCCCGTTTCTGGTTTCTGCAGGAACTCGGCGATTTGATAGGGTGACTCGAAGAGTGGGTGGGGTTTTTCCTGATCATGGATTCTGCATGTGCACGACAAGTTGAATAGCAACTCGGTGAGCTGGCCAGGGTTTTTGCATGGTTCTGAGGAACTTGATGAGTCTGAAGAAGGACTCGGTGAGTTGACTCATTTTGCCACAACTGAGTAGTGAAGCAACTCGGCGAGTAAGGAGAATGACTCAGCGAGTTGAGTCAACTTGGGGTGTTGACTTTGATTTTGACCAAGCGTTGACTTTGACTTTGACCAGGGGTAAAAGGTCATTTTACCCTAAAAAGGATTATCAGTTCCTGACTGTGTATTATGTTGGTAATTATAGCTCGGGGAGTTGAGGGGTCAACAGTTCGGGGATCTACCAACTAGCAGCGAGAGGATTATCAACGGGATTCTGCAGTCAGTGCGCGAGGTGAGTTTTATCCAGTAGGAACTGGTCGAAGGCACCATTGCCAACCCGTTTATGTATTTTAGTGTATACCGGATTTAGATCCGATGTCGAGGTTAGCCCGATGTAGTTTATATGTTATGTGTTTTGTACTTAGGTCGGATGTCGGGATTATCCCGATGTAGTTTATGTGATATGTGTTTTAGACTTCGATCCGATAATAGGGCAAGCCTGAGGAAGGTTTAAACTTTTCAGACTTAAGTTCGATGTCGGGTGGGGCCCGAGGAAGGAATGCATGTTTAGTTATACTTGTTATCTTTGTGATACTTGTATGAGCCTGGTAGGGAGGTGAGTGTGGACGGGGCCCATATCTCATCACTAGCTGAGTATGGATGGGGTTCAATATCTCATTAGTAGCAAAGTAACGGCGGGGCCCAAGACAGGCGAGGCCTTGAGACTAGTAGTTATAGCATATGTGTTTGATTGTTATGTACTATCATGATTATGATTATATGTTTGTATGTGTATAGCATCTGTGTTTGATTGTTAGGTACTATCATGATTATGATTATATGTTTGTATGTGTATAGCGGGCAGGGCCCATAGACAGGCGGGGCCTAGTAGAAACATATATGTATACCGAGCGGGGCCTGATGTTGGGTAGGGCCCGATTCCGAAGCAAGTTCGATGTCAGGCAAGTCCCGATACAACAGGCGAGGGACTAATGTTCGCATTATGTGTCTATGTGTATGGTATGTGGTAGTTTGAGGAGACTCACTAAGCTTCGTGCTTACAATTTTAAGTTTTGGTTTCAGGTACTTCAGCTGGCCAAGGGAAGAGCTCGGGATGACTTCATGACACACACCTCATCTTTTAGCCTGTAATGATTTACTCTAATAATTTGATATATGATTTTGATACATTGATTGATATGATGTTTTGAGATATTTCACTTATGTTTTATTGAGATGATTTGGATTACTATGGTTTTATTTTTTACTTAATAAGAAATTTTGGACCGTATTTTTGGGATGTTTCAAGTTGGTATCAGAGCCTTGGTTTGAGGGATTCGGACACACTTTCGGGTGTGTCTGAACTCAAACTAAGGAATTGGTTTGGAATTTTCGAAGGAAAAATCATTTTTATAAAAGGATTTTTGAAAAAAGAAAAGAATTTTAGAAAAAGCAAAAAGAAAAGGATTATGAAAAGGAGAAAATGGTGTGGTGCATGCAATCAGTCGAGCTCAATTAAGTACTCCTAAATTACCCATATAATTATATGTTATGATATCATCATCAACTTTATGAGAACTGCATGCTATATTAGGACTAAGGATCTAGGAAGGATGCCTTATGTGCCTGTTTTGTGTGAATCAACATTATGAACTGCATGCTAGTACATATTAGTCAGTATGATGGCCTGATTAGAATATTCTTGATTATGTGTACTCAATGCTCTAATGTTGCTTGCTTTGTGCTTTTAGGAGTTCTAGTTATCTTTTACTAACTAGTAAATGAATATGTTAAGTTACATATTGCGAGGACTGGATAATTTTAGAAGGTTAGGTCTAGCTCTATTTCGCAGCTCTTGTTTGAGTCCAACCGTTGTAGGGTAGGATCTCTCATTCGAAGAATTATGTAGTCTTAGCAATATGTAATGGTATTCGCAAGTTAATTATGGGAAGATAGCGATGAATTCTTATGCAGTTGATGGTGGAGAGTGGGATGGTGATTAACCTAGGGCAAGCCTAAGATGAAAGTGGTGCTAAGAGCAACAATAGTAGTAAGGGACTTGGTGGAGTCGAGACAATCCTTGAGGAAAGTAAGGATAGATGTGGAAGGTAGTATGGGCCGGTACTACTGAAAGCATATGATACGTACTCGAGTCAAGGAGGGTTGGGATAAAACCAACGGAACTTGTAGTGCGTGTGTGATCTCTCGATAGACATGAGCATTATGATGGTTGTTATGTTATGTTGCAGAATGGTGACGTTACGTGAGAGGCCAGTGGGTTGTTCAGGCACCGGCGATAGATCAGGCTCGGTTTCAAGAGCCAAGCAGCTTGGGGAGCAGATGAAAGAGTTTATACCGGCTGAGATTACGCGCAATATTCTAGACCAGACTCCTGTGATATTTGGTACGGTCAAATAAGGCATATTGGAGATTTTGGATGAGAGGCTGGAAGCCTTCCGTACTAAGATGGTGGCTATGATAGGGCTGCGTACACTAACATTCTGAGAGTTCAGAGCTTGTGGAGCTTAAGATTACCGTGGGCTAGAGACCCCATTGTGAGCACCAAATGGTTGGAGGATGTTGCCAATGCATTCCGCACTAGCTGATGTCCCGAGGGGGACAAGGTCCGACTCGCCTCATATCTCCTGAAGGACATAGCTCGTGATTAGTAGGAGGAGGTTGGACATGCTATTGGGGATGATGCTGCGTTGAACGCGATGACATGGAGTGACTTCTCGGTCAGGTTCAAGGCCTAGTTTGCACCAGTTATTGGGGTGCAGCAGTTAGCAGAGGAGTTTCAGGACATCCAGCAGACTACAGAGACAGTGGCGGAGATCACTGCCAAGTTTAGGGAGAGAACCCTTCTTGTTTAGTAGTATGTGGAGGGCGAGGAGATGAAGAAGGCTCGATATCACGAGATGCTGAGAAGTGACATCAGAGAGTTTGTGATCCGATCTAACTGCAAGACGTTGGAGGATATGATTGCTCGAGCCAGAGAGAGTGAGAGAGAGATTGACCTGGAGTCAGACAGGAAGAGGAAACTGGATGAGGTTCAGTTTTCCATAGGTTCGGGCAAGAGACCCTGGGGTCGGATTTGAGATCGAGAGACTTTTAAAGCTGCATTCGCTGTGGGAAGTTCGGCAAGGCACATGAGGGTGCGTGTAGGAGTGACAACGGTGGTGGTTCTGGTTGCTTCAAATGTGGCCAGACTGGTCATTTTAGCAGGGATTGCATTGCTACCACCACCCGGGGATCAGGACTGATCTACTTCCATTGCAGTAAGAGGGGCCATGTAACATCCATAAAATTCGAGCCAATTTAAAACTTTTTAAATCATTTAAAACCATTTAGTTATTAAAATTTGTTTTCAAAATAGTTTAAACATTAGAGTTCCCAGAAATCATAATCATAATTCGAGTAAGTGTACGGTCACACCTTTGTCTTCCCGCGCTCATCCGCTGAACCTGAAACAATAAACTGAAACTGTAAGCTCAAAGGCTTAGTGAGTTATCCCCAAAATACCAACACCATGCCGATATAACCATAACATATAACATATAGGTAAACAGAATAGCCATGCATCTCAATTCTACAGTGTGACTGGTCCGCCCGCACCGGGCCTTCACTCCACCTAGTCCACTCTCTGAGTCTACAGTATGCATAATGAGCCTTCAGCCTGACTGAACCGCCTCGCAGGCCTTCAGTCTGTCTAGACCGCTCTCTGAGCCTTTGGCACATATGGACCGCCTCACAAGGCCTTCAGTCTATCCGGACCGCTCGCTAGGCGTTCGGCCTAACTATGTGCTCTCTTGGGCCTGCAGTCTATCCGGTCCACCCTAGGTATGTTGGCCTTCAGCACAAAGCAGGACCGCCTTAACCCAACCCCCAATCAAACAACCATGTGCACATACAACAGATAATCACATAATAGTCTATAGACAACAAACCGATCTAACGTATCAATAGCATATCAACATCCTATAACCAGGATACCGACCTAACCGGTCACTAACATAATACCATCCTAACTACCATGATGCATATCTAATAGATCAATAAGCATATCAAGCAAGTACCAGTATACAATCCGAAAAAGGGCCGACCTTGGTGCCTTAGACCCTGTTGATATAGTGAGGATAACTCACCTCGCAATGTCGATCTGAACTGAAGTATCAACTTCCGAATCTCTATCTCACTGGAAATCCCAATCTATCACATGATAAATACAAATTCATTACACAACATAACAATCTTGACTAAGGGGGGCCACACAGTCCATCATGTCCATTTTGTCTTTTCTCGAATTTGGGCCAAGGCCCAATACCAAAACAGGACCCAACACTAGGTAGGCTTTCCAAGCCCACTGGTGGTCCACTAATGGCCCAATTTGCTAACTTGGGCCCAATCCCCCTAATGGGCCTTACCCAACTCCCAAATATCTTCTTGGCCCACATTAACTGACTTCGGATGGCCCACTAAGGCCCAAAGAACCAAAATCCCATGTATGGCCCAAAACTCGCAAGGACCATATCTGATGAGTACGCTGAGCGTAATCCTATGTGCGTTAAGCGTACTGGGCAAATGATACGTACGTTGGGCATACCTACATGTACACTTAGCGTACTCCTCTGTTAAGTCCATTTCTCATTACGTGCTTAATACTCCAATTCAGCAGCTACAATTACAGATCCAAGTCCTTTTCATCACCCTAATCCATAAAGTCACTGACTTGGTGACTTTACTTGTCCCAACCAAGCCCAGACTCCAAAAATGATGTATTACTTCCATGAAGATGGTCTTAACTCTTGCATGAATCCATTAAGTCCATAAAGGTGGCAACTTTCTACCTTAGGGACTCATTTAGCACCAAGGGTGGCAACCCTTTGCCTGGAAATCGGATTTGGGCTATAAAGCTTCCACCTTTGGACCAAAATTACTTCAAAACTAAACATTACTAGATCTAAGCACTCTTAGGTAAAATTATGAGCTTTATACCTCCAAGGAGTTCCAGATGATGATGTTATCCTAGATCTATGAGCTCCAACTTCCCAAGTTCTTCCTTGCCAACTTCTTCTTTTCCTCTTCCAAGATTACACCACCAAAATGACCTTCTCAAGGTCAAGATCACCCAAAGATGAAAGGATGAGACGTTTTAGGGTTTCTATGAGGTTGGGTTGGGTGATAAGGAGGCTAGGGTTTGAGCCATAATGTTCATTATATAGTGGTTAGCCCAAAAATTAGGGTTTAAGGTCTTTGGGAGTAAGTTGGGCATACTTCTCGTACACTGGGCGTACTCCTCCTACACCTGTGATCATTTAAACTTCTACGCTGGGCGTACTCGCCTAGTTGCCAAATTTTCATGCTTGGTCCTTTCTTGCCACTTCCTTCCAACTTAAAGGCTAAAAGTGACATAATTCAAATTTGAGTGATGAATATGAAGCTACTTGAAAAATGGGATGTTACTGGCCACAAGAAGGCCCAATGTCCAGGTTTGGTAGCAGCAGGACAGATGATAGCACCTGCTTCTGCAACATTGAGGATCACTGACGGTCGTCAGGGCCGGGCAGAGGCGCCTGTGGCAAGGAGCAGGGCATTCCACTTGGTTACAGAGGAGACATGAGCAACTTCTGATGTTGCAGGTGTGTATCTCTTGTTTCTTATCAGTCTTTATTTATGATTTAATTATTATGGTACTGCATCGATATTACTAAATGTATTTTAGATTTCTATTTCCTGGTTATGATTGAGTTATATTCCATCTGCATGCCTTGGATTGTAGAATAGTAGTTTGAAGATGCTACCCTTTAGAGCAGGTTCTCAGGATGCGGTAACTGTAGCAAGCGTGAATAGGATGTGGGGAGTGTCTCATTAGCCTTCGAGAGCTGTACTATTTTAGTAACGGGGTAGTTGTGAAACATCAATAGTGGTAAGCGTTGGTTACCAGTAGATTGAGCATTTGATGGTAAAGAAGATTGGAAATCCTTTCCAATTTGTGAGATGTAGGGAGCCAATCGAATCAAAATGGGGGAGAACCATCCATATTTCCATGTGCAAAAGTAAGTACGAAGTTGAGATAAGTTAGCACCCTAGTGGAGTAGGGAAGCATCTCGGTTGACTATTAGATAGAAAAGTGTGTGGGTTGGGAGTTTGGGAAACTTCACAACGTTGATTTCGTATAGTCATGACAGTTGATAAATGCTTTAGGAAACCAGGTCGGGGAGTTCTTGGCAAAGCGTGGGTTTAGCCAGGATGTACGACTACGGGATAGTCGTAGCTTTCAACAACAATTATACACCGGGGGAAATGTTGTAAGAGTGTTGTTTATCCACAATATTCATTAGCAACCAGATAATGCAGTCTGGGTGAGGCTCGTATCTCCTAGTTACTGGAGTGTTGGCGAGGCTCGTATCTCCTAGTTAGCGAAATGCAGGCAAGGCCGATATCTCTTAGTCGACAGGGTGTGGAGGAGGACCGTATCATCTAGTTATCAGGTTCGTACTCAAGAAAGGATAGATTAATAGAACTCGAGGGGGGTTGTACTTGCATAGCCCTACATAGGTGAGACCTACGGGCAAGGCCACTTAGCAGTATGATTTGGGTGAGAACTATGGGCGAGGCCCGTGAGTTAGTAGCAGGGCGGGTGGGACCTGGAAAAGACCATAGGGACAAAGTAGGGGATCGGGGATCCCAGGATCAGGTAGCCAAGCGACAATGTAGATAGAGCAGTATTAGTTAGCAGAAGTTGTCTTCAGAAGTCACTGGGAGCGACTGAGAGGGTGTTCAGTGGCTTAGTAACCAGGTGGAATCTGATATTTCAGATAGTGGGCAGATAAGTTTGGACCTAGGAGGTCCCGTGTTCCTTTGGAAGGAAGATAAGAGACAACATGGTGTTCAGGTGGAATCTGATATTTCAGATAATGGGCAGATAAGTTTGCGCAACTCTCGTTTGAGTCTAACCTTTTCTGGGATGGATCTTTTACTCGAAGGATTATCTAAGCCTCCTGGCAAGTATAAGTATTCTACATCTAGTTATAGTTAGGGAGTGTGTTGTTGTTGGTAGCATCGAGCTGATCAGGTTGAAAAGTTGCAGTTGAGCGGTTATCCATTGGGGTTTAGAAAGGTTTTGATAGTGGGTTCAGTTACCTTGGGAAGGCCATTGAATTCGGAGAATGTTAGCAATACTTTCAGAGTGACGAATATAAGTGGCGGTGGAAACACCAATTAGTCTAGAGCAGATAGAAGGGTAGATGCGGGTGTGATGTGTGAGATGTTCGCGGAATAGGTGATGGTAGCAAACTTTGAGGACGAAATCCAGGTTAATTAGGGGAGAAGTGTAACACCCATAATCCAGAAGGCCAAAGAAAGGAAAGGAAAACCCTTAGTCATGAAGGCAACTCGTCGAGTCTGTGGGATGACTCGACGAGTAGGGGAGAGTTTTGGTACGCGGGTAGAAGGACCTACTCGACGAGTTGGTCAGGGTGGGGAAACGCTAAATCCGGGTCTTTGTACCCTATTTAAACATCTTATTCCCCTTGTTTCAGCCCCATCTACAGCCGCCTTGTCCCAAACCCTTAACCACAAAACCCTAGAGTGTTCTTTGAGTGTGTGATCTATTTTGAGTGTTCTTTGTGTCATTTTGAAGCTTTTGAAAGGAGAAGAAGATAGAGGACTCAAAAAAGAAGGAGTAGATTCATGGATATCGTTCCATTCTCATTACTTTTTGGTAATCAAGCTTCCACCTTGACTTGCGATCCATTAGATCTCCTTATTCCTATTTATGCGTGTTTTTGAGTCCAAGATTGATAGCTTTTGGGAAAGGATCGACCCAAGTGGGTATTCTCCAGATCTAGTGACTAGAGGGGTTGTGAGGACATAAAGGTGCAAACTTTATGCCCTTAGAGTCCCCATGCAAGTGCTAAGGACATAATTATGGCCTTTTGAGCTCAAAAAGACCATGCATGGTGATGGCACGCCCCTCAGAGCGGGCCAGAAGTAAGAGAGTCCCTGGCAAGGAATTCCTAGTGAGGCCTGACCAAGCCTGACTCGACAATCCTGGCCACCAGGGACTCTAGCGGGGCGACCACGCTAGAGCCTTACACTCGCCAAATGTTGTCCTTCGCTACAGTCCAAATATAATGGCTCCAAGCGACAAGAGGCACATCCAGAGCATTATCGCCTGAGACAATCGTTAGCTCTGACACTACGCGGAACACGATCCACTCATAAGGACGACGAATCTTGTCGGGATCGCAGGCCCTTGTCCCTCATGTGGATCGAGCAGGATCCTCAGTATAAAAGGACGTTCACCTGGACTTGAGGGGTAAGATATCCATTCCCAATTCCTTAGCCTTTACACTTATTCTCTCTATTGACTTGACCGTCAGCGTTTTTTTGGGACCTCGTCCCGGTGAGGGGCTGACAGTTTTCTTTTTCTTGTGACCTCTCAAGTTTCCTTCCGGCCATCAGAATTAGTATCCCAAGTAGTTGGAGCCCAGGTCGCATCACATCGAATAAAGCTCAATACTTTATGTGTTATGTTGGCCTAGGGAGTCCAGATCTGTGAGTTTGTGGCATTAGAATCGATTGGAATCGACTGAATGAGAAGTGAACTAAAGGACTCGCCGAGTTGGATAGCCAACTCGGCGAGTTGATGGAGGTTTCCTGTTTCTGGTTTTTGCAGGAACTCGGCGAGTTGATAGGGTGACTCGACGAGTTGGTGGGGTTTTTCTTGATCATGGATTGTGCATGTGCACGACGAGTTGAATAGCAACTCGGCGAGCTGGCCAGGGTTTTTGCATGGTTCTTAGGAATTCAGCGAGTCTGAAGAGGGACTCGATCAGTTGACTTGTTCTGCCACAACTAGGGATGAGCGTTGGAAACGGAACGGAACCGGAACCGGTATTACGATAGTATAAGAACCGGTAACCGGACTGCCGGTTCCAATACCGGTTCCGGTTCCGGTCCCGGTTTTCCGGTTATTTTTCCAAACAAGAACCGGTTAAAATTTAGGTGAAACTAATGACTCTTTTGGTTAAAAAATAGGTACAACTAGTTTAGATGCAATTCATAATACTTACATGTTGTTAAGTTGGCTTCTAAAAGAACATAATATTCAATAATCAAGTTTCAAAAAAACATAACATTCAAAAATCAAGTTTCAAAAAAACATAGTGGTGTTCAAAAAACAAACTCGTCCCCACATATCAATTTTAATAGAATTCAACTAATCAAGTTTAAACCAAAATAATTCTCTCTAACTATCATCTATGTCTCCATTGGTCTTTTTCCCATTGCTTTGTCATTGTGTAAAGCTTCCTCAATCTATATATAAAACACAAAACAAAAGTGTTGTTAGCATTTACTAAAATGTAAAGGTCGTATAAAAATATAACAAGGATTGAAAGTACAAAATACCCATAGCTACTTCATCATCATTTAAAATGTCATCCATGTTGTCTATTATAGGTTTTCTACTCTTTCTAACCCAATCTTGGGTACACAACAAAGCTTCAACTATCACGTTAGACAAGTTAGCACGATAGTCGGTTAAAACTCTACGACTTGTGTTAAAGGTAGACTCCGATGCTACAGTTGAGATTTGTATCCCCAAAATATCTATTAAGAAATAAATTATTGTTAAATGTAACATCATTAATTATTAAAAGAAATGTGACATATTAAAAAAAAGTCAATACCTTTTGCCATTCAAGCAACTATCGGGAATCTTAACCCGTTAAGTTTCCACCAACTTAGGATATCAAAACTTTTGTTGTACGTAACCCGGGGCTTTTTCAAATATATAATTAATTCATTTTCCAACGCATCCGAGTTGTCACCTCCACTATTAAGGAAGTTGCCAAAAAAGTCGTTATCATCATCACAATCAACGACTTGTTGAGAACTTTGTTGTTGAGAAGACCCGCCCATGTCGTATTTTTCCACGTAGGTCTTAAAAAATTTCTCAATCTTCCTCTCGACCTCATAAAGCATTTCATATGCTTTCAATTCTATCTCCGACTTTGATAACTTTTCATTCTTGGAACCAATCATTTCTTTAAAAGTATACAACAATAATTGAGACTTCATTGTAGGATCTAGCAAAATAGCAAAGTAAACATAATCACTCATCTTTGCATAGTCGCCCCAATATTTGTCATATTTGTCCTTCATGTCGGGTATCAAATGAACAAAGTTGACTTTGGTTGACCATTTTTTAAGATGTAGATTCACATCTAAGATTTCCCGGATTAATCGATGGACTAAAGGTTTTGTTGAAGCCGAAACGTTCTCCGTTTTCGTCTTAAACTTTTCAAGGAAATCCACCATCTCTTTTATCGCCTCGAAATCCAAACGATCCGGTACTCTTTGTAGATCCTTCTCATACGATTTTTCTATCAAAATCCAAAAATAAAAACCAATTAAATTATCATATATAAATAAATGAAAAAAATGCTGCATTGATATGTTGTCTTTCCAGGCTTGTATCTAATTCAATATTTAACCAAAATATGATTTGTAAAAGTCTAAACTGAAGTATAAAGACTAAGCTACATGTTGAAAAAAAAAATCAAGTGATTCTGACTTCATATGAGTGAGTTATGCAATTTTAAAAACCGGGACACAATAATAAAATGTGCTGAAACAGAAAAAATGCTGCATTGATATGTTGTCTTTCCAGGCTTGTATCTAATTCAATATTTAACCAAAATATGATTTGTAAAAGTCTAAACTGAAGTATAAAGACTAAGCTACATGTTGAAAAAAAATCAAGTGATCCCGACTTCATATGAGTGAGTTATGCAATTTTAAAAACGGGACACAATAATAAAATGTGCTGAAACAAAATAAGAAAAGTAATACCTTTGATGCCAAATTCCACAAAAGCTTCCCATAACTCGTAGGCGGTTTTCAACAACTCGAATGTCGAGTTCCATCGGGTTCGAGAGTCGCCACACAAAAATTTCTTTGTTTCCAACCCCACGTCTTTGATGGTTTTTTTAAACTTCTTAATCCTTTGTGTTGAACCTCTAATATACTTCACCACCTTTTGTACACATTCCACATGATAGTTATGGTATTTTAACCCAACCTTCACAATAAGGTTTAGGATGTGAGCCATACACCGTATGTGGAAATGTTTTCCACCGTCGTAAATCGTGGGAAACATTTTAACCAAAAATTCGATTGTTGTGTCGTTACTCGTGGCATTATCGACGGTCATTGACATAACATTTTTCATACCCCACCCATGTATGCATGCTAGTAACTCTCGTCCAATTTCTTCTCCTTTATGTGTATCTATCTCCCTAAAATTGATGACTCTCTTGTGCATGACCCACTCGTCATCAATAAAATGGGCCGTGACAACCATGTAATTGACCTTTTTACAAGAGGATGTCCAAGTGTCGGTTGTCAAGTGTACAACGGTGTTTGCATTACTGAAATACTTGAGCAATTTATTCCTCTCATCTAAGTAAAACTTGCCTACGTCTCGGGAAATTTTATGTCTAGAAGGCAAGATCACCCTACCATTAAGCGCGTTAGTATATTCAATAAATGCTTCATTTTCAACATACTTGAATGGTAGTTCACCAACGGTAAAAAGGCCTAGTAATGCTCGTTTGATCCTAGTGTCATCATGTTTCCATGTTTGTACACTAGTCTCACCATTTGGTTCCTTCTTAAAATTCAATTTGGCTTGCTTTTTATCATTTTTTTCTTTGTTTTCCGGGTTTAACTTGCAATTCCTCCAATGTTTGTTCTTATTAGAAGTCCCGTTTCGGTCCGTATCGGCTTTAAGTATTGTATGACAATGAATACATTCCACACTTTTCCTTCCAACACCATCATCCTCTACAATCCACACCGACTCGAACTCTACCCAACAAGGAGCCGTTTCTTTACCATTATTCCTTGCTCTATCTCGTTTGCTAGTAATTGGTTTTGGCACGCCTCCATTCCTTTTTCGTTTCTTAGGACTTGGCTTTGGCATGTCTTCTTTTCTGGATTCGTCACTAATATTATTAATTACCGGTGGTGTCTCACCAATAAAATCATCTTCATAATCCTACATTTGGAAAATGAGTTCAAAAAATATTATATATCATCAAGCAAAATGAGTTCAAAAGATGTTTAATTCAATTTGGATAAGTGACATTATTTTACACCATATTAAGTTCTAAGATTTTATTTGTATATTTTTAGAGTTTTCTCAAACATGAATTGAATATTGAGATTGAGCCTTTAGGAGGAAAACAATTAACAAAATCTATTATATCTTTTTACGTTATATCATAAAAAATATTTTAAATATGAAATCAATTAATAAACAATGTAAATTGTAAAGGGATATATTATCTGTCAACCATATATCACAAGCATTACTACAAGATAAGGCAATAAAGGTCTAGGTAGCTTGAAAATTGAAATACATCATTCCCCTAAACTGGAATGGAACCAAAGGAATCCTCTCTACCTAACATCCTTACTCCTAACCTATATGTGCCATGTTGGTATACTAACATAAATGTAGACTAACATAATCAGGAAAGAAACTGGAAAGAAACCTAAAGAATAAGTCTCAACTCTCAAATGGGTTGAAGGGTAATTAAGTAATTTAGTAATGGAGTTGTTTTTAGTAATTTATTAATGCAGCAAGCCAGCAACAATCGACAAGTGCA
The DNA here is from genome assembly GCF_052625555.1 of Lactuca saligna. NCBI lineage: Eukaryota > Viridiplantae > Streptophyta > Magnoliopsida > Asterales > Asteraceae > Lactuca > Lactuca saligna. Next base: position 43,356,605 of record NC_136420.1, on the reverse strand, counting down.
ATCAGCAAAAAACAACAACAATGACTTGTTGATTAGTAATTTAGTAATGCAGCAACAATCAATTGGAGATTGCACTTGTTGATTAAAAGATCTTAGCAAAAAAACAGTTGGTAGTTCTGTACTTCTGTTGCATCAAAAAAGCAAGAACGAACCAGTATACAATAAGAAACAATAACAACAATGACTTACTTGAGTTTCATCTTCTGTATTAATCCAATTACTTGAGTTTGGCTTCTGCATTGTTACACAAAATCGATTTTTGTTTGTCAGGATCGGTTTTTTTTCACAATGTCGACTATTGATCGTGATTTCCTAAGCCCCAAGCAAAACCGATCGTCCCTATTTTCCTCTGTGTGGTGATCGGCTTTTTTTTTTTTTTTTTTTTTTTTTAACTCTTGACTTGCCGTTTTATGTTTAGGTTAATTAAGGAATAGATTAGGAATTTAGGATATATGATATATCGATATTGCATCAATTAGATAATATTTTGAAAATAGATTTGCATGGATTCCGACTCTTACACTTCCAAGCCGGTTCCGGTTTTTTAACCGATTTTTGTTAGAACCGAACCGGTGGTAGAACCGGAACCGGTTTTGCCATAAGTCAAGAACCGATAACCGAACCGCTCTACTAATTTGTGTCCGGTTCCGGTTCCGGCGGTTCAAAAGCTCATCCCTAGCCACAACTATGAGTAGTGAAGGAACTCGACGAGTCAGGAGAATGACTCGGCGAGTTGAGTCAACTTGGGGTGTTGACTTTGAATTTGACCAAGCGTTGCCTTTGACTTTGACCAGGGGTAAAATGGTCAATTTTACCATAAGAAGAATTATAAGTTCCTAATTGTGTTTTATGTTGATAATGATAGCTCGGGGAGTTGAGGGGTCAGTAGTTCGGGGATCTACCAGCTAGCAGTGAGAGGATTATCAATAGGATTCTGCAGTCAGTGTGTGAGGTTAGTTTTCTCCAGTAGGAACGGGTCAAAGGCACCATTACCGACCCGTTTATGTATGTTAGTGTATATCGGATTTAGATCCGATGCTAGGGTTAGCCCGATGTAGTTTATATGTTATGTGTTCCGGACTTAGGTCCAATGCCAACATCGGGTCGTACTCGATAATCATAAAGCATATTCCAATAACTAGCATACAATATACTCATCAGGCCCTGCCCGATATCGATCCCCGCTCGATAAACATAAAACACATAACACATGCAAGCGTCACGCGTACACCAAGCATACTAAGTATAATAAACCATGGGTTGGAATTGGTGCCTTCGACCTGCTAAACATAGGGAGGATACTTACCTTATACTGCCGAATTACATAAACGATCCGTTGCTGCTGGCTGACAGATCCCCGGACTATCAATATCAAAACAACATCCAGTGAGCAATTGGTTTCCAATCCATAACTGGGGTAAAAAGACCATTTTACGCCTAACCTAGCTTGGTCTAAAACTAAGACCTCAACTCACAATCTGAAAGGCCCAAAAGTCAAATAATCAACCAAGTCCCAAATATGGCCTAATTTTCCAAATTGGGCCTAAACCCCTTACATGACCGACCGATAAACAATGGACCGAATCACACCCGAGTCAAAAAACACTAAAGCAGGCAGGGAGTTCACTATAAACGTACCTAATAGAGGTATATATATATATATATATATATATATATATATATATATATATATATATATAAGCGCATAACACAAAACATAATCAACAAGATTTTGATATTGCCATATTTATACCTATTTTTAGGCAATATTTAAGTACATTTTTATATATAAGCTGGTAATTTGTTTAGAAGATTAAAGGACACGAAAATCATGGAAAAGCGTTCTCACGTCGTGAGAACTGGAAGATTCACGACGTGAGTTTAAGTTCTAGAAGATATGTACACGGGTGAAGGAATCCTTGCCGAATACGGATATCTTGTATTCACGATGTGAATAACTTATTATTCACGACGTGAATTATGAAAATCGAAAAACTATATATATCCTCGACCATTACGACTTAAAGAACTTTTGGGTGATTAGAGGGGTTCCTGAAGAAGAAAAATCAGAGGAGAAACATACCTGGAAGCTGTTTTCAACACCAAAGAAGAGGAAGTTCATAATTTGCTTTATAAACTTGGTACATTTGTCATGTGTTTGACTATAGCTTTTTACGGTTTACCTGTTAATATGTCTAGCTAAATCTAGCTGCTTCTGTTAGCTAGATGAAGCTGGAACTCATGGTTTGAATACATTAGATTTGAATTTATTTGTTGGTTATATGCTTGTGTTGGTTGATTTTACCTAGCATGCCTAGTTAATGATTTAATTGCTTTAAATTCCTGTTCTGTGTAGTTAGTGAACACAAATCTACATGGATATGAATACCTAATAACAAAGTGAACACTAGTTTATTAGAGCTAAGACCAAACCAATCTTAGATAAGTAATTGAATCATTGAATCAAGCTGTGTTAGAGAACTCATATTATGAATGTAATTGTGTTTTGATCAATCAATCTTCATAGCTCCAATCTTACTTAATAATAGATTTCGTGTTAACTATTGTGTGACCACACATAGATTTTCATGAATTGGTTAATAATTAGTAGGTTTAGAACTAAACTGCTAATACTTCTTAAATTGGTAACCAACGGTAATAGTCTTGACTAATGTATAACCATTTAGTGAAAGTGGATTCGAACTAACATAAGTATTTGGTTTATTGATTAAGTTATCGTTAAAGAATTAAGTTCATCTAAACTTGCAAAATTAGATAAAAACCCTTTTAGCTTGTTAATAATTAGATTAATTTAATAGTAAATTAGTAACACTGTTCCCTGTGATCGACACCCGACTTACCTAAGCTATATTGTAATCTGACTAGGTACACTGCCTATAAGTGCATAGTTAGTCTAAGTTTGTTAGGTTATAAATATTAAAATTAGTGGGTACTTTTGTGAACATCAATAATAGATAGAAACATACCAGTTACAACATCTGGAGTTGATCTGTCCTCCTTGGTAGTGATCTGAAAAGCACAACATCGAGCCCTTGGGTCAAATACCCATCCAAACCGAATCCGAGTACGATACTGAGCCCGAATTTGAAGAACATACGAGCGAACTCGAGAACGAGCCAAGGCACGAGATGAAAAATATTGAGGAAATGTCCATGGGAGGTTACAAAAAGAGAATTCGAGATGATGTTGGTCCAGGCTTAGTACAACCTGCAATCCCTGCCACTGCCACATTCGAGCTAAAGGGACATATCCTTTCCGCACTAAAGGATATCCCATTCTATGGAAAGGATCGCGAGGATGCATTCAAACACTTAGATGAGGTGAATGACATTGTTGATTACTTCAATGTCCCAAATATTAACAGAGACACCATTTTGCTAAGGATGCTTCCCGTTACCTTTAAAGGAGCTGCAAAGGATTGGTTAAAAGCACTTTCACCCGGTACCATAACTACTTGGGGTCAAATGCGTGAGCAGTTTCTAGATTAATTCTTTCCACCATCCAAGATTGCTAAACTCAAAAAGGCAATAACCAATTTTAAGCAAAACCCGGGAGAGTCACTTTACGAAGCTTGGGACCGTTACCAAGGGTTGTTAAGGAATTGTCCTCAACATGACCTTAACATTCATCAGAAGGTGTCAATATTTTATGACGGGGTAAACGTGATGACAAGACAACTCCTTGATTCTTAAGGACCACTTACAAAGAAAAATTTGGGCGAAGTCAAGGAGTTAATTGAAGAATTCGCAAAGCACTCTCGGGAATATCATAATCCAAGGAATGAAGGCATTAAAGGAGTTAGGGGTGCACAACCCGAAGAGATAGTTGCTGTGATGGCAATGCTTAACACTATGGAGAGAAGATTAACACAAATGGACCAATCTATTCATGCAATTAGAGTTGGTTGCGAGAGATGTAGTTGTCCACATTTAACAAAAGATTGCAACTTGGACGAATATGGAAACAAGAAAGCTCAAGTTTGCTATTTGAGTGGGGACAAGTATGATGAAGATTGGGGGAAACCAAAGAAAGAGTGGCTGCCCTATGATGAATACAAGAAGCAAAAGGAAAAGAAATATACACAAACTGGCAGAGGCCTCTACCAAAAAGAACAACCACCAATCGAGAAGAAAACCGATCTAGAGACCATGTTAATTAAATTTATGGAAGCTTCCGAAAAGAGACACGAGGTTACTGATTATGCTATTAATGAACAAAGAACTTTGGTAAAGAATCATCATGCATTGATGGTAGAACAACAAGCTTTGATAAAAAATCAACAAGCCTCCATAGATAATCTTGAAGTGCAACTTGGTCAAATAACCACTCTGATTCATGAGAAGCTGTGCCCGAAAACTCCGGAATCGAAGACCCAATCTCATGTAATGGCTATAGATACTGAAGAAGAGGTCATCTCTAAGTTCTTAGAGGCACTAGAAGAAGAACCAAAGCAACCCGATCCAAAACCAAAGAAGCCCAAGCTCAAGAATCAAGATGATGCTGAATTGACGATGTCACAACGTGATCCATTTAAGCTCACGACGTGGGCCCATCAGGAACATAAAAATTATGGAGTTGGTTCGGTTTATCAGCCGCCATTGTCGTTTCCTTCCCAAGCTACCCTTAGTCCACTAGAAAGAGATCATATAGAGTTTGTTAAGCACGTGAAAGGTATCCCGATTAATACTCCCTTTGTTGAGTCCTTATCCAAAATTCTCGAGTATCAAAATTACTGCAAGATTTGATAGACACTTGCAAGCAATTAAAGAAGAATTCCAAGGTGATTCTAAGTGAGCAACGCTCAAAAGCTGTGTTGGGAGATACACTTAAGAAAATGGGGGATCCTGGGCGCCTCACTCTTCCATGTGAGTTTGGTAACAACATGAAGGTTGATGCTTTAGCCGATTCTGGGGCTAGCATTAATTTGACGCCTTATTCATTGTATCAGAAGTTGAAGGCTACAAGAATGACTATTCACATGGTGAACCTTTCAGTGACACAGCCCCGAGGTATTGTGGAAGACATTTTAGTGAAAATTGGGAAATTCTTTTTTCCAATAGACTTTGTGGTATTGGACATGAAAGAAGATCCCGATGTACCAATTATTCTTGGTCGCCCGTTATTAAACACTGCTGGAGCTCTTGTTGATATTCGTGAGTCTAAGCTCACCTTGAGGGTTGGTGATGAAAAGGAAGTTTTTGGATTGGAAGATAGATTTCAAGAGGATCATGCTCATGAAGAAGTTTTCACCATTGATGATCAAGATGAACTTGAATAATTAGAGAAGCTCATGGAAGAAGAGATCAAGATAATTCATCAAGTCAAAAGAACAAAACCAAGAGCGAGTGTTCCATATTTAGTTGAAGTCATTGCATACCAAAGTCCAACTTCTTGGGTGAGCAAGGAAGATGATGAGATGACAAGTGATGAAGAGGAGGTTACTTCAAAGGTGACAAATCCAGTAGTGAAAGAGGAGATGGATGCTATGGAGTGCAAAGAAGAAACTAAATGGACCAAACAGAAGCTTAAGGAGGATGAGGTCAAAGTTAAAAAGGAAAATTCAAAAAAGGCATACAAAAGACGAGTTCAAGCTTACAAGAGGCGTTTCAAGGAACAAAAGGTCCAGCTGGTGGTAGACTCTTCAAATGATTCAACGTAGGATGCATGGAGTCCAACTCAAGACTCCAAGAAAAAGAAGCGCTTCTCGGGAGGCAACCCAAGTTTGGTTTGCAATTTTCTTTTTAATTTTTGCATTTTAGTTTTAGAAACATAGATCATATCATCCAATTCGCTTATAACATAATTGAACACTGAATGTGGGGGGCCTAAAATGGAAGTAGTAATAATTGAGAATTTAGTTAAAAGACAAATTTAATTTAGAATGAATTGTCCCTTCCAGACATAATTCACGACATGGCTTCTTCAGAATTCACGACGTGAATCGTGAATAAACCAGATAATAAGTCAATAAGCCCTGACGAAATTCACGACGTGAATTATAATAAACTCACGATGTGAGTTTTGAATTACATGGGACCACAAAATAAAGACCTAGAAACCAGTTGACTCCCATTCTTTAATACCCCACGAAGTGAACAAGCAATCTGGTCCCCCTTGCTCCGATTTAGGCCGACAATACTCAAATCTTGTGCTTGCTTATGTAATAATTCCATACAAGGTAATGATTCTTCTATTTTATGTTTAATTTTTGCTTTAATAGTTGAATTTAGGGCTAGGGTTTGTTCATTTGTTGAATTGTTTAAAATATGCCCTAAGATTCGTGAATCGCCCTTGGAATGTAGTTGATTATTGGTTGAAAATGTCATAGGAGTAAACCCCCAGAACTATCATGACCGATTTGTATAGAAACAAGACCAAGTATAGAATCTAACTACGAACTCACGATGTGAATTTTTAGGAATTCACGATGTGAATTCTGGACGGTGCAAGTTCTTTGTTCCTTTTATTTTGAAACTGTTGGGTTGTTGTTTTGGCTTCACGATGTGAATTCTGGACGGTGCAAGTTCTTTGTTCCTTTTATTTCTAAACTGTTGGGTTGTTGTTTTGGCTGTGTTTGTTCCTTGTTTTTGTAGAGATGGCACCTAGAAGGGAAATACCTCTTGGGATTGCGAGTTTACACCCATTTTACAAGTTTCCAACCAATACACCCTGGGATGTTTACACGCGATGGAATACTCGGTTGGGATGGCTTTACAACCGGGAGTTTGCTGTTGCTCCCACTATTCAGTGGGCAAGGTTGAGGGAGGTTGGTTTGGTTGATAGGATGTCCCAATACCTAACAAAAATCTTTTTGGGGGACGGATTTCAATTTACATGCAAGGGGTGGTTCAACTTGTTTAACATCCAGGAGCGTGTTTATATCGAGCTTTGCGTAGAGTTTTTTTTTCCACGGTGACATTCCATGAGAATATCAGAGATCCCACTTTTCCCCAAGATTTGGTCTTTCGTTTAGGAGGGAAGTATCGAGAGTGCAGTTTAGTGGAGTTTTCTCGCTGTATGGGGTTGTATGAAGCTCATGAAACAATCACTCATGAGTTTGTTTTATTTTTAAGGGACGCCAAACGGGTGTATGCGGATGGGGTTTCGGGGCCGCAGTTTTGGATCCATCGCTCATCCATCGCTTCATCACCTTTTGTCCATTCATCACAAACGCCACAGTGATAAAGTTACTAAAAGTAACTTGTTCTTTTTATGGTGTATCTTACAACCGGGTGTTTGCTGCAATATTCCATATTTCTTGGCCTGATATTTGGCGGATTATGCAACAAGTGCTCGTCCCGGGAGCCCCATTTGTGGAGGGCATTTTGTTACACGATTGGCCCGATCTTATGGCCTCCTTGTTCCTGCCATCACTCGTTCTCTAACATGTATTGAGGGGAATGAGTTCAGTATGGGGTATCTAGAAACAATAAGGGTGGTGAAAAATTATGGGACACATTAGGGAATTCTTCAAGATGATGATGATGAGGAGGAGCCGACTGACCAACCTGAACCATAACCACGACCGAGACGCAGGAACGTGAGAGGAAGGGGGAACACGGGTAACCAATGCATCCACCCGCATCCATGGTGGGACCATCTTTCGGGAGTGACATGGCTGGTTATTTTGACCAGTTATCCTTGAGTGTTAATTGGAGTGGAGGTACTATGGAGAACGTTGTCCAACACTTTGGGGTGGAGTAGCCGCCTCGTTTGGGGTATCATTACCCGATTTGCCCAAGGTGGACGGAGTATGATGGACGTGGAGGTGATAGAGCGGGCACGAGCGGAGCGAACCAGGACGAGGAGGATGATTGAGTGTTTGTTTATTTTATTTTGTTTGGTTTGATTTGTTTTGGTTTGTTTTTATTTTGTTTTATTTTGTTTGGGATTGTAAAAACTATTAATATATTATGTTACTTTTATTCTTCTTTAGTTGTTATTTCTTAGAAATTGCTAGGAGCACCTAAAAAGGATATCGAGATATAAGTGCGTATGTGTTTAGCCGGGAGTGTTTCAAGTCAAGAGTTGAGACCCATATTTTAAATTAAGAGTGGGGCGAGTCAAGTGAGAAGAAAGTTTGAGAGAGGAGTCCAAAATAGTAGGGATAGAAGAGTTTTCATACGTTAACATGGTTGGAATACAAGAATTAAAGTGAAGTTGGAAGAACAATATTTCAGATGTTCTAGTTTTCACGTCGTGAACATGTTAAGGTTCACCTCGTGAGTCCGCATATGGTGGTTTTCCAAATCCATTTCACAACGAATTCACCTCGTGAGTTTGAGTATACTCACGTCGTGAACTTCAACTTTTCACAAAGAGGAGTTATATTTTTCCATATTCATTGTGTGGTTTCCCAATATTCTTTTTGGGGAATATTCTGAAGATTATTATGGTTCATACGATGTGGCATATGATTTCCCGCATTGTTCGTTCTATTTTGGAGATTTCCACCACATTAGTTGAAGATTGAAGACTCAATTCCATATTTTGTCGATACATTACTTATCTCACGTGTTCAAGATCAAAGTTTCTATTTCTCAAAGGCCATCTTCAAGATGCACCTTCCATCCGCACTTTTGGAGATGATCACACCACTATCCCAGGGGAGTCTGTTCCTTTTTCTCCCTTTTCTTAATTTTTATATTAATTTAGGCATAAGATGAGGGCATTGTATGAAATAAGTGTAGGGTAGGGGGTAGAAAAAGTAAATTGCTAGATAATGGAAAATTTTGAAAAATTGCAACTTTTAATAATTAAATCTAGTATTAACAATTTGAACTGTAGTTGCTAGTGTTGCATGTGATGATCCGATAAGAGCTCAAATGTTTAGTTGATCCAACACACGTTATAGTGCATTTGTGGTCTCCCTTATTTTAGTGAAATCATGGAACAAAAACACAACCTCGCTTAGTTTGAAGGGTGCAATATGTTTAGCATCGTGTACCAGAAATGTATCCAGGAAAATTATTATCTTTAACCAATAAAGGTTGAAGTTGAGTGCCCCTGCTTAGGCATATAGGGATTTGAGTGAAAATAGTGAGTTATATGTTTAAAAAAAAAGAGAATTAGAAGAAAAAGTTTGAAGAATTTTTGGAGCATCAAAGTCAAAGCATGAAGAACAAAAACCAAAATTCCAAGAAATTCAAAAGTTGAAGATACAAAAGAATTAAACAACAAGGTGTGAATTCAAAGAAATCAAAGATCAAATTATTAAGAAACTGAAGAAATTCAAAAGAGCTCCATAGTGGTATCATAAATTGTAATTGTCTAGATTATGTATGCTTGGGTTGCTCAACCAAAAATACCTTGAGGTTAGGAGGTTTTCTGCGGATGGATTCGGAGGGATGCATAAAATGAGCATTGTTCGGAAGAAGTGGGCGAGTGTTTATGAAGATTGTGAGTATTTAAAGTATGGGGGGGTACTTTAGGAAAAATTTTAGACACAAATGCATGCGTTGAGGTCTTGGCATAATGGTCGAGCTGGAATCGGATTGATCATTGTGATGTTAATAATAAAGGGTTAAGTTTAAATTTGCTTGAGGGCAAGCAAAGTCCAAGTGTGGGGTATTTTGATATTGCCATATTTATACCTATTTTTAGGGATTATTTAAGTACATTTTTATATGTAAGCTGGTAATTTGTTTAGAATAATGGTACTTATGAGTTTAAATGTTATTTGCAACCCAAAAAGAAGACATTTTGAAGAAAAGGGACTAAAAATATCAAAGTAAGAAACTTTGGGAGTTAAAAGATTAAAGGACACGAAAATCATGGAAAGCGTTCTCACGTCGTGAGAACTGGAAGATTAACGACGTGAGTTTAAGTTCTAGAAGATATGTACACGGGTGAAGGAATCCTTGCCGAACACGGATATCTTGTATTCACGACGTGAATAGCTTATTATTCACGATGTGAATTATGAAAATCGAAAAACTATATATATCCTCGACCATTACGACTTAAAGAACCTTTGGGTGATTAGAGGGGTTCCTGAAGACGAAAAATCAGAGGAGAAAGATACATGGAAGCTGTTTTCAACACCAAAGAAGAGGAAGTTCATAATTTGCTTTATAAACTTGGTACATTTGTCATGTGTTTGACTATAGCTTTTTACGGTTTACCTGTTAATATGTCCAGCTAAATCTAGCTGCTTCTGTTAGCTAGATGAAGCTGGAACTCATGGTTTGAATACATTAGATTTGAATTTATTTGTTGGTTATATGCTTGTGTTGGTTGATTTACCTAGCATGCCTAGTTAATGATTTAATTGCTTTAAATTCCTGTTCTGTGTAGTTAGTGAACACAAATCTACATGGATATGAATACCTAATAACAAAGTGAACACTAGTTTATTAGAGCTAAGACCAAACCAATCTTAGATAAGTAATTGAATCATTGAATCAAGCTGTGATAGAGAACTCATATTATGAATGTAATTGTGTTTTGATCAATCAATCTTCATAGCTCCAATCTTACTTAATAATAGATTTCGTGTTAACTATTGTGTGACCACACATAGATTTTCATGAATTGGTTAATAATTAGTAGGTTTAGAACTAAACTGCTAATACTTCTTAAATTGGTAACCAACGGTAAGAGTCTTGACTAATGTATAACCATTTAGTGAAAGTGGATTCGAACTAACATAAGTATTTTGTTTATTGATTAAGTTATCGTTAAAGAATTAAGTTCATCTAAACTTGCAAAATTAGATAAAAACCCTTTTAGCTTGTTAATAATTAGATTAATTTAATAGTAAATTAGTAACACTGTTCCCTGTGATCGACACCCGACTTACCTAAGCTATACTGTAATCTGACTAGGTACACTGCCTATAAGTGCATAGTTAGTCTAAGTTTGTTAGGTTATAAATATTAAAATTAGTGGGTACTTTTGTGAACATCAATAATAGATAGAAACATACCAGTTACAACATCTGGAGTTGATCTGTCCTCCTTGGTAGTGATCTGAAAAGCACAACATCGAGCCCTTGGGGGCTCCGCCTTCCCCTAGCGTCCATCTGTGATCCTAAAAAAAGCTGGCGCGCGCCGGCTTGGCGGTAAGTAACGGACAATTGACCTTCACATGGCCAACCTGATTACAATGATAACATATCCTAGTACTGTGAACATGGGCTAACTGGCGGCAATCCCCCACATAGTGCCCTTCCTTGCTACATTTGTGGCACAAACTACCAGATCGTCATGCCCCTTCATGAACCCTACCACTCTTCCCACAAGTGCGACCTTGCTGTCCCCCAACTCTAGACTCAGCGGTCTTGAACCGTTTCGGTTTCAGTTGCGATTATGCCAGGGCCAATCTCTGCTCCCTCAACTGAAGATCTATCTCAAGATCACGCCGCTTGGCGGCCTCCTGCAAGTCCACCAAAGAATCATACTGCTGGGTGGAAACAAACTGCCTGATATCCGTCTTGAGCATGCTCAAGTAACGAGTCATCTGAGCCTGCTCCAATACAAACTCAGGGCAAAACATGGACCTCTCAGTAAACATGCTGGTAATCTCTATCACCGACTCAGTACCTTGCCTCTGATCCACAAACTCATCGGCCAACCTCTCACCCTCTACCCACGACACATATCGAGTACGAAAGATCTCCATGAACTGCTCCTAAGATACCACATCCATCTACACAGTAGAATACAATCTCGTAACAAGTCTTCACCAATCCTTCGCTCTCGACATCAAGAGGTTCAAAGTGCACCTGACCTTCTGGTCAGCTGAGCAAGAGCAGGTGAAAAAGCATCACTCAAAATCAAATAGCCACCTCATGGCTACGATCGAATACTGAACTCCATCGAAAGTTGGGGGCTTCATATTGTCGAATTCCTGATACTGAAAACCCGACACGGTCCAACACCTGCAGCTGCAACGGCCGCGTAGGCAGCAACCGCCACATATCTGTCATCGAAGAACTCCATCATCACGGTCTTAATAGACCCAAATAACTCTGGTATCTGATCCCTGGCAATAGCTACAACCTCCGCACGGAGGATCTCCCTAATCCTGTCATCCAATGCGGCTGACCCATCCTGGCGGCCTGCATCCGATCTTGATCCAAATCCAATTTCAACTCGTCTCGTCATCACCATACTCAAATGAACCAGGAAGATATCAGATAATACACATACCATTTCAGGGGAACCAACTCCCAACAAAACCTAGGGTTGTGATTTATCTATTACGCATGCGTGTCCTGTGCTTTCAGTAGTACGAGCCCATACTAACTTCCACACCTACACGTAATCATCTCATAGGGTCATCACAACAACCCTAACAACAACTCTGACAATAAAATTCACTCTAGCATACTCATGTACTCTATTCTCAATTCCTAAAGGAAGGCTACACATATCGACTGGCCAGCTGACCCCAAATAACTCTTCCTACCACTAACTGCCACATGACCCTCTATTGGTGCCAGATAACTATCACACGAGCATTATCACATACTGCATAACTTAAACAATGTTAGGCTAAAGGATTCAATCCCACAACAGTTGGACTCGGACAAGAGCTGCGCAACAGGACCAAATCCCCCACTGCATGACCACTTAACTCATGCAATATGTAACTTAGCACATTCATTCATTAGTTAGTTCACACACGAAAGAGTCATGCCACAATCAATAGAGCACTTTACAAGAAATAAGGCATCAAATATCCGGAAATTCTATCATATGATACCTGAGGATCCCTATCCTATCACTAGCATGTTGCTCTAATCATAACATAACATAATCTTAATTATCTATGTGGTAATTTGTATCACTTACTGGCTCCGACTGATCGTACACCTTGCATCCTCCTCAATTATTTCAAAAACCATTTGAAAATTATTAATTTTTTTCCTTAGTTTAAGACTGGATTCGCAGGGTGTTCCTCCAATTTACTCAAACAAAATCTTTAATACCAACTTGTAACATCCATAAAATTTCATAAAAATTTAAACTTTTTCAGACCAACCAAAATCATAATTATTTACACTGTAGTTTTCAAAACATGTTTAACATCAAAGTTTTTTCCAAAATCACAAAACATAATATGAGGAGGCGCACGATCAAGCCTTTGCCTTCACACGATCATCTGAGGTACCTAAAACATAACCAAAAACTGTAAGTCTAACGCTTAGTGAGTTTCCCCAAAATACAACCACAAAAAATAATCGATTGATATTACAGCAACTGCATGCATACAGAACCTTCAGCATGCCTGGACCGCCGTACCAGGACTTCAGCCGGTCTGGACCGTTCTTCGGGCCTTTGGCCTGAATGGTCCACCTTATAATCCTTCAGTCTATCTAGGCCGCCCTGGGTCTGTTGACCTTCTATACACAACAAGACCGCCTCAACCCAACCAACCATCATATGTTTACATATAACATAATCAAACATTGCTAGCATATACATGCAGTTATACATGTCTAGCATATCACTATAGTATAGCATATCCTATCTACCAAGATGCCTATCTAACATATCACAATAGTGTAACAAGCATACAATAACATACAAAGGCTCGACATTGGTGCCTTCGACCCGAGATTATAGTGAGGATGACTCACCTCGCAGAATGAGTAGAAGTGATGAGGCCCGACTTCGAATCTCAGCTCTCTACACGATACCTACTTTCATCAAATGGCTAATTTTCATAAGAATTACAAAATACCCAAAATACCCTTAAGGTCAAACTTGATCAAAGTCAAAGTCAACACTCAAGGTCAATAGTCCATGTTGAACCAAAACACGTCGTGTTTACTAGCAAACACGCCGTGTTTCGATAACGTCTAGATGACCATGAAAACTCTATCCAACACGCTGTGTTGGCTTACAAACACGCCGTGTTCGCCCAAGTTCCAACAACTTAATATATTTAGTTGTTTTCTATGATTCCAGGGACTCCAAGGCTCAGATCTAGACTCAAATGCTATCAAGAAGGATAAAGTTTCAAACTTTATCCTTTGGAACCACTCTAAGGGTTCCAAGACCCAACCACAAGGCTTAAGCACCAAATCCTTTAAGTCTGAAACCCATCCTTTCCAGAAGATATTCTAGCACCAAAACCATCTCAAAGGTCGGTGCTTTATAGACATGCATGTCCAATGCATGTCTTGAACCCAAAATAGGTCAAAAATGGGTATTTATGGCATACTCTAGGGATGAGCATAGGCGGGTACCCACCTCATTTGGCGAGAACCGAAATCGGAACCGGAACCGGTGGTTCCTAGAAAGTTAGAACCGGAACCGGAACCGCTATAGGCGGTTCTTAAATTTTTGGAACCGGTTCTGGGAGCGGGTAACCCGGTTACATTAACTTTGTTAACTTTTATCGATAAAATCGCAACTTAGTTCGATCCAAATCGAATCAATTCAGATCAAAGAGGGATAGAATCGGACCAATATATATTCTAAACCGGTCTAAGTAACACACACATATTTATATGAAATACTAATATATACATATTTATATGAAATACTAATATATATATAGAGGTGGGTTCAATTGAGAAAATAAAAAAGGTTGAGAATGAGGGAATCATTCTCAGCCACTCATTTTATTCAAGTATAAAAAGACACGGTTGAAAACCTGTAAATATGATAACAACCTTTACAAGATCACTGTAGTAAAACCTGATTCATTTTTATTCACTTATGAATAACAATAACTGAAAATATAAAAAAAAATATTTTATCTTAAAACTATATCAGTATGGATGTCTATTTGTAGAGAATAAAAAATCATGAATTTTGGTATATTTAAAATCATTTTTCGATAAAAATAGCTTCTTAAAAATAATAAAAAAAAACAAAAAAACTATGTTTTTGTATATATTAAGGTAATGATTAGCATAGTTTAAGGAAACATGTTTTGTTGGAAAACAGATGTCTATTCTTTTCCCATTTCTGCTGGTACGACGGAGGCTTTTGCGGTAAAAATAAATGAGTGGCTGAGAATGATTCCCCATTCTTAACTTTTTTTTCTCAATTGAACCCTCCTCTCTCTCTCTCTCTCACTCTATATATATATATATATATATATATATATATATATATATATATATATATATATATATATATATATATATATATATATATATATATGGAAAAGTGAATATACCCTTAAGGGTATATAAGCTTAGGTACCCAAACCCACCGTAATACATCGTTTTGTTTGATAAATTCATTATAAAGTTCTTAAACTTTAAGTCCTTACTTGATTTGATTCCAAGATTTTCAAATTTTCACTATTATATTTCTCTTAAATCACATCTTTTTGTCGAACACCTACTAGGCTATATATTATAGTTAAAAATGAAAATTATGTATATGAAGATAAATGTGAAATTTATGAAAATCTTGAAAGTAAATCAAGTTAGAAGATGGATTATAAGAATATTGGACAATTACAATTTATATATGATACAAAATAACGTAGTATGGTGAGTTTGGGTACCCTAACGTAGTATGGTGAGTTTGGGTACCCAAACTTATATACCATTAAGGGTATATTCACTTTTCCCATATATATATATATATATATATATATATATATATATATATATATATATATATATATATATATATATATATAGATCCGGTAAGAAATTTTTTTTGGTAGGAAGGTAAGAAGTTTTTTTTTCTACATATTTTTTTTACGAACAAAATAAATGAATCACTAGATGATTCATTTCTAAGATGATTCACAAAAAAAATTCTCAAAAAAACATCTTTATGATTCATTTTTAAGTAAATTAAGAAAAAATTCATTTTTATGATAATTTTAGTGAATAACAACAAAATCATTGTATAAATGAATCATAAAGATGTTTTTTTGAGAATTTTTTCTTGTGAATTATCTTAGAAATGAATCATCTAGTGATTCATTTATTTTGTTCGTCAAAAAAATATGTAGAAAAAAAACTTCTTACCTTCCTGCCAAAAATTTCCTTATTATTTGATCTTGACTCTCTCTCTCTCTCTCTCTCTCTCTATATATATATATATATATATATATATATATATATATATATATATATATATATATATATATATATATATATATAGACAAACCGGTTTCGGCGGGTACCCAACGGGTAGCGTTTCCGAAAAAATGAGAATTGGAACCGGAACCGCTTAAGGCAGTTCCAGTTTCAGAACCGGCAGTTCTGAGGCGTTTCCGGTTCCAAAAGCGGGTACCCGGTTCCGATGCTCATCCCTAGCATACTCTCCATGCAAGGCATCAAAACTCGACTATAGCCCAGATCCAAGACTTTACAAGATCACTTAGACCTGGAGATTCATAAAGTTGCTAACTTTATGAAATCCAACCATTCTCTCACTCAAGAACAACAATAAAAGGGACACAACTTAAGATCTAGCAACATAGAGAAATAAAAATTGGATATTGGACACTTACAAAGGTCCAGTAGAGTGCCAAATTGAAAGATGAGGGTTGCTTGTTGGATTCTTACTTCCTTCTTCCAACTTCTTTCTTCTTTGGTTCCAAAAACACCACACTAGCTCACAAATGAAAGGGAAAGATGATTAGGGTTCTTAAGGGTTGATATGGGGGGGGGGGGGGGGGGGGGGGTTTGGAGGCTGATAAAAAAGTATCATTTAGGACTTAAGGAGATTATATAGGGTGCAAAATCTTGAAAGGCATCAAAACTCGACTATAGACAACCCCCCCCCCCCCCTCCCACACACACACAACACGTCGTGTTTTAGAGGAAAACATACAAAAATGAAATAAATCTCATAACTGGAAATCGGGATCTTACAATCTTAGTCTAAGGTTGTAGGTATTTATATGGAAAAAAAAGAAAAAACTAAAAAAACCACATGCGAACGTACAAATCACTAAATACGTTCGCAAATGGAATGTTAAAATCATAGATGAGCTTAATCCATTTGCGATTTTGATGACTATTTTTTATAATTTGGGTTTTTTTGGCTATTTTCTACAAAGTAATTAAGGGATTGAATTATTTTGTAATTTTCTCTAAAAATTATTTGAATTTAAGCGAAAAAAGATTGAGAACAATTCATTACAAATATATATTTCTTATAATCATATTTGGATTATTATCTTATGAAAAAAATAATGTTATTTTGTTTTATTTATCTAATACAAAATAAGCTTGAAATAAAATTTAGCTGATAATAAAGTTGGTAAATTTTCACTTGAGTATCATAAAATAATAAATAAAATGTGAAAGAAAGTTTAGATAATAATAATGTAATGATTAAATAATAAAGTAATAAAATAATCAGGTATATTGATGAAATGATTAGGATATACAGAATGTCTTTTCATATATTTTAACGATATTTATTTTATCCTAGTAAACTAGAAATACAAATTGTACAAGTTATGGAAAAAAAAAAAAACATTCTTAGTATTATGATCCTTAACATACCAATTTTTAAACAAAATTTTGTCAAAAGTAAATCGCGAATTTTTTCAACAGCGGTAATAAAATTTCAGTCGAAGTTAATTAGTTAACCACCAAAAATGTACCCTGTGTCTGTGTGTGCAATTGGACTTCTACATAATACACTGCAAAGGTTTCCCCAATTTGGAAAATCCAGAAACTTCAGTGAATTACCTGTTTCTCGTTAACTTCACTTTCTCATCTTTCAAAGTTTTCGACTATGAATCCGAGCACTGACAAGTTGGTGAGGAGAACAACAATGGTGGCGACGGTTACTGCCGGTTATTTCCTACTAACTGCTGATTATGGCCCCGAACCTAATGTTCTTGATCCCGTAAGCTTTTCAATACAGTTTACTGTTCTTTGACTTAATCTAGGGTTTTTTCGGTAAATTTCTGGTTCTCGATTTTAGTTTAATTAGTTGTATTTCGCTTGTTGCGGTGTGTCAAGGTAAACTTCTACTTACATATCGAGATTGTTCATCGCTTCCATGGTGATTTCCTCGTTGCTGATATTGTAATTTTGGTTATGTTTTCGTCATTGCAATTATCCCTTATTCGATAATCAAATTCGACTTTTGGTTTTCATAATCCTAACCCGGTCTCTCTCTCAAATTACAAAATTGGGGCCGATGTTTATAGTCTTTTAAACCCCAAAACTACTAGATTGTAACACGGCTTGTCTAATTGTAATCTGGTTAGCAACTGTCAATGTTATTAGGTTTATCTGATGATATCTCTAAATGTGGGTTTTTAATCTTTAGATGCTTATCTTGTTCATGGTATCTTGTGCGTTTTTTAATCATTATATGATGATCTCCAAATGTTCTATTATTTCATTTCTTGAAATTGTTTTCATGTTGCTGTCAATCCTAACACATCTCATTTTGCACTGCAAATAATAGATCAAGAATAGAATACAATCTGCAGAACAATCAGTGAAGAGATTCATCTTTGGATCTAAACAAGGAATTCAAGAACCCAAAAAGCCGACCCCTGATACTACATCAGAGAAACGTTCATGATCTTTTAGGTTCTTTTGTGATGTTTTTGCCTTTGGTTGACCTTTAGAATGTGAATCTTGACTATCTGATTCATTTTTCTTTTGTAAAATACAAAGGAAATACTATAGAGGAAAAAAACCACTCCCAAATAGCTCTCATAAAGATTAGGAACTTTCTTTCTTCTTTGTTTGTTTGATATTTGGTGTTTTTATTTGTATGTAGTCTCTTTTCTCTTGGACTTTATTTGCAGTTTTAACCTCATGTATGTATCTTTCATATGCTAGTGTTATTACATTTTACTTTTCGTGTATCTTGATTCTGTAGGCTTGGGATTTTTGTGTATAATTTGTGTATATGGATTCTATGAGGGTTTTGGGTTTGCTTGTGCGTTTTTTGTCTATGGAAAATGGATCTAATTGTAAATTGATTTCTTCTTTGTAATGCGAATCGATAATGCGCCATTTGTGGTAAAAAGAGACAATACAAGGGGCTTGATGAGCACAAAAAAAGAGAGCAATATATTTGATTTTTGGGTTTAGATTGAATCTGTCATCGAATTATTTGTTCACATCTGGTTTCTCTAGATTTTTTTGGTACATCTATGGTCCCTAAACTTTTGTTGATAATATTTTGTCGTGAAACCCCACTTATGTTGCTAACTATTTAAGATGACGTTGATTATATTTGTATTGGTAAACATTTTTACATTCGGACATCTACTTTAAATCTTTTAGTTGTTATTTAATGAAATTTTGATCTTTCATTTCTATTTATATTATGTTATAAAAAAGCTATATTATATTTTTGGGAATAAAATTACATGACACAACGATAATTTTAAAATAGCTAAATAATTTGTAATATTCAACTCCCCGAAGCATTATATCCACATGTAAGCCTTTCCTTGAACCTAGCCTTTGATTTTGATATTTGTCAAGATCAATAATTTTGAATAACCACCTAAACCAATTATTTACAAACCAATTGATTTTCGATTTTCTATAGGGGAAATTAAATATTCTTTTACCTTTTGTTTCTATCTAGTTAGGATTATGATATGCATAAATTTAATATCCTAATCCAATTTAAATTAAATTTAATGATACTTGTCATCATCCAAAATAAATAAATAAAAAGATTTTTTTTTCTTAAATTGATTATTATAAAAGTGCATCTTTTATTATATAACGAGTATTTTATAACTTGTGTAAAAGATAAATATGGTTGAGTTTTGTAGTATTTTTCAGACTTAATATTTTTAACCCTATCTTTTACCCAGAATATTTATTTATAAATTAATATTAAATATTTGAAAAAACCTCATTCACATACCTGTCAAACAACCATCCACTTTCTCTCTCCCTCACTAAAAACCTCTCCACTCTTCACTTCAGAGAAGCTCCCAAACAATGTCCCCTCCCTCTGCTTTCCCTCATTCACATAACTGTAATTTCCCTCCATGGCCACACCAAAATCTTCATTTCGCATCGCACCATCATCTTCTTCACAATTCCCTCCATGGACACCCTTCAAAATCCCATTAAAACCCTCCAAAATCCTCTGTTCTCGAAACCCTAATCCACCCTCTCCTCCAGCACCCATAAACCTAATCTCAATTCTTCGAGTAATACCCGATTGGGCCGATGCAATACAAGAGAGTCGTTTGAAACAGAAGAGGCAACTTTACAAATACGAAGATTGGGTTGAACACAGAAGCTCTTTGAGACATCTCAGGCATCTGCTGTCAAGTCTGAGTTCTAGGGTGGTTTTATCGTTAGTCCCACCGGTTATTGCCTTCACGACGGTGGCTGTGGTGGTTGCGAGTTACAACACGGCGGTGTTTTGGGATTTGTTGCCGGAATTTTTCCCGATTTTGAGGGCTTCTTCTTTGCCTTACCAGTTGACAGCTCCGGCGTTGGCGCTTTTGTTAGTTTTCAGGACGGAAGCTTCGTATTCAAGGTTTGAGGAAGGGAGGAAGGCTTGGACGAAGGTGATTTCAGGGACAAATGACTTCGCTCGACAAGTGATTGTTAGTGTGGAGACAGATTCTGTGTTAAAAACAGCGCTTTTGCAGTATATTCTGGCGTTCCCGATTGCTCTTAAGGTTTGTCATCTTTAAATCCAACAATAATGCTTCCAATTTAGAGATATCTGTGTGCTGACCTTTTGTAGTTAAATTCAATGCAGTGCCATTTGATTCATGGATCCGACATAGGAGGAGACCTCAAGAATCTTCTTGAGGATAATGATTTAGATCTAGTTCTGAGTTCAAATCATCGTCCACGTTGCATTATCCAATTCATCTCTCAAAGTCTCAAGTTGCTGAATTTGGAATCATCAACACTAACCACGCTAGTAAGTCTTTAAATGTTTCAAACTCGTAACTTTGAGCTCAGAAGTAAAATCTTGGTTGTGGATTACGTTTCAGGAATCAAAAGTTACGTGTTTCCATGAAGGAATTGGTGTTTGTGAACAAATCACAAGCATACCTATCCCTGTTTCCTACACTCGTTTGACTTCAAGATTTCTTGTTCTATGGCATCTCACCCTTCCAATAATTCTGTGGGACGATTGTCACTGGATTGTAGTCCCCGCTACTTTCATCAGCGCTGCTTCTCTATTCTGCATCGAAGAGGTTTGTTTTCCCTTAAAAGCCTTGACTTTTGAAATCAAACCCCCCATTTTCCAAACTTCAGTTTCTATACAAATTTTGTACCTTTTTCCAAAAGCTATTAAGAAAAAGATTGGGTTTGTAGTAAGCATTAGACGCATACCAATCTAGGTGTTGAATTGTACATACTACACATAGTATTACCATTTTTGTACTTTCAAAATCACTAGGTTTGACCTTTAAAGTCAAACTTAGCCTTGAAATTTGAGAAGCTTGTTTTTAATTTTTATATTTGTATTTGTAGGTGGGGGTTCTGATTGAAGAACCATTTCCGATGCTTGCTCTGGATGAGCTATGCAAACTGGTTTATGACAATGTTCAAGAAACATTAAAAAGTGAGAAAAAGATTCGAAAATTACTTAACACCAAAATTAAGGATGCTGTTTCTTCTAGAAAACACACAGCAAATGGGCACCCAGCTTCAGGAGGTGGACAAAGTATTTGGCCTAATAATTCCTCAAATAGTATAGACAATTGACGTATCTTTTATATTTACACGAGGAATGATATGTTTTAAAAGGCGATGTCTAATACTGTAGATGTTTATCTTCCATTATTATTGCATCTGTATATATAGCTATATCTGTTTATAGGAGAAACAAGTCCATAATTTCGTGTAATACATTAGCAAATTATTTAAAGTCGGATGCCAATAATCAAAAATCAAAAACCAATACAAACAAGATTGTTAAATCAACAATCACTTGTCAATTAAACTAGTCAACAAGTCATCCATTCGAGGTTATAATCTCCCAATTTCAATTTCTTGCATTTTGCAGAGTCTGATGCTTGTATCAAAAGTAACCCTCCAATATTACACTTTTGCCCACTATTTTGGGTTCAAACTTGTTCAAGCCTGCTTTTTGGCCAATCTTTATAGCCTCAAGGGAGGTAGCTTCTTTGTTCCCACCCCAAATTGGCAAAACTTCCACCACCAACTTCTGCACCAAATTTCCCTCGACCCCCTTCAAAATCTCCTCAAAGTCAACAATACCCCCTCTTAAATCCAGCAACACACTGCACAGTCCTTCACCTTTACAATGCTCCAAGATTGTCCCTAACTTCAATTCATCAAAAACCCGTGTCTCGATCCCCTTTTCAGATCCCACTCCTGTCTGTTGATCCGTGAATATGACCACCTTTGAAGCTGATTCTTCAATCTGAATCACTTGATTTGGATCTTTTGCAATTATAACTCGCAAAGGTTGGTTTGATTTGGGTTCTTTGGATTCAGGAACTGAATACTTTTTTAATGATTTTGAAGAAAGCACAACTGCATCGTGTTCTTGTAATAGCCTTGAGTAGTATCCACCAGCCTCCATGGATTCTTCCCCAAGATCATCTGAGAGACCACCATCGATAGTGAGAGAGTATCTGTATTTCATCAAGACATTGTTATGTACTTATTTGAATTGTTGCTTTTGTTTGTTTAATTGTTAAAACTGATGAATATTGTGAATATTGTTTGTTGTAGTGTAAGATTTTGTCTTATTCAGACTGTTTATTCGGTTAAGAAAACAAACTTTGTATATAGGATTTATCTAGTAAGCTATATATAGGTGTTTCTTTATGTTACATAAAGAGACATGAAAATGAGACTTATTTTCTCAAATACTCTTTGAAACATCACTTATCCATACAATACTTAACGACCTCAAAATAAAACTTACCTTAATGTAACAAAAGGGTTCCCAGTTTTCATTTGATGTATCCATGCCTCATTAAGCTTTTTGCAGAGTTCTTCTTCAACACCAACTGTTACATCAATTCCTGCATCTTGCAATTTAGCAACGCCCCTTGAGGCAACAATTGGATTTGGATCAACCATTCCCACCACCACCTTTTTCACTTTTGCTTTGATTAGTGCTTCAGAACATGGAGGAGTTCTTCCAAAGTGATTACATGGTTCTAAACTCACATATGCAGTTGAGTTCTCTGCCAATTCCCCAGCATCCCTTAAAGCAAAAACCTGTGAAATGGAATAAAAGAAGTAAGTCGTATATCATATATGTGAAAGTTAGAAGCAGAAATAGCAAATATTAAAGTAAGTACCTCAGCATGAGGTTGCCCAGCTTTGGGATGAAATCCTTCACCAATGATTTTCCCATCTTTAACGATAACACAACCAACCATGGGATTAGGGCTTGTATGCCCAATAGCTTTTCTAGCAAGCTCCACACATCTTCTTATATAAAATCCATCGTCATTATCTTTCTTATCATCTTCCCCTAGTGACGCTTCTTCACATGTACTCCCACCTAATCCAACGTGTCTCCTCATATTGTTTGATGAATCAGATACCCTTCTGGTTGAATTACATAGCCCGAATCTGTAATTCGAAAAGGATTGAACTTTAACAAACTGGGTTGAAGGTGGGTTAGGGTTTAAGCAGCGAAACGAAGATGAGGTTTTTGTGGGATTGAGATTATAATTTGAAATTGGAAGTGTTTGGGCATACATTATGAAAACCCCAACAGCAACAACTTGTGAATTTGAAGTCCAGGACGATGTCACCCGATTTAGAGATTAAAAAGGTTTTGAATCTCAAACTCGATAGTGCATTAGAAGTGAGTCAAGGTTGAAGATGGCCTAGTCCATGCCCTCAACAAATTCAAAGAAGAAGAAAAATAATAGATTATTTCTCGTGGCCTGGTTCATGCCCACAGCCCGGCTTTGCTCACCCAATTTTCTCTTACGATTTTCTGTGCTGCATTCAAGATATAAAATGGTGGATTAAATATTTTTTAGAATAAAATTAATTTCATTTTAATAAACTAAGATTATTTTAATCATTTTTTTAAAAGAAAAAGTTTCTATATTTTCATTTTCATTCTCAACTCTTTACTTATAAACTTTTTTGATTTTGTAATTAGCTACCATTAATCATCAATATCCAAATTTTAATTTAAAAATCTTGATGATTTGTAAGATTAAAATAACTTTTAAATAAATAATTATCTTTTAATATTTATAATTGTTTTTAATAGAGTAAAACATAAACATAAATTATATTTATTAAATAAATATTGGTTTACGTTGAAAAATTGGATTGTTTGGAAGATAGAGAAATTAGTATTTTTAATAGAAAAATTGGGTCGGATTGGATTGCTAATAATCAATTTAAAAATTAAATAATAATCAAACTTTCATACAATACTGTCTTTTATAGAATTTTAACTTTCATACAATAGGCTTTTTATGTAATTTATTTGAATATAGTTATGGAAAGCAAATATAGCCACACTAACATCAATTTTAGTTTGTATACAAATTTAGGCATTCTAAAAGTAATTTTCAACGTTTCAATGGTAGCTATGGAATAAAAAAGAAACAACTTTATTTATAAATACAAGCAATAGTCATCTAGTTAGATGAACTAATGCATTTCATATTCTCATACTCCACATCATATTTCACGTAACATATCATAATATATACCAACGCAATAAACTGACATGAAGAACATACAAAAGTATGCATATATACTGCATACATATACGTATATTTGTGTAAGTGTAACAAGTAACAACTCAGCTTTCATACGATGACAAAGCAAGAGCAAAACCTAATGCCCACCTTACTTTCTTCATTCTCCAAAATCTTCTCCAGTTCTGTTATTATGTCTTCAAACTTTGGCCTCACGTCAGGATTGCGGTGCCAACATCTTTTAAGAAGCCTGTCCCCATTTAAAAATAAAAATAAAAAACATAAATTAGAAAGAGTCAAATATTCTTTTCAAGATACTTTGACTTAATAAGTCAAATCTATAACTTTCAAGTTCATATATGACAAGATTTTTGTTAGGAATTCAACACCAACATCGTTCTATTGCTATACTTGTTTATAGTACTTGTTATGGGTGTTTAATCTATTTATCCGAATACATAAACATTTTAAAGATTCGTATCAATTTTTTAAGTTTATAAACTTTGTTTGACCTTAAAAAGCCAAATAACTCAATTTCAAAAGGGAGGGAGGAATCAAGACTTTTGGCTTCCGCATATGAATATTTAGTATATCTGTATATGTTATTAATTTAATGAGGAAACATGACTTAATCTGGTAAGCTATAGGAGTATTTACAAATATAGAAAGAACGACTTAATACATACAGAGTAAGTAACTTACATCCTTACAGGCTCCGGATACAAATATGAAGATAAAGGCGGCCTCGAGTCCTCGTATGCTCGTTTATCCGCCACATGCTCGGGTGGTTCTTCTCTATTTGATGGTCCTCCTTGAAACATCTAATCCCACATATAGATGCAACATTTTAATTTGAATTCTTTTAAGTTTTCAAGTCACATAACAAAAGCAAAAAAGTTGTCCAAATGTATCATTGATTAATTTTGTGTTTGAAGATTCAAAATCATTTTCAATTATTAGTCATTTCAAGATGATTTCAACTTTATTGTTCAAGTAACAAAAACTCAAACCAAATCTTGAATTCAAAGATTGACTAGTTTGACCATAAAAGTCGAAACATATATGAGAAGTGATCACTAGAACTTACTTCATGAACAATCAAAGCAAACGAGAAAACATCAACACTCTTGCCATAAGATTCTCGCCGATATACTTCAGGAGCCATATACCGATCTAAAAAAAAAGATCATAAAATCAATACGATTTCATGAAACTTTATTATTGCTTTTATTGTAATAAAAGTGGTACATTTTCATACATGATCCAGTTCCTCCAGTCATTTTGTAACCATAAACATCTTTCTCCTGTGCAATTTTGCTCAACCCAAAGTCTGTCACTTTAAGACGCCCCGCTTCATCTTGCAATACATTTCTAAAATATGAAGAAATCATCATTTCATTTCGGAAGTCTAAAACTTGAAGAAAAAAAAATCTTGACCCATTATTTGATTTTGACCTCCCTTGTTTTTTCTAACAACAATGAATGCATACATTACATATATACCTTGGGGTCAAATCCCTGTGTATTATAGCATGAGGTTTATGGTGATGAAGATAATTCATACCCCTGCACAATGTAACTCAAGTTTTCATATAAATTCTTCAATGACTCGAGAAAAGTTTGATGATAACATTGAAGATGAAATGAAATACCTTGCAATATCCAAAGCATAAGAGACAGCAGTCATCGAATCAAGTCTTCCTTTCTTCTTTAGAATGTCATACAAACTTCCCTACAAAATTCCAAATTATAAACAAATATCAAAGCCCATATATAAAAGAAAAGAACTGGAAAGGGTACTAATACAAATAGTCAAATACACATCATAAACAAAAAGACTAACATTTTTTAAATACTCAGTTAGGAATATCAAGCGATCCGAGTCTTTCAAGACACCAAGAAACTGCACTATGTTTGGGTGTCGCAACGTTTGCCATAACTCAAGTTCTTTCAAAAACGCTTTCCTGCAACATGTTTGACTTTCGAGGGTCAAACTCAAACGGACTAAATTCTCGATTCGAAAAGTACTAGGTTTGACTTTTGTTTGGTCAAAACTCACCTCACAGTTTCGCTTGATGCAATTGAAGACCGGATTGTTTTAGCAGCGACTTCTGTGCCACGCCATTTTACTTTATAAACTTCACCATACGCACCCTGCTGTCATGTGACATTGTTGACACGCGGGTTATGAAGTTCCTTTAATAAAAGATTGCTTCAAGATTTTATTTTTTTTCTTATAAAATATAAAGTATTTACTTCGCCAATAAGAATTGATTCCTTCATTCGAACTTCTGTGTAATGAATTTGGTAACACGGAGTTTGGGAATCGAGTCCAACCTATAGAAAAGATACTTTAAGTGAAATGAATTAATATTGAATTTGTAAAAGTAATAGGTTTGGCTTGAGGGTCAAACATAGATTACCGGATCAAGTCCTCCATGTGCCTCAAGGATTTTACATATTTCCAAGTGACCTAAGCTACGTGCATCCGAAAGTGGCTGCATACCAAAAGTGAATTTTAGATATATCTCTGTATCAGGCACACTATGTATCAGACACTTTTTGTAAAGTGTCTGATACATATTAAAAATATGAAAAATTACCGTGCGACCCCAACGGTCGGTAGAGTTGACATCAGCTCCTTTTTCAAGAAGTAAGAGAATGATTTCGGTGCATCCTTCACAAGCAGCTAAGTGAAGTGCTGTTCTTCTATCATAATCTCCTACATTCGGTTCTACTCCTTTTTCAAGCTCTTGCATCACTCCCCATTTGTTGCCTTTACCCGAACAATATAGAAGGCGATATGGCCCATCTGAGTCCGACTTTTGCACTTGCATTTGCTCCTACATGAATATGAAATTCATCAAACCTATGGAAAAAAAAACAGCAATGTATTTTCATTTATTTGTTTATTATAGCAACCTACTTTGATTTCTTTCTGTTATAGGATCATGCTTTGAAAAATCTATCCAATTATAGTATCTAAATACAAGGAAATTTTCAATTGCTATAATTAGGTAGATCTTTTAAAGTACCCGTCTCAATAAGATTTTTCCCCTAAATCTCCCAACTTGCACAAATTGTGGGTTTGCATACTCTTGTAGAATTAAACATTTCTTCAAACAAATAAGACATTTAAAAATCAACCAAAAAGTCAATATTGTGGACTTGCTTTGACTTTAATTGGTCAAACGAGTAACCATCAGAAATCCTAAAAAAATAGAATGTAGGAATGGATAAAAGCAAAAATGCTGTCTTGAATTATGCAAAATAGAGATCGACAATCTGATTAAATACTTCAAACAAATAAATTATTTGAACATATCATTTGGGATCCACAAAAATGAATTGCTTCACCACAAGATTCAAACTTTATCTCAACGCTTGATGACTTAGGAAATAAAATGATTATTACAAATACCCAGATCACATCTTTACCAAATTTTCACCAGAACACACGTTTTACAGTTCAATCACTTACATACACAAACACATATCATAAGTTGATAGATACTGAAATCAAATTAAAACACTAATAACTCACATAACTAGGTGATGATGAAGCATCCATGGCAACTCTGGTTCCAAGATTCTGTTGTTGAAGGTTGGAACGAAACTGTGTGACGATTTGCTATCAAGATTTATAAACCCACATAATTTTATGGCCGATGAGATTAAGGAATAGACAAATAAGAACAAATAAAATACTGATTTACCAAGAAATGGAAAAGGGTAAGAAGAAAAACATAGTGTGTTTCGCCATGGTTGATTGGTGGGGAACATTCTCACGAGCAAATGAAATTGATATTTTGGTGGGAAAATTGGGGGAGAATTTTGACGCAATTCGACTTTATTCTACGAACTTGGAATTAGAGATTCAATTAGCTGGCGTGTGGAATTGTTAAATTGAAATTCTATTTTATTAATTTCTTTTGTTAAAATTTATCATGTAGATGGATAAATATCAAATGATAATTTTACAAATCCTATCAAATATAACTAATTCGTTATCCTAAACTAAACCGCTTAATCTTAATTTTACGAATCCTATCAAATATAACTAATTCGTTATCCGATAAAATATTTTAGCAAGTATTTACTTCCTCATGTAAAAGCATCTCTCCGACTTTGATCAACGGTTTGAAAAATCCATAATAATGCAACATGGTCATCTTTCTCCGTTCTTTTTGTATTAATTATAAAGACATGTCCCAATTAATTAAAATAAACATTTAACCTCAATTGAATTCATACAACGAGAAAAAAATAAATAAAAAGGTCATAAAGAAAGAGACTTGCAGCTAATTACATCATCATCAGACGCCGGCAATTTAGGAACAGAAGTAGTAACCAACACCCCATCCACATTCGCCGCCTTATCCACATCAAAAACCACCGTGCTCAGCCCCTTTCCGACCACAAATATCTTCTTACCAATTCCAACAACCCGACAAGGTGGTCTAGTAAGTACAGCCGACAGCCTCCCAAAAGCTTCCCACTCCCTCTTATCTTTCCGCCACGTCATCACTCTAGTCCCTGAACTCTGATCCAACACGTACAGCGTGTCCTCCACTACAATAGCTGGGCCCCGCCACCCACACACCATGTCAGAATCTGCATGCTGCCACGTGCCATTTAATGGATCATACACCACTGCATAAACATGTGAAGACACAGCAGAAGAGCCACATTTTATATAGATTTTTCCGTTTAGGATTACAGAATCTTCTATTTCGGGAACAACGTTGGGATCCATGTGAGATGTCCATGTGTTTGTGTTGGAATCGAATGTGTCCCATGAATGCGGGTCGCTTGATTTTGACCCGAGTCCACCAATTGCATACATTTTGTCATCCATTGATTCACAAGCAAAATAACACCTGAATAAAAGTGTGTCGCTTTTATTGATAAAGAAATATTTACAAGTAAATTGCTATGAAAATAATACCTTGCAGTTGACAAAGGAGAAGATTCACTCCATGCATTCCTGCTAGCATCATATGAGTAAACTTCATCTGTAGCATCTTCAATCCACCCACATCCACCCAAAAAGTAAATATTTTTCCCCAAAACTTCAAATCCTACGCCTTTTCTTTTCAAACAATGAGGTGGAAGATCATGGATACGTTTCCAACCTTTTTTTGGTAGGTTTGGGTCTAACACATAACAACAAAGTTGCTCCATTTTGTCTTTACACAATGCATAAATCCAAGTTTCAGTCAAATTATGCTTTTCACGATAGGATTGCCATTGTTTACTGCAAACCAAATCACGCCATGTTCTTGAGACACATTTGAGAAGGGAATGATATCTACGAGGAATTCTTGCTAAACAGGTTACAGCAATGTCATCTGGGAGACCATTGATCAATGATGATTGTGTAGAAACAGTTTGATTTGATCCCTCTGATTCCCTTTGTAAAAGTTCCATATCTTGCAACAATTTAAATGCCTGTAACATACAATGAATGTCTAGATCATTGATCAATTTGAAGCCTAACTTGGTCACAGGCAAGTTTGTTTATATAGATCTATTCTATATAACACATAATTTTTTTGTATTTTACTTATGGAATTTCATTCAATTTACATCATACAAATTGAATCAATTTGCTTCAAGAGCAGAGAAAGTTTTGCAACAACAAAATTCATGTCCATTTCAAAATCATTAGATTACACCGATTTTGAGATAACATCAAGTACCATAACAGCATAATTGCAACGACACATTTTCGTGTCCTATCAAAATTCATTCGTTTCGTGGTGATATAACCTTAAATTTCATCCATTGGGGCTTAATATCTGCATCAATTGAATGAAAAACGCCTTTCAACCACAGGCATGTGTTCCAATTTAAGATCAGTGAAATGCAACGAGTATCTAGATCAGATTAAGTCCTAGGTTACAAAAACACGAATCGCAGTTGGATATGAACAAATTATATCAAAATGAGATAGAGATTAGAAAGCAAAACCTCACAATCAGGTGCGTCTTGACTTAGAACTGATCAATTCGGATTGATTCTTCCAAAATCCAGTTTTTCGGAACCCTGATCCCTTTTCTGATTATGTAAAAATGAAAACGGATCGATGAGTATTGGTACGTTAGGGTCACTTTTTGAGTTATACATTCCTGTGGGGTGAGAATGACACAAGCCATAAGATATTTAGGCTATTGTACTTTTTAATAAATTACACGAATCGTCCTGTCATATAAGTTTAATATGTCTTTAGTCCTTTAACTTTTTTTTTTTTTTTTTTTTCCGGATTGTTCCTGTGATGTTTTTTTATCG
Source organism: Lactuca saligna (assembly GCF_052625555.1). NCBI lineage: Eukaryota > Viridiplantae > Streptophyta > Magnoliopsida > Asterales > Asteraceae > Lactuca > Lactuca saligna. The sequence goes on along the minus strand of NC_136420.1, from coordinate 43,325,738 downwards.
AGGTTTTGGTACCTGAAATGAATATATTTCCTTAGCTTTGTTCTTTTCTCATTTAAACTTTTAAAACAATTATTAATATTATTATTTTTTCCGATTTAAACTTTTTAAAACAATTATTAATATTATTATTTAAACAAATGGATCCCACCCACCTTTGAAACATCATGTCATATATTATTTTAAATAACCTTTATTAAATAATTTCAAAATATCTCTAGAGTTCTAAATTTTACAGGAAAAAACAGTCCCAAAATTTCAATCATCAAAATAGTAAATAAACTTCAAATTTAAGTGTGTGGAATACGATCCAATATTTAATTTCCAAATTTAGTTCAGAAAAACATGCGTTCGTAGACATTAAAATAACGGTTCAAATAAAAATAGTATTTCATACACAACGAATACTCTTCTAAATGTCAAATAGCTTCATAATCTTCTAAGCTTCTACAAACAACTATTAACCTAAAAAAGAATGTCAACATAGTGGATTAGATTTTAAGAAGCCTAGTGAGTACAACCCGATGATTAGTCTTATAAATAGTAGACAAATGAACACTCAATATATATACAAATGTATCAACTCGTACATCTTCAAAATCACAAAACAAAGGGTATAAATTCATACTTTAGGACAAAGGGTACATGAACTCATAAACCAAAGCAAAGGGTATAATAACTGGCAATCAAATTCAATCTTTTTTCCATTATCACATTATTAAATTGATTGTCATTCATGAAGCACTTTGAAAATACAACTATTTGTGATATTTTTGAATATTTGGTCACTTTCGTGGTTAGCTCTTTCTATATTATATTTATTACTTGTCATCAAAAAATCAAAATATGTAGTTTAACTTAACACAATACAAATGCAACAATGAAAGTTGTAATGAGAAGTTTTCGTTGATGTATAAGTAAAATTACCTATTTAAAAAATTATATTCAATCACATGTATGATGAAAATTACCATTTCCATAATATAGAAAAGGAACCTTCAAATACAAATACTAGCAATTCAAGAATTATAATTGCATACATTCGAGAACAATCAATCATCTTATCTTTTTGGTAACTATTATCTCCAGTCTTTGAACATGAGTTCATTTATCTGATCAATTCCAATATCAGAGTAAGGCTCAATGGGTCGATCATCTTCCTCCAACACAGGATCACAACACACTGGTTCTCTACTGTTTTCATCTGTCAAAAATATAATTACAAAATCATACGTTTTCTTTTACCAAATTTTGAAACTGACACAAAATATGCAACCACGTTTTAACCACAAAAACACGTTAACATGGTTAAAGATTTCATCTAAAGATTAACTCACCGAATATTGAGTTGAATGATGAAGGAGGTGGAGTTGCCATAAAATTGAGGCCAATGTAGAATATGAAGATTGTTGCAATGATCACCATGGCATAAGCAGGAAGTGCCAATGCCCAATACCTGAAAAGTTAAAAAAAAAAAGCACATTATATAAAATTTTGTAATAAGTTTAATGGAAAAAAGAAAAGGTAAGATTATTTATCTAGTGCACACTTACTTGCTAGGATAGTAGAAGATACCAATGGAATGTAACCAAGGATCAGGAACATATGCCCATACCATGAAAATAACTGTTGGAACAACAAAGCAACATAATATTAGGATTCTCTGAACATAAAATGAAGTGTACAGAAGGAAGAATACCTGTGGCAACAACAGTTGAAATGGCTCCTACAAACCCATAAACTTCAGAAGGGTTAGGACCATGGTCTCCTGAAACACCTACACCTGAAGCCCTTTTGTTGTCTGCTTCAAAAACAGAGAAAGTTGTTCCCCTATTTCTAGAATAACTAAGAGTCCTTCTAGGGCTATTGAAAGAACGTTGATCTTCCATTGCCTTTTATACCCGTTAGTTACAAATACCAAATATTCATTACTCCAAGACTCCAAGTGAAAAACTCTGAAACATCGTGTAAGCATAAATTTGGATAAGAATGCTGGAATATCGATATCAAAGAAATTCAATGATTTCTTCTGCTTAATTGGGTTACTTTGTTATCAGTGATAAGTAGGATGGAATTACAGTAAAAATTCATGGAGTGCGCATACAATTTAGAGATTCAAGAACAATATATTTGGAAATACAAAGGTTCTCCTACTTAAAATCTCCAAAGCAACATCAATTCGCATAAAAAACTGCTATACCTTTACCGAATAAGATTCAGGACTAAAGTTAAGTAAAATTAATGAAAGATTATGTTAATAATAGTAACAACTAATTATTGGATTAGGATAGGGCTTTTGCTAAGCAAATTTAATAGATATTGAGAGATGGAGACTTGCCATTCTAGAGTTTGGGAAAGTAACGACGCCAGCAATTGAGAGTTCTTGACGAGATTCGTCGTCGAAGACGATGGATACGTTGTTGGCGATCGATCGTTGAATTGCAATTTGGAATAGCGGTGAGTTCAGATGTTGATCTTGAGTTCCTTCGGTAGTTCGATACTCGATAATCAATTGGACTGTGAATAGATGGGTCTTAAAAGGCCCATGAATAGAGCAATGGCCCATTAATAAGAGTCCGCTATAATAAAAAGTCCAACCTCCCATATAAAACTTGAATTAGGGTTTCATTTTTCTTCAGCTGCATCGGTAAAACGCTACAGCTGGAGGGAAAAATTATACGGTTTGTTCCCTAACAATGGCTTACCCTTGCATTCATTGCACGAATTCATGCGTGTTTCAATGTAAACCTGATATGATATGTTTGTCGCAAATTTTGAGTTCTTTACATTTCGAGCTTTCTGAATGAATCGTATGTGTGTTTGGAGTGCTGTAAATTGCTTATCGCTTCGTTTTACTTTTACTTATCCCGCATCTTCTTATAGTTCCGAGATGCATTCCATGTTCTTATAAGCTTACTGGTGTTTACGAACTTATCGGCACGCATAAATTCGTTTATATCTTGTAATTAGCTTCATGTTTAGTAAGAATATATACTGCGCATTTTGATTGTAGTCTGAGGCTTGTAGGTTTTTCAGGACATATTGAATCAAAATTGCATAAGCTAAGTTGATGATCTGTTGTAAGTGTATGATGCTCTGTGCTGATATATATGTTTATATTTTCAGGTTCCAATGGCTCCAAAACAGCCAAATACAGGACTCTTTGTGGGTCTAAACAAAGGGCATGTTGTCACCAAGAAGGAGTTAGCACCTCGTCCTTCTGACAGAAAAGGGGTAAGTAACAAATCATGATATCTAATTTGTGTTGAGTTTCTTTTGGTTAACTAATGGTTGTGCTTCTATGCATTATATATAGAAAACAAGCAAGAGATCACACTTTGTGAGAAACCTTATCAGAGAGGTTGCTGGATTTGCTCCTTATGAGAAGAGAATCACTGAGCTTCTCAAGGTTGGAAAGGACAAACGTGCCCTCAAAGTGGCAAAGAGGAAGTTGGGGACCCACAAGAGAGCAAAGAAGAAGCGTGAGGAGATGTCCAGTGTTCTTCGCAAGATGAGGTAACTCCATTCTTTAAAGCTTTACAAATACTGATATTGACATAGTATGATGAATGTTTTTTTATTGAGTATGATATTTTTGTATTGCATTGCATTGGTTTTTGATTTGATATAATATTGGGTCTTCTTTTTGTAGGTCTGGTGGAGGTGCTGAGAAGAAAAAGTGAGATTGAAAAGATAAAGATTTGTCTTTTGAATAGAGTAGTGGTTTTGGTATTTATTGAAAAAACCTTCTTGTATTATCTTTTTTGGATTTGAAAAAACTCGTGGTTCACTTTCTATTTGCAAATTTTGATATACCAACAGATGTATCAGAACAGAAACTTTTTTATGCAAGATCGATCAATAGATGTCCTTAGATTTGTAGGAAGTATTATAATGAAGGTTTAAAAGTACGGAATTGTGCCTAGAGGCATTTACTTTAACCTCACTTGGTGGAATTACATATTATTTTTAAAGACTATAGTCGAACACCAAGAAAAAGTATATTGCCATTTAGTGTAGGCTTTAAAAAGAAACTAACAAAAAAACTGAAGTACATTGCTATGTAATGCATGTATGAAAAAGAAAGAAAAGGAAATTGCATCTTTAATGGTATTTTTCACCAATTTCTTTGTAATAAACTACATAACACATCCATAGACCATTTGCTTCATAATTCCATCTTTAAGAGCCTCTAATAGCCTTTTTGCATCATTATTCCATTTAGACTTTTTTTTCCACCCTTCTTTTACACCATCTGAACCTATAGACATGAGATGTGTCATCCAATGATCAAGAAACCTAGTAGACCTCTATTTCATAATGAGATATGTCGTCCAATGATCAAGAAACCTTGTAGACTTCTATTTCACTGGTTCATTTCAAACTTAATTGAAGTATAGACATGAGGTACATTAACATCAAAAGGGCCACAAAACACCAAGAGTTTCATCAATAACAAACATTAATATAAAAAATATCCAAATGGTAACATAAAACATCTAATAATCAAGCACAAAATTGACCACGAAATACTGAGAAACATAATAACATCGATTTTATAGAATTGAGCTTACAATTACAACTTGAAAAAAAAAATCATTCTAATAACTAATGACAAAGCTGATACATAAACTCACTAATTTCAGAAAAGAACAAAAAAAGTCGAACCAATTACCTATGGAGAGATCAGACGGCCCGGGTTGAGTGGCCGGAGAGAGGAGTTGTGTCAAGCAGCTCTATGCTAAAGAACAAAGGGAGAACAAGGAGAGAAGTGTCGTTTGTGTTACACCCTGTTCCTGAGTTCCATTAAAGGAGAGAAAAAGAAAATGAAGGGAAAGAAAAATAAAGTGCATTTTTCTGTTCCCGAGTTCGAGAGAAAGGAAATGATAACTTTTTTTTGTGTTCCCGAGTTGTAGGGAAAAGAAATAAAAACTAAAAGTGAACAATTATACATTTGTCACATTTTTACTACAATTTCAAATATATACCACACAATTATCTTGAAAACAAAATTATGCCTAATCTTTTTAGCCACCTGTTGCCTTGCCTGACTCTCGACATCTTTACTTTTTTTTTTCCACATGATTACTTATAAAAGAATCATTAACGCTTCAGTCATTATTAATCAAACTTCAAGTATGTTCTTCATTGGTATTACTTTTTTAAACAAAACCAATACAAAGTGGAAAAAAAAAGACATAAAAACCCAACATGCATAACCTAATACATAACATGAAGTATATATAAAGCATAACAAGAATATGACCGGTTAAAGACAAATCAATAAGAAACCAATTTGAAATCAAGAATAATCAAACAAATTCCAATGTATGAAGTCAAACCAAAAACCAAAAAGTATAAAGTAAAACAAATAATAAATCAAAAACTATCATCCTAAGTAAGTCATTTACTTGCACTCATCATTTTTTTTTCAACAATTTTTTTTTGTATTTTAAATGGAACTCTAAATAATGTCCCTGCACCAGCTTGATTTCGAGACAAAAACATGAAAGCTTCGGCTAATTTATCGGGTTCAAAATCCATCGACTTTAATGCTTTATAAATTTCATCACCAATATACACCTCATGATAAGAGTTTTCGAAGATTTTGTTACATTCCTTCTTATTAAAAACCACATCTTTAACTCCACTCATAATAACATTGTCGAACAATTCAGATTCAGCTTCAGGTTCAATTTCATGTTTCCTTCTTTTCCTTTTTTTGCACTACTTTGCATCGGTGAAAAGAATGTAGGAGATAATACTTGAACATCATCATCATCGCCATCATGATCAATTTTTCGTTCTTTCTGAAGTGTTATGTCATTTCTTTCCAGTAACTCATCAACTTCTTCGGTCGTTTCTACTTTGATATCTATATGTTCAATTGAGCATTCATCTTTTTCGGGATTTCAGCATGCACCCCCGAAGCTCTATCTCTTGCAAATAAAGCTATCATTTCATTGTATTTTGCAATTTTTTTTGCTCTTCAACAAAATTGCATCGGGCTTTGACTGTAACACACAATCCCAAATATAATTATTGGTAAGAAAAACAACATAAATGTATATAGAACTAAGTAAAATGCAATACGAAAACCAGGTGCGGGACCAGAAATTTTTGTCCGGAGTAACACAATTTTTTTTCTATAAAGAGTAAGGGTCAATCCAAAGATTTTTCATGCCCATGAAAAACTATGTTTGTTCTATATATGCTATATAAAGACAAGTTATGATGTGAAGGATCTTATTTCCTTAAAGCATGATGTTTTGTGAACCATGGTATAACGTTTTTACTTTCTTTGATGTTAAAGTTGAAATGGATCGAGTAAGATCAAAATTCTCAATGTTAAAGTGGTATTAGTGTTGGTACAACCTGCATCAGTTTTATATAGATAAGTCAAAAAAATTGATATGTAAAAAAACAAGAAAGAGTAAAAAAAAGGTATTTTACTTGATCAATCCATGGAAATAACCCTTCTTTTAGTTCATCAACATAGCAACATAGCGTGTTGTATGTTGTAGCTTTCTCCTTAAGGACACTAGTTTTGATCCATATTCTCTTATTTCCAATTGTGATGGTCTCAATGTTGCAATATCAAAAGCCATTTGTTACTCATCATAATTTCTAAACAGATGGATAATTATAAACTTTAATTTAATATGATTTTGCAATATAAAATAAAGTTCAATAAAAGAAAAAGAATAGAAGCATCCTTGAATCATGTAATAAGTTATAACTCTCTAAGATGCAAAAAGTAAAACATTTGTAAATTAAATATATAATCTAGCTATCACCCACGTAAGTCCACCTATTTAGCATCATCTTTGAACTTATATTTTTCAATAACCATTTCAACCAAACTAATACACTCCACGGATTTGGCACAAAGTACGAGATTATCTTTATAAGTCACATTCATGAGTATAAATTTCAGGTAAGGATGAACGAATATAATTTCCTTAAATTAATCAAATATTAATCATAATCATAAATCTACACCAAACACTCTGGAACGCTATGTAAGTCAAGGTAAGAAATCTAAAAACCTAGAACTATTGAATCAAATCAAGGTTACTTTCTAGATCTGACTTTAAATAGTAGTAATTAGGGTTACCTTCGATTACAAATTGGAGAAATTAGGTTTACCTTCATCTTCGTTTATTAAGGGCATCTTCATTTGATTCGTTCTCTCCACCCCTCTTCTTCTTCGATCAACCCCATTCCAGTCCCTAGGGCCCTGCCCCTTTCAGAGTAAGTCATAAGCATCGATTTTGTGAAGACGATGGAGATGACCAATAAGACCTAGGGATCGATTTCAGTCCCATGTCCCTTTACCTTTGACTTTGTGAAGACGAAGAAGACAAAGCAAAGATGGCTAGGATAAGGAGTAGCACAAACCGTAGCACCTTACATAATCACCGACGACATCCAAATTTTTTGATGGTTCTTAGACATATATGAGGGGTAGCACGGGCTACCCCTAGCAACTAGCTAGTTCTGTCACTGACGAAAACTTACATTAATCTGGTTAGACCACACTTCTTGATCTACTTCAATTAGCTGTGTTTCAGAATTCTAACCGAACCCACTCAATGAAGTTCCACGAAAAATGTCATACCATTATGAAAAACCCGATTTTAAAGTTTTCAAACGATTCTCTAAATGATTTTTTGTTAAACTCTTCCCAAACTTTGCATTAAGCTCCTCCACCATGTTAGTGTACGCTTGTGGGATGAATGTCACACTAATCCTTCTTCTATTATCTTGTTGTGTCAACATAGATTGAATAAAACAATAATCCATCCTATCTGTCCATTTTATTTGTTTTTTCTTACCAACTTGTTCTTCCTTGATCATCATCACCTGCGTAGCAACATAAATAAACGAACCATACATTGAAAACATAAAAAGTACATACTTAGAAACTATACAAGTATAAATAAATAGCATTTTCAAAAGATAAATAACACAAATAAAGTCAAACACTAACGATCCATACAAAATCAAATTGAAATTCTATAATGAAAAACTATTAGCTAAATTGACATATCTATCTCATGGTTTGGATTTGGTAAGTAATCAGCCCACATTTGATTTGCAATTAAGTTCCTCATTTGCTCTGCTGCAACATTACCCCCAAGTGTCTAACGATCCATACAAAATCAAATTGAAATGCTATAATGGAAAACTATTAGCTACGTTGACATATATATCTCATGGTTTAGATTTGGTAAGTAATCAGTCCACATTTGATTTGCAATTAAGTTCCTCATTTTCTCTGCCGCAACACTACCCTCATGTGTCTCTCTTAAATTATGTCAACACTTCCTCTCTTGGTTCACTTAACACCTCTTGTAGAACCTCATCTTCAATATTTTTTTGTCTCGATCTTCTTCTATCAAAAATTTATGTAAAATACAACATGCCAAGAAAATGTCTCATTGTGTTTCACAAGAATAAAAAGGTTCCCATGTACTTCTAATGATATGAAACCTTCTTTTTAGAATACCAAATGCCCGCTCTATAGTATTACGTAATGAAGCATGACGGAGATTAAACAAATATCTTGCATTCTCATGGGACCAAGCATAATACTCTTTCAAATGATATCTGGCACCTCTATATGGTGCCATTAGTGTAGTTGTATGAGGCAAACCAATGTCTACCAAACAATACCGGCCTACAAATAAGTCGTAATTAGTTATGTATTAAAAATCACATTGCATACAAGAGTACTTTTGGTATTAAAAATTACTTGTTGGATTACTAGTTTATCTTCTCTAATGAGTGCATACTTTAGTATCCTTATGTATAATGTTGTACCCTCCCGACCACTTAAAATGTACATAAACTTTTAAGTTCAACGTATAAGTAGCTAAGACATTTATTGTAGGGTATCCCTTGTGACCACAATATTTAGGGGCACATTTGTTAGGTATTTTGACATGGACATGTGTCCCATCAATTGCCCTATAAAATTCTTGAAGTAAGGATAAAATCGTTTTTTTCCTTTAATTTCTTTTTGTACAACATCACCTTTTGGTTGTTGAATATAACCACTTTCTAGTGATATAATTGCTCGGAGAACTTTATGGAAACACCTACTTGTAGTGGATTTAGAGTGACCGTACACCCAAGTGACAAATCAATTTCTAAAATTATTACCCACAATGTGCAAAAATCTTGCAACATGCTCTTCAACGGACATGCATTGAGTAGCTCGAAGACCACCATCATGTTGTAAGATAGTGCATAATTTCTTGAAGTCCTTCTCACTCGTACAAATAAGTTCATGGCATTGAACACCATTTGAAAGGTCGTGTAGCAACTGTTCACGTATACATCAACGTCTTAAACTAAGTTTTTTTAGAAGGTAATTTGGGACGGTTTGTGTTGGCAAGTGCACATTGTTTCAGAATAGCCATTGTTGTTATATGTACTCAAGGCTTAACATCGTCTCTTGATGGTTCCGACTGGATTGAGCTGTGTGATCACAACAATGAAGAAATAACGTTAATCGACGTCCGAGAGGTGGTCTCGGAACGAAGATCTGACGGTCTAGTTAGTATGAGTCTATGTGGGAGTATGGAACATGATCCCAACAGTATCCTTTGTCCCGTATGGGCCAACAGGACGTGCAGGAGTCCCATTGGTGGATATTGCACCACTAGTGGTCATTTGCTATAGGTGTGGAGGAGACAGAGGACAACGCTCTGAGTGTTACACTTGTCACTTTGGGAAATGATTAACTGTGTTTTGGCTTATTACAGACTGGAGATTATTATCTGTAATTAGACCTGGGTGCGCCAGAGCCAAGCATCAAGGTCCTAGTGTAAGACCACATGTAGCGCCCGCAGATTCGGGCTAGTCATTTTAGCAATAATAAGCGTTAAAAATGACATTTTTCATAGAATATTATTTAGCATAAATAATCTTAACCAAAGTTATAGTATATGTCACAAGGATTCCGTACATATAAAGAATGCTGAAATTTGACTTATAACTAAGAAGTTATGACCCATTGAAGTTTTGCGATTAAACCGAACCGGCTCTAAGTAACGTAAAATGTGATATTTTTGATAAACTACATTTTAGCCTTAGAAATCTAAACAAAAGTCATAGTATATGCTAACCCGAGAGTGTACATATAGAGAACGTCCAAATCTGACTTCGTTTGAGGTATTGATTTGCAATTAAGTTCCCCATTTTCTCTGCCCCAGTACTACCCTCATGTGTCTCTCTTAAATTATACCACACTTCCTCTCTTGGTTCACCTAACACCTCTTGTAGGACCTCATCTTCAAGATTTTTTTTTGTCTCTATCTTCTTCTATCAAAAAGCCAAGAAAATATCTCATTGTGTTTCACAAAAATAAAAAGGTGCCCATGTACTTCTAATGATATGAAACCTTCTATTTAGAATACCAAATGCTCATTCTATAGCATTACTGTGACATCCCCAAAATCTCGGCCAGAAAAGACCGATTTTCATTTATGCTTTAAAAATAAATTCAGAGTAAATCCTTTTGATTTGAAAGAGTTGCGGAATTTGTTCCCAAAAACAAAACATGATAAAACAATGTTTACCAAAGCATTTCATAAAAGAAATGTATTTTTCATTATATAATCAAAACTCGGGGTGTCATGTTCCGATATAGACCAACAAGCATAAACGATAACATTACAAGTCATTCAACAAATATTTACATATACAGACTTGTAAACAAAACAACTTGATGGTTCATCCATCTTACGCCCTTGCGCCACTTCCTGTAATACAAATAAAACTGAGTGGGTCAGGCTTGGGAGCCTGGTGAGCATATAGGGTTTTCAATCCACAATAAATAATTAAATTAATTATTATCAACCAACAATAACCCAGTTACCTATTCCCGTTATTCTCACTTTATGTCCCTAAAATAACTAACACAAGGGACCTAATCTAAGAATATTTTCATCGGGGTGACAACACATGCTGCGGGGTTTCCTCAGCAATATAAGTCAAATAAGGCAACCATGAGGGGGATGTAATACAGCGAATGAACACCCAAGTTCATTAACACCTACAGGTTATGAGCCTGCTAGCGTTCCACTAGACTGTCTAGAAAAGTTTGTGGTCGTCATCTAAATTCCGCTAGATGACTGGATCAAAACAACAACGAGGCCTCTCATCTGTTTATTACACACCAACTATCTACCCATGTTCTACCCAACATATTAGTAGATAAAAATATACATATTTTCAAAACCTGTATAGCATGCTTGATCAATACATTTTCCATATAACAGATGAGGCACACACACATAACACGTATTTCGTATAGAAATAATCAGATCTGTAAGATAGAAGAAAGTGAATATACATTCACACACATAACAACAAAATATACACATAACACGCATCTCGTATAAAATACTTCATAGTTATACGTTATGAGAAAGTAACAACGCATTCACATGTATAAACGATAATAAACTTAATACCCTCGAACCATACTTGTATTATTATTGCGTTTATGAAAGGTAGTATACACTCACTTGATCAGAAGATGATCGGACAGCACTACGACTTGCAGAAGTAGTAATCCACAGTAGATCTGGAAGATCTCCACAAAAATCGAACTTCTCGCGGGCAGAGCTTCGGCTCGGAAACCGCACTTCTCGGGATCTTCGGGATCTCAGGACTCGCTTCGGGACTCGGGAATGATACCGGGGCTTTGGGATATTTCTTGCACGAAAAACGATGCAAAAACGCGAGAAAACGGGAAGAAATGAGCAACTAAATCGGCTGCACTTGACTTCCTTTTATAGGGGCTGGATCTGCGATTTACGCGGGGCGTAACGGGGATAAGGCCGGTGACTCCCCCCCCCCCCCCCCCCCCCCCCCCCGATAATATCAGCGAATTTTTATTTAAATTAAATACCAAATTTATTAAATAAACTTCAAAAATTCATATCTTCCTCATACGAACTCCGTTTTCGACGCTCTTTATATCCACGCGTATGTGAGACTACGATCTACAACTTTCGTTTAGACTCCGTCGGCTAATTTTGATTTTATTTTTTATTATTTATTTTTAGTAGGCCGGGACAGGAAAACTCCGTTATAAAATCATAACTTCTTCATCCGACGTCCGTTTTCGCCTATATTTTTATCGTTTTACTACAATTAATGAGATCTTCAATTCTCATTTAGATTGTTTCGGCTAAAAACCGCTCGGTCTCAAATCGAGCATTTAGGCTGCATACTACTAAGTCGAAACTTCGAAAAATCATAACTTCCTCATACGAAGTCAGATTTGGGCGTTCTTTTTATGCACGCTCATGGTTTGACATACTCTACGACTTTCATTTAGATTGCTAAGGCTAAATATCGCTCTAACGTAAATTCACTTTTTACGTCGCGCTGTGTCGTGCCAGTTTTGTCGCGAAACTTTGACAGGTCATAACTTCCTCGTTATAACTCGGATTTCGGCATTCTTTATATCTTCGGAAACCTTGTTTCAACTACTACAACATTATCTAAATATATCAAGTTTATTTTACACTTAAATTTTGACGCTTATTTTTATTCTTAATTAATCAAACCACATAATTAAGCAATTAAGCACAAAACACATAATACTCAAATAATACAATCTTATTATTTCAAAACGGGTTACAAAGGTTAACCTAGACCATTACATTGCTAAAAATGGCATGCCCGGAAACACATGCGTTACAATTACGTAATGAAGCATGGTGGAGATTAAACAACTCTCTTGCATTCTCAGGGGACCAAGCATAATACTCTTTCAAATGATACCTAACACCTCTATATGGTGCCGTTAGTGTAGTTGTATGAGGCAAACCAACGTCTACCAAACAATACCCGCCTACAAATATTAGTTATGTATTAAAAATGAGATTGCACTCAAGAGTACTTTTGGTATTAAAAATTACTTGTTGGAATTACTAGTTTATCTTCTCTAACGAGTGCATTTTTTAGTATCCTTAAGTATAATGTTGTACCCTCCCAACCACTTAAAATGTACGTAAACTTTAAGTTAAACGTACAAGTAGCTAAGACATGTATTGTAGGGTATCCGTTACGACCACAATATCTAGGGGCATCTTTGTTAGGTATTTTGACACGGGCATGTGTCCCATCAATTACCCTGTACAATTCTTGAAGTAAGGATAAAATCGTTTTTTCCTTTAATTTCTTTTTGTACAATGTCGCCTTTTGGTTGTTGAATATAACCACTTTCTAGTGATATAATTACTCGGAGAACTTTATGGAAATACCTACTTGTAGTGGATTTAGAGTGACACTACACCCAAGTGACAAATTGATTTCTAAAATCATTGCCCACTATGTGCAAAAATCTTGCAACATGCTCTTCAACGGACATGCATTGAGTATCTCGAAGACCACCATCATGTTGTAAGATAGTGCATAATTTCTTAAAATCCTAGTCACTCATACAAATAAGTTCACGGCATTCACCACCATTTGGAAGGTCGTGTAGCAACTGTTCATGTATACATCATCGTTTTAAACTAAGTTTTTTAGAAGGTAATTTGGGACGGTTTGTGTTGGCAAGTGCACATTGTGTCAGAATAGCCATTGTTGTTATATATACACAAGGATTAATGTAACACTCCAAATCATGTATACTTTTAAACCCTTGAAGAAATCAAATTTTAATATAATAGTCCCTTAAGTACGTTGGGCGTAGTTATGAGTATGCATAGCACACTATGCATGGATGATCGCGGAGTGGCAGCACGTACGCTGGGTGTACGTGCCGAATGGCCAAACCCTAATTTTCAGACTTGAGGCATATCTAAACATCCTTAAGCCCCTTACACTAAACCCTAGAGAGCCTACATAGCCTTATAACGTCGTTCTACTCCAGAGAGAGCTTGTGAGACCATTTTGAGCTTAGAAAGGGTGTTGGTGGCCATTTTTTAGTGACATTATAGAAGGAGAAGTTGTCAAGGAAGCTTGGAGTGACATTGAGCTTCAAGAATCTGCATCTAGATCACCTTGAGGAGCTTCTGGATGTATAACGCTTGCACCTTTCCACCTTAATCACTAGATCTAGCTAGGGTTTTCTAGTTTCGTCCCCTTTGTTGATTTTAGATCTTCTCTTGTGAGTTGAGCAACTCCATAAGATGGGAATGTTAGATCTGAGGTCCTTTGGTCCGTTTTTAACATAAAAATGAAGTCTTGGTGGGTGTTTTGACCTCATGAATGGGTTAAGAACCTTAAAAAGGTCTTAATAGGGGTGTTGGGAACATATGAGACATGCAAAGGCATAAAGTTGCCAACTTTATGCCCTAGGTCGTCTTAATAAGCTTAGATCTGACTTTTAGATGTGAGGGAATCGAGTATTAAACACTTAATGGAGAAAGTGCTCAGTCTGTTAGTACAATGGTCGTAACCTAGTGTACGCAACGCGTAAGTCCCAGAGACTTAGTACGCTAAGCATACGCACCACAGATGGGCTTGGATCTGTTTTGGGCCTTTGAACTATTGGGCCTCAATAGGTCATTGGGCCAGGTTGTATTTTTGGGATGGTGGGCCAGTTTATCTGTTTTGGGCCATGGGTGTTATGATTGGGCCTTATTGGGCCATTAGGCCCATTAATGGTTTTTGGACATGGACTTTGGGCCCATTAACAAAGGAAGAATATTTGGGCCTTTGTAGAAGGACTTAGAGTTTGGGTTTCCCTTTAATTATGTGAAGCCCTAACATTGGTTAATATTATTATTCAGCACGGGAGGTTACAAACAGTTAATATGGCAGTTTCGGATTCGTTGGATAGAGGTGAGTCTTCTCACCATACCAATGGGTCTAAGGCATCAAGGTCGGCCTATTTTATGTTAGGTTATTATGTATGTTATTGCATGGAAGACCCCGGGGGGAATCTGTGGAAATTGGATATAAGACCATGTGGGGTAGCCCATGAAATTCCCAGGTTAAGACCATATGGGGTAGCCCATGACACAATGGTATAAGACCTTGGGGGGAGCCCACGACATCCTTACAGGTTTATGTTTGTGTTATATGTAGATATTTATGTGATATATGATATGTTATGTGATTATGTATGTTATTGCATGGAAGACCCCAGGGGGAGCCCGTGGCAATTAGATATAAGACCATGTGGGATAGCCCAAGACATTCCCAGGTTAAGACCATGTGGGGTAGATAATGACATAATGGTGTAAGACCCTGGGGAGCCTACGACATCCTTACAGGTTTATGTATGCTTGGCTTGTGTGATATAGGTAGCTTTTATAACTAACATGATATGTGATATGTGGATTGTGTGTGTGGTATGCTATGGGAAACTCACTAAGCATTAGCTTACATGTTGTGGATTTGTTTCAGGTACTTCAGATCCCAAGGGCAAGGGCAAGGCGTGATGGCGTAGCGTGCACTCTCTCTCAGGCATTTTCACGGGACACTCTGATGTTTGGAATAAAAGTTGTATTTGACTTATGTTTTGAAAACAATTATAACTGGATTTCTTGATGTTGGAAATGTGTTTGATTATTCAAAAATGAAAATTTTCTTTGTAAAAATTGGGTCGTTACACTTAACACTGTCTCTTTATGGTTCCGACTGGTTGAGCTGTGTGATCATAACAATGAAGAAATAACGTTAGTCGGCGTCCGAGAGGTGGTCCAAGAACAAATCTCTGACGGTCTAGTTGGTATGAGTCTATATGGGAGTATGGAGCATGATCCTAATAATATCCTTTGTCCCGTCTGGGCCAACAGGAAGTGGAGGAGTCCTATTGGTGGATCGTACACCACTAGTGGTCATTTGTTATTGGTGTAGAGGAGACAGAGGAAAACGCTCTGAGTGTTACACTTGTCGCTTTGAGAAGTGATCAACTGTGTTTTGGCTTATTATAGATCAGAGATTATTTTCTGTAATTGGACCTGCGCATGCCAGAGCCAAGCATCAAGGTCCTAGTATGAGACCACGTGTAACGCCCGCAGATTCGGGCTAGTCAATTTAGCAATAATAAGCGTTAAAAATGACATTTTTCATATAAGACTATTTAGCATAAATAATCTTAACCAAAGTTATAGTATATGTCACCTGGATTCCGTACATATAAAGAACGTTGAAATTTGATTTATAACGAAGAAGTTATGACCCGTCGAAGTTTTACGATTAAACCGACACGACTCTATGTAACGTAAAAAGTGATTTTTTTGATAAACTACTTTTTAGCCTTAGAAATCTAAACAAAATTCATAGTACACGTTAAACCGAGAGTGTGCATATAGAGAACGTCCAAAAATTGACTTTTGAGAAAGTTACGATTTTTCTAAGATTTAACATAGCAATATACTATCCGAAAATTGAATTTTAGATCGATCAATTTTTAGCTGGCACAACCTAAAAAAGAATTGAATATCTCGTTAATATGAGCTCAACGATATAAATAAAGTTGAAAACGGACGACAGATGACAAATTTATGAATTTTTGATGGACTTTAACTGTCTAAGTTTGTTAAAATATAACTTTAAAAATAAAGTCAAAATTAGCCGACGGATTCTAAATAAAATTTTTAGATCACATCGCTACCTAGGCTTGGATATAAAGAACGTAAAAAACAGAGCTTGTATGCGAAAGTTACGAATTCTAGAAGATAATTAATTTTTGGGATTAACCAACGAGTGACACGTGACAAGATCTGGGCACTACTTCTTCCCCACGACTTCGCACAAGATCGTGACACATGGCATGCGTACACCCAACGTACAACAGTACGCCCCGCATACATCTAAATTATGCCCAGCGTAACTCGGATTCTCAGCCTATAAATAGAGCTCGTTTTCAATCATTTTTCTTACACCTTTATTAACCAATCTCTCCCAAACACCGCCAAACCACTATTCTTTCCCCTAGCACCTCCTAGGTGTTAGTAGTGTGTAGCAGCCGGAAACCAGAATGCTAAATAAGGAAAAATATTATGCAAATTGAAGGTCTACTCGTCGAGTCCAAGGGGGACAACTCAACGAGTAGAAATAAGCTTTTAGGACGCGAGTTGAGAAACCAACTCGACGAGTTAGGGAGGACCAACTCGACGAGTTGGTCTGGTTTTAGGAAACCCTAAATTCGGGGTTTGCACCATATTTAAGCATCTTAATCCCCATCTTATGGCTTCATTTCCATCCTCCAAGTCCTAAATCCTAATCCACGAAACCCTAGAGCATTTTGTGAGTATGTGAGCCATTCTTGAGTAATTTTTGTGTGTTCTTGAAGCTCGAAGAAGAAGAAGGAGATAGGAGGTTCAAGGAGAAGATAGTAGATCCAAAGACATCCTTCTATCCTCATCATTTTATGGTAATCAAGTCTCTAGCTTGGATATTAGTTCATTAGATCTCTTTAGTTCCATTTTATAAGGGTTTTGGTTTAAGAATCTTGATCTTTGGGACATGGGCATCCCAAGCGGCTTACCTTTCAGAACTGGGATCTAGAAGGGGTTTCATGGCATAAAGGTGAAAACTTTATGACCATGGGTGCCCCATGCAAGATTAAGGATGTTGTTATGGCCTTTTAAGCCCCAAAAGCCCGTGCATGGAAGTAAAGTCTGAGACTTTACGTGCTCATTTGGTGTGTAGGACCTAGATCTCGGTTTTCATGCTTTGGGTTGGAGTAATAAGGCTTTTGGACAAAGATATATGTCTTAATGAACTAGGGTTTTAGCTAAACCCAATAAGTAGGATTACTAGGAGGTAAAGTTGGAAACTTTATCCTTAAACGAGCATTTCCAGGGTGTAGATGGAGTATGGACTTTGGATCTGGAGAGTAGAGGCTTAATATGTTAAGATGGACCAAATAGACAAAGGAACTCATCGAGTCCATAGAGGAACTCGACGAGTTGAGTGGTTTTACCCTTATAAGGATTCTTAGTTTTTGACTAAGTGATTTATGTGAATGATATATGTGGAGTCATTGGAGCAGCAGTCGGAGATTCCTCACACGAGATTTCATCAACCAACTTGAGAGGTGAGTTTCCTTCAGTAGGAACGGGTGTAAGGCACCAATGTCGGCCCATGTAGAGTAGCTAAGTGTGGGTTGGGCCCGTATCTTAGAACCATTATGTTTAGTAGCTAAGTGTGGGTTGGGCTCGTATCTTAGACTTGTTTATGATTAGTAGCTAAGTGTAGGCAGGGCTCATATCTTAGTATTACCTGAGTATGTTTATAAACTGGTAGATTATGTTATACTTGTTGTCTGCATGAAACTTGTATGTATGTTTAGTTAGCGGAGTGTGGGCAGGGCCCCGGGAGCGTGGCTGAGGCTCGTACCTCCTAGCCAGCTGAGTGTTGGCGAGGCCCGTATCTCTTAGTTAGTAGAGTGTGGGAGAGGCCTATATCTATGAGATAGATGAGTGTGGGTGAGGCCTGTATCTTATAGTTAGTCGAGTGTAGGCGGGGGCCTGCATCTCCTTAAGTGAGGGCGAGGCTCGTACCTCCTAGCTGCATGTTATGTGTTATGTATATAATATGGGGTAGTTTGGGGAGACTCACTAAGCTTCATACTTATAGTTTTCATTTTTGGTTTCAGGTACTTCCAGTAGCAAATGGAAGAGCTCGGGGTGATTGCAGTGCACACACCATTCATTCAGCCTGAGATGTTTTAGACTCTGGTATTTTCACACATGGTTTTGATACATTACATTGAAATAATGATTTTGTGATACATTACTTATGTTTTTATGAGATGATGGATTTTATTTATGGTTTTATGAATAATTAGCAACGGAATTTTTGGACCATATTTTTGGGATGTTTCATAGCGAGTATTGGAGCGCTAGAAGGCCTCGAGAAGAAGAGCTTCCGGTTCAGAAGTTCTGCCCGCATAGAGCCCAGTTTCTCGCTAAACCCCTCTGTAAGTGAGTTATGCTTACCATACTTTAAGTATAACTTACGTTTAAGTTCATTATCGTTATTATGAACCTATAAACAAGATTTATCAGTGATTCCAAGTCGTTATATTGATTGATCTACTTACGTGGATGATGTCTAGGTTGGATTTAGTGAGGTGTTTATAGTGAAATGTCCAAACAGTATACTTCGTATGCTAAACGGACCCTACCTCCAATATGATCCATTTGGTTGTTCCTTACTTAATAGATCTTGAAGTAGACTTTGAGTTAATGATAAATCTAGACTAATACTTAGTCGCAATAAATATTAGACTAAAACTTAGTGATAATAATACTAGATTACGTCGATGGAAAAGACAATTGCTAGAAGCGAAGCGCTATCCGAATTTCGAGTCGTCACTTTAACAAGTGAGTGCATAGTTACTTTCATCTTACATATAGATATGAATTATTTAATATTAATACATGCTTTATGTGCTTATTATCTGTGTTCCTAATATCTATGCTAGATGAAGGATTTATAAAAGTTTTACGTTATTTAAATTGTATATGTATTTTTATACCTATAAATATATTTGGGAAAGATCGATAGATGAATGATGAGAGATGAAAGATGATATAGATGATGAAAGGTAAAATATGATGAGAAGCCTTTACTTTAATGATGATCCAATCATCTAGCAAAGTATAAATGACGACCATAGACTATTCTAGACAGTCCAATGGAACGCTAGCAGACTCGCAACCTGTAGGTGTTTATGAACGATGTGTTCACCAGATGTACTCTAAAAACCCTAGCAACTATGGACTTGGTGCCTAATGGATAGCATTGGCAGTTGTGCCTAACAGATAACCTCAACAACTATGGACTTAGTGTCTGTTAGATAAACCCTGACAACGATGGACTTTGTGCGTATTCCTTAGGAAAATCCTTAGGAATAAATATGGAAGAATACAAGATTCTTAGGGTAGATCCTTAAGAATAAAGAAGATAATGGGGATGAGTAATAGAGTTAAATTGTTTAACATGAAGTATGTGAAGAAACAAATTAACTATATTATTGTGGGTTGAAAAACCTATATACTCACCAGCTTTCCCAACCTAACCCATTCAGTTTATTTGTATCATATGTATCGATGCGAAAATACATTACACTGAGAGATTAAAGGAGATGTAAATAATTAGTATAAATGAATGTAAGGTCTGTTTATGTTTATGTTTTTGTGTTGACGATGACATCCCAATGTTTTAATATAAATAAAATACATTTCTTCGAAAATGCTTTGATAATATATTTATCATATTTTTTGGGAAAAATTCCGCAATAGTATTCTTCAAAAAGGATACTTTGATTTTAAAATAGGCATGAATAAATTTTTTAAAATGACTGTGAATTTGGGGATGTCACACCACGAGGGCGAGGGTTCGGGGTTGACACTAGGCCGGGCAGTGACCGTTAGCTAGGTCGTCCTTGAAGTTCTGTTATCTTTAATGTATTCCTAGAGGGATACATTAACAAGTCCCTAGATTAGTAGATGTCCACGTTGGCATATCATAGTTGAGTTGTTCTAGTCTTGAGCATGACACGTGTTTGGTGGAGATGGACTGGACGTTTGCTGATTTGACGAAGCCGTCAGCAAAGACGGTTTCATCATAGAGACGGTTGGTTATCCCTGCTCCTCATTTAAACCTTCCTTACCAGGAATAGTTTTCTTTTTACTCTTTCGTTCTCAACTGCTTCCAATTTCTCTTTACTTACTCTCTCTTCTATCTCATGTTTGCACTAAAAAAAGCAATGGCGAAACCATGATTTGGAATTTAGCTGACATTAGAAGAGTTTGAGGCTTTGTAAGTTCTCTTTGGTTTCATGTCGGATCATGGAGTATAGTTTCCGAGAAAGGGAGTTATCATCAGTTGGCTGCCTTTAGACAAAGTTAGAATCCCATTCCCAATCTTTGAAGTGGTGTTGCGGTTGCCAACAACTGATTTATTTGATAAAATCATGCGCCGGTACGGTTTCTATATGGACGATTTAACCTCCAATGTTGTGAACAAAATCATTGGGTTCAAACTGGCTTGTCGAGCCCTTGGTGTACTTCCTCAATTCTGGGAGTTTAAGCCTTACTTTAACTCGTCTACACACTCTGGTTTCACACCTTCTCTCAGAGGTGAAACATCCACGCATTCATCATTAACTAGAAGGTGCCCAAGAAGAACTAGCCTGACAATTTGTTGGGGGTAAATAGCAACCTGGTTGGTTTTGGTTATCCTCGAGTGACCACTTTCTCTGACCGGGCGCCACAACTGTTGGGCGCCAGTCTGACCGTGGTGTAGGCGTTGAAGGGTATCTACATCGTCGGTGAGGATTGCATCATGGCAGCAACGAGAATGAGCACTGCCTGGCAGGACTAGGGGATGATACACCTGTTTTACATGGATAATGATGGTAAGTGGTCTTCTCTTCTTCCCCCTCCCCCGTTACTCTTTTTGGAAGACGAAAGGGGGTTGCTAATTCATTTGTTGTTTGTATTCGCAGGTATTGAAATGGTTTTATCCCTTGAGATGGTTCTGAAGGGCAAGTACAAGAGAAATATATCATTCATGTTTCAGACAAGTTTATTTTGAGTCTTTATCAAACATGTTCATTTTGTCTCAACCTTGGGGGTTGTTAAACACGTAGACCAGGTTTTCTAAGAAAATACTAAGATTAAATTAGTAAACATATAAGGGGTCATTTGATAGTCGCTGACTGGGTTAGAGCTGACTGAGTTAGAAGCTGACAGAGTTGGAAGTTCTGACTGAGTTAACTTCTGACTGAAACTTGCTGTTTGATTTTTGCATCTAACTGATTGTGCAAAATGACTATTTTACCCTTGTAGCATCTGAAACACAATGCATATTAGAATTAATATCAAACTCCATAACCAATATTAATAGCAACTTAGTTTCATTTATTTGAGAATTGTGACAATAAATACAAAATTAAACATAAAAGTGGAATCTAATGATAAAAACTTCAAAATTCACCTTATCATATGTACTAAAGTGGAGATCAGGGTGGAAAAGTGATTGATCAAAGTCATGAAGTTGTAAAATGTAGAACAAGAAAACAAGAATTGGAGATGGGTATCTATCTGAGAAACAAAGCTAGGCATTGAACTGCCAACACTTGTATTAGCTTTTCTTAGCTAAAATTTGACTATCAAATTTCAATACTTCAAAATAGTCATGTAATCATACAATTGAAACAAAAACGGAAAAAAATGAACAATAGTATGTTGCAAGTTAAAACCACTGAAAATGAAAACCATAATCATTTAAAAGCAATCAAAATTTCATATGTATAAGCAATATACAATAATCAATCACAGAAGAAGACATGCTAGGTGATATAATTTGTATCTTGTCCTTTTCCTTTAAATGAAATAAAACATTATTAAGATCTATTAAATCATCAGTGTAGTCAATTGTTCTTGTCTATGGAGAACATGCCAACAATTTGTCTTCATTATATATCATCAAAATTGTTCCATCCTTTAAACCCCAAGTAGATAAACAAGCAGATAAACAGGTTCCTTAATCAACCAATCTAGACCAGCTTTAATGCTTTGCTTGATAATAATCTCTTAATTCTGGGATTTCTTGATCCCATATTCCTTTACTCACATATATTAAACATGATCAAACAATCAAAATCGAATAATAGGGCTGATTAAATGCTACCTTGAACGAAGAAGAGATGCCTGTAAGTTGAAATTGATGACACGAAGTGATTTGGGAGAGAGTTGAAGCCACGTGAGAGAAGGGAGAGGGCTTCTTGAGCGATATGTCGAGGGAAGAGGGAAACAGAAAAGAGCATAAATGAGATAGACCCGGTCATGAGAGTTTCAATGAAGGACCGAATCAACACAAAATTGGGGATCGAGTCCTTCATTTGGACCGAGTCCAAGGGTGGAGAAGAGAAAACAAACAAACTATTTTGAACTGAGGGCCGGGTCCTAGCTTTGGATCTAGTTAGAAAGGAAATCAAACGACCCCTAAATTTAATTGACAAAATATCAAAAGTATAGTTACTAAACAAACTGTTAAATGTGGTCGTTTTAATCTATTTGTTATTGACTAGAGTTATATTTGAACTTTTATAGTTCAAATGGAAAAATATTAGATTTATTCATTAACATTATCAAATTTGAGTCAACTATACATATTTGACTACTTTACTACTTATTTTAACAAAAGACCACCAATATCGAGTTAGACTCTTGCGAGTTTGTTAGCTACTATTTCCCAGTAAACTAACATCACAAAGATCTATTGTTTCATGATGTGCCTCTTACTGAAAAAGTACTTCGCTAGATTTTTACGAGGTTCTATTATTTTGTGAATGATACCTTCTATATCTATTTTACGTTATAAAGCATTTCTAGTCAAATGCTGAATTTTAAGTCGTATAAAACTTATTGCGATATGTATAATGAATTTAAGCATTGAAATCTTATCGGTCAACATATTCTATCCAAAAACCAAGCATGTCAATGATATGGGAAGACGTATTCAAATGAGAATTCCCCAAAATTTTGCTAAAAGTACGGTTGACTGATTCATATTACTCATTCAACAAGTAAAAAAAAAATCAAAAACCTCTTATCACCTTTGTGTTATTATTTTGACCTGGCTTTTTCCCTTATCTCTTAGTTTCAGGCTATTATTTTGACCAATTCCTTCCCATATCTCACCATATATCCCAGTTAGCGTGAAAATACGATTATCCCATGCTTCCTTATCTCTCGCAGACCCAGCCCTTTAATCTTTGATGATGTCGTCTTGAAGCTCGAGACCTGGGCAAAAATCTTTGAATTTTGGTCTGCCCTCTCCTTATATTAGGTTTTCTTCTCCTTCGCTACATCATTTCCCATTTCTATTTCTATGAAACAAATTTTCTTCCTCTCTCAGTTAAAAAGCCCTAACATCACTCGCCACCTCCGTTTACCCCTGCCATCACCGAACCACCAATGTACAAATGGACAACCTGCTACTCTATCCCGACCAAAAAGAGGTAAAACATCCCGACTACTCTTTCTATCTCTCTTTATATGTGTGTGTTTTCAAAAACAGGACCAAACCTTTTGGATTTCGGATTTCATGGATTGAGAATTTGCTTATTTTACCAAGGGTTGTTCTTTACGATTTGGTTATCTGAAACGGCCTCCGGTCTCTTGTCTTGAATTCTTCATTGGTGCAATAATTATCAAAATTACCTCATACTACTCTTTCTTTCTGCTTTTCAATTTCTATTTTTGAATTTATTTATTTGAAAGATTTCTATTTTTTGGGTTTTTGACGATTCATGATGGCTAAAAAGAGGTTATATTCAAAAATTATGTTTTCAAAGGTTAGAGTCTGCGTCAACCTTTTCGATTATAATGTTTGTTTGTTTCATTTTCATGTTTAAAGGTTTGGAATTCTCAAAAATAAAGGTGTTCAGATTGATGTGTTAAATAACATTATTGAATTTGATACAATGAATGGATTATAAGAATAAGATCCATATCTAATTATACTGAGAGACATTGACTTTGGACGTTTTTTTGGGCAAATGATTGAAACTCTAATCCACCCCTTATATGCTTTATTATGATTTTGTTTTAAATGATCCATGGTTGAAGTTATCATTCTAGAGTTACATTGTTTTTATGATTTTATGCTCTTGATCTTTTATCACCGTGTCACGTATTATATGGTGTATTATGAGTTGCAGGTCCAACATTGGCCCCTTTGGAAATAAAGAAAAAGTAAACATATTAATTGTGAAAATTTCGGATAAAAATTGAAAAATATAACATGTGGCAATTCTTTGTAAAATATGAATCGTTTGTATGTGCAAAATATGTGTTTAGTATGAAAAAGGTTAAACATACTCCACTTGATAAAAAAGGGAAAACAAAACTGTGTAAAATATGGATCTTGTGTAGGTGTAAAACCTAATCTAATTTAGATTTAAGGAGGAGTAACCAGAAAACTAACACAAATTTATACAATTTTGTTGTTTCATACATTGCTATTTCTTATATTTTGTCAATGTTTAAGGTTAAGAAGTTAAAATGTTTCATTTTGGTTTTGTAGAAATCAACATCGCAGGGTTTTAGGAAGAACAATGATGAAATTAGCATGACTGAGTGACATGTACATGTGACATTTTATGCAATTTTTAATGGGTAAACTAAATATAAGATGTCTAACTGTGTATAATTAGGATGATTTTTTTATTTTAATTCATGGGTAAGGAAGTAAGTTGCTATTACTTGCAACTAACCTCTCTCTCTCTCACACACACAAAGGGGTAAAGTGCCCATTTTATTATCTCTATGTGTGTGCAATGACAATTATTTTCTTTATTTCCAAAAAAAATGATGATTGTTTATCCATATACATAAACAAATTTGGTAAAAAAGAGAAACTCATTAGTTTTTGTAGTGATGTCATGATGCCTTTTTATGCTTTTTATTGTCACTTCTCTTCGTGATGCAAATGTGTTAAGTAGTAGTTAATGGTCAATGTTGCACGTGGATGTTGGATTGTTTTTTATTGATGATAGTTTGTTGGTTAAAACGGAGGAGCTTACGAAATTTACGCAAACATGCTCATGTTGAAGTTGTCTAACAAGCATGGTTAATGATTATCAAATTGGTTTTAATATATGTTTGGATGATAATAGATTAGTAGAATATTGTATTTTAAGTATTATTTAATGAGTTGCAACTTCCTTTTGACAATAATAGACATGTTAAAGGGTGTTAATTAACCGTTGAAACTTTTGTTTTAATAACATTATGTTTATATGATGTGCCAAATTAATTTTTGAAAACACACAGGAAACAAACAATAGAATTGTCAGGGGAAAACACAAATAACATTGATAATATTATGAATTAACCGATAATATTATAAATTAACCGACAATAATAAATATTATTATAATGTCTAAACTTAACGAAATGATTAAAGGGGAAAATCAAACATCCATGGGAATTAAACAATACTTATCAAATATTAAATAGATCATTTTATTTTTTTAATCTAAAAAAGTTCAACAAAAGTATTTTTAAGTCTTAAAGTGTATTTTGTCAAAGCTGGATAATTGACACTAAATAATATTTTAAATCCATAAGTTTTTTAAAATGATTCAAATGGTGGAACACTGTAACTACACTTTTACTATGAATGTGGTGATTGCAATTATTAAAATATGTTTGGTACATTATTAAATGATAAAAAATAAAATTGTTTCATGGATTCATTAAAATAAGCTAAACAATAAAAAGAAAAGAAAAACCGTATATCTAAAGAAAATGGAATTATGTGTGTTTTTATTATTATTGATAATAAACAGTTGTAACCATACCATCGAATATTATAAAATGTCATACATTTATAGTCGAATATTATATAATGTAATATTACAATCACATAGTATCAAATAAGCGTACTTATTTTTCTAAGAATGCAAATAATTATATTGGAAACTTATTTATAAATGAAAACCAATTTTAATTATTTGTCCATGGTAACTAATTTTTATATATTACAAAAAATAAGATTAGATTGTCAAAACATTATATTTAAAATGTATTTTTTTTAAGGATGGACTACTATGACATATAAACACTTTTAGACCACTTCACCGAATTAACTATTCGTCACATTAGAAAGAACTATTGCACGGTTAATAATGCACAATCAATCAAGTGTTCATATATATTTGCAAATAATCTCAATTTTTCATTTTTAATTCCGACTGATTTCGTTTCTGCTAGCATGACACTTATTGATAATTGTTAGATATAAAAAACTATTTGCGTAAAAGAAAAACTAATAGTTTCTTGAAACTAATTTTTGAAAGAGATTATTCGTACTCATCACTTAGCGCGGGTAAACGGCTAGTGTCAAAGTCGATATTACGTATATAAATGGGGATCTACCTGTGGTGAAGGTGGTGATGTACCTGAAATCAATGAATTCATTAGTTATCGACACAAACATAGGAAAAAAAAAATACCAAAATGGTTTATAATACCCAAACTTCTTTTTAATTTATAAACAAATTATGACAACACCGTTACACGTATTTTTGCAAATAAAACAAATATTATATTACACATTGCGAAAATCACAACTGCCCAAGGCCCAATCCTTTTAATTATATATATATATATATATATATATATATATATATATATATATATATATATATATATATATATATATATATATATATATATATATATATATATAAAAGTAAAAAATTATAATAAAGATAAGAGTTATTTTTTTCTTATTCGTCCTAAGCCTCAAATAACATTTAATTTTTCAGAACCGAACCTGCGTACGAAACATTGTTTTTAATTGGTGAGTACACTTATAACCTTTACAAGAACTACCAACGAGCATATGGCTCAACAATCTATTTTTCGTACATATTTTTTGATCGATTTATGGTTGTAGAAAACTGTTGTTATTTTCTAATAAAATGTTTTCAAAAAATAGAATTGAGTTTTTATTTTTAGTTTTCAATGAAAATTTTAGAAAATGTTTTTTGTTAGAACTGATAGAGTTTCTATTTTTCATTTTAGAAATTTAGAAAACTTTAGAATACTGTAAAAATCACTTTTCTAATTTATATACAATTTGGAAAAAAGAAATTTTAATTTTCTTGTAAAAATCTTGAAAACTAAATCAACCAAACGCGTGTTTAAAATTTTCAGTTTCATTTGATTTTTTTTTATGGAAAACTAGGAAATTTTCCGCAACCAAACACACTTTTAACTTTCTTCAGTGTATCAACTCCTTTCAGCCAACATTCTGCTTCCAACGCTGATTCATTGGTTTTTCCATGGGGGTCGTTGAGGGACGGCAAAGTGGACAGCTACATAGAGCCCAATTTTTATTATTATATATTATATATACATTTGTTTAAAAATAAAAACTTATAATAACAATAGAGACTCTTTTTCTGTGATTCAAACTGAGCATTTAATAATATTTACATTTCCAGGACCGGTTCTAGGGCTTTTCGTTACACATATTGCCACTATAACAATACAAATGCCACTTGCCTACACTATTCTCAAAAAACACTACACAGTTCACCATTTAGTATTAGATCAATCAACACTGTAGCCAGTGTCGACACTATTGTGTAGGATTCCAAACCCTGCCACATCTCTAGCTCTTCGAATCAACCAAATAGACTTTTTCAATCTTATATTTAACAAGTATTATCAATTCACATATGTTGTCCTCAAGAAAAAAACAAGTATCACAATTGATTACCTATTATCTACTTTATTATAATCGATGTACTTAAGTTATGTCAATAACACAATCAAAACAAAAATCATGAGTAGGACGGTCAAAATTGTACAATGGAAAACCAACTAATATGTTACCAACCAATATGTTACCAATCAAACCAAGAAACTTGGTAGCTAATATATTTGGTAGCCAACACCAATTGATCAATGCTGGTACCGTAATGGTACAAAAATTGGAATACCATGATAATACTGTACCAACCAATTCATTATATATATATATATATATATATATATATATATATATATATATATATATATATATATATATATATATATATATATATATATAAAATTGTATTTAGTCTTTACAGTTTTAATAACATTATATTAGTCATTTGATCGTATTAGTGAATAGTTATTACCATGTTAAAGCATACTTCAGTAGAATTCTTTTGTAAACTAAAAGAATTACGTAACTAATTTCTATACTACACATCAAAATCCCGATATCTTTGCTTATTTTTAAATCTGAATAGAAAATTAAAAGAAGTTGGTATATACCATTACTAATTTGTACTAACCAAACTTATTGGTAGTCAAATAAATTGATACCAAGTATACTTGGTACGGTACCGGTAGTAATTTTTTTTATACCAATTATAGTTGGTACGGTACATGATTTAGAGAAAAATAAATTGATACCGTACTAATTCCACCCCTAATCATGAGTGATTACTAATTCCCTGTTGAATAACAAAACTATGAGAATGCCTCATGAGCATCCTTTAGTTGTAATCAACATACCTTATCGGCTTATGTACACGATAAGTGTGCATGGGAGACAATCATATTTCACAAATGTAACACGATAAGATAATTATAAAAAACTCGCGAACTTTTGTGAAGTTTTTTCTTGTAAGAAAAAAGTGATCCCCAAATTCGTACATTTTTCTTTATTGTTGTGGTCATTTGTGATAGACTATGAAAATTTGATCTTGCGAATTCATCAACTTTTTCTCACGTTAGTTGTGGTCATATGTGTGGTAGGCTATGAAGATTATGAAAATATGGTTATCTTGATATTCTTAGCTTCTAAATATGGTTTTTTTTTAGTGAACAGCTCAACTTTTAATTTTTTAACTCTGTTATATGGAAAAATTAAAAATTTAGTAAAAATAAAATAGATTAAAAGGTTGTCAAAATTAAATTTAAACGCTTACATCTTAAATCACATTATTAAAAAGTTGGATTACTACAACACATAGTAGGTATGGTAATCATATTTTTCTAATGGCAATTGGCAAATACGTTGGATTTGAACTCGTAAACTTCATTTTAGACTCTTTCATACCAAATGATCACCCCTTTTATCCTGCTATCAAACCAATCCTGCTTGTTTACACACCTATAAAGAAAAAAGACTTCCATCAAATGTTGTATGGATATTTTGCCCTTATCTTTTTCCTACATCTTCACTAAACTAAAACAAAGTTTATGAACAACTTTAACCAAGTAACCTTTAATCCATTAATATCATGAGTGTAAGTTATTTGTTTAAACATATGAAAATATCACTATAGTACAATAAAGTATGTGTTTACCCGAATTGGTCATTAAAGTTATTTTTTTCGCACAATATGTCATTAAACTTGTAAAAACAATGTCAATTAAGTCATTATTGAAAATATGACGCAGTCATCCGATCACAATGCTTATGTGGCAATAAATTTGACCATGTGTGTTTAGCCACTTAGGAATTTGACATTGAAGAAAGTCACCCAAAACCCATGAACACTAAGCTTCACTGATGACAATGGCATAACATCAATCCAAATCCTAAAGGCCAAGTTGCCAAATCCTTTCATTGTAATGAAGTTCTTACAGGCCCAACTCTTTTCGTCTTCTTCTTCTTGTTCCCTGTAAGAAAATCATCACCAAACAACTCAGATATCTTTTTCTTTCTATCTGAACCAATGAAACCCATCAACTCTTCTGCACCCATTTCTCTAAATTCTTCACTAATTTCTTGTCTTGCTACATTCAATCTCTCCACACATCCATCAACAGATTCCTTCAACTGTTGTTTTGGGACTTGCATTAACAGAAAACTCAAATCTCTAAGCTTCTTTAAGTCGAAATTGTTGGCCAAAGATTCATGTCCGATAAAAGATGCCCTTTGGATAGCCATCTCCTTCAGGCTGACAAGAAGATCCAACTCGGATTCTGAGAGGGAACATAGCCAACGGACGTCTTCAATCCGATTGTCTCCTAACATCTCCATCTCCTAACAAATGCAAATTAGACAGACAATAAACTCATCAGAAGATTTCCCTTCAAAAATTATAAAAATTTCCTACTACTTGTGATCCATTAATGAAACAAGTTTCATGTCTTAATTAAAACCAAACAGTTTTTTAATCGAAGAAGAACAAAACCTAAAATAAGTTTTAATTTCAAGTTGATGATAAAAATAGTCCGAACTTTGACGCAAAGTGATGTGAAAAATGAAAACCTAGCATATATGAAACTAATAATTAAACAAAATGACAATTTTTACCAAAAATTAAGAAAAGACATTTGAAGCAATGGTTAACGACAACAAATTAATTTAAATTAACAGAATGACCATACGTCCATACTATACTTTACAAACTGAAATTTCAAAACAGACCCGAAATTATCCAACTGTATCTTTCAGACCACAAATTGCCAACAAAAGAATGTGCAGCAATCAGAGATTTAGAATCCAGAAATCAGAAAATGTACAGACATTCAGTAATCACACGAGATCAGAAAATTACCTGTCAGTACTCCTCGTCCAGTCGGCTTCCTCTTTTTCAGAAATTAGTAATCACATGAAATCAGAAATGATCAAAAGAAACAGATATTAGTCTTTCTAGGTTTCCAGCGTCCTCCGAGGGCGTGGATGCGTGATTGTCGATCAAAAAACTCAGAAATCAGACTTAGACTTGAGATACAAGAAATCAGTAACCACAAGGAATCATAAATACAGGCTCCAATCGATTTGTGAATCGTGATTGACTGCTGCAAATCAGATAAAAGGGTTGCAAGAAATCAGAAATACGGGCTCCAATCGATTACTTTATTTAAATAAAATCGAAGAACGGCGGAATTCGGGGCGTCAGCGATTGAGCGTCATCAGTGGACTCTTGTTTAGGCATAGGAATTAGGCGCCTTTGTTTTGTTCGCTTTCGAATTGCCGATATGCCCATTAGACCAAATCAACTGGATCAAAATTTGGGCCTAACAAATCTTCCTATCTTCTTATCTTCTTCTTCTTATTATAATAATAATCTTTATTCTTATAAAAGACTAGGTATTTTATCTGTGACTATATTAAATCTTTCTTAATTAATGTGATAATATGATGTTATTGTTAATCTATTAGTTTTTTATTTTAAATTTATTAAACTTTCTAATTAATGTGATGTTATTTACTAATATATTTATTCTTCATTTTAAATTTTAAATTTTATATTATTGTTTTCATTAATTCACAAATAAAAAATGTCTAATATATATTAAAAATTAATTTTATATATTTATTTGAATCAACGATTATAATTTCACATAACTAATAAAAATATCTCATAATTAATAATTTATTTAAAATACTTAATTAATAATTTTGAACTTTTATTATAAAAGTTTAATTAATTTTATAACCGTAGTTTCTAAGGGTTATAAACTAATAAAATAAATATATGTATCTGCAATCTGTATTTTTGTTTTACAACAATTGGTAGTATACTAGTATGTAACGAAAAGTTAAGCTTAATTGATCTAAAATCTAAAATGAATATAGCATTTGGAATCCCTCAAATATTTTATCGTTAAAGAATATATCAATACTTTGAAACAAAATAGTTTATATACTCTATATGAAACTTAAACACATAATGAACTCACCAAAAAAACATATCATCATTTATTATGAGATCTCATTTATTATATAGTTACAGATTACAAACTAGGGATAAAAAAAATCAAAAAATATATTAAAAAAAAAAACAAAACACACGCACACTACACAAGTCACAACACACTCTCCACGCAAACAAAGCTATAAATCTACGTTATCACTACTTAAAACTTTCTAGTTTTTACCATTACAAAAAGTAGCAACTATGTTACCTATCACTTTAAGGTTAATTAGTTAATATCCATTAAGCTTAAAAGGGTATCATCGATCAAATCCTCCAATATCCATTCTTCGGTTTCCATAACTATTTCCCTAGTCCCCAACCAAAGATCCATCCACATTCTCGATATGTCCATGTCATTACTTATAAGTTGATCCAACGACCGAAGATAAACACAGTTGAGACATGACTCGATTCTTTTCCATACCTCATTTATCAATTCCACTCCCTTCGGAATCCGATACATATTTGTTTTGAAAAACGGTAACTCGGGAAACAAACCCAAGGATTGATCACATATTTCCTTGAGAGTTTCGTTAGTGGAATCGAATAGAAGCCGTTGATCGCAAACGGGTTGACTCGAAAAGATTTGTAGTTCTTCGTATAATGATTGATCCAATATTTTAGCATTAGAAATCCATCTTTCTTCAAACTCATCCCAATTGAGATCCGAAGCTAAAAGAACCGTTTCGATGTACTCAAATGCTGATTCCTCGTTTTCAACAAGAATATGGATAGATGTTTCTTGATTTTCGGTTGGTGTAACGTGATCTTCAAATCGGATACGTAGTGGTGTAATTGAAGTTTCGCCTAGAAAATGTGAATAAAATTGAGTTAGCATGAAACAGGGTGTACTGTATTTGATATGCATTAGACTGAGCCAGTCTAACAGATGTCAGTGAGACAAAAACTGCAATTTTTTTTACCAGATCGAGAAATGGTTCTGGCTGGGCTAATATCGTCATCTGAGAACAATGGCTCGAGAACCGATACGGGACTAGGTTTCTCGGTTCTATCATCTAAGGTACCCTCAATTTTTTCTGTTTTTCTAGGGGATGTTATTGGAGAACAACATAACTCGTCGTCTTCTTCTTCTTCGGTCGAATCCTGTAAACCAAATAAAAATTATTATGAAAAACGAAGCCGAATTAAATAAGAAATCTAATAGTTTAGATGTTTTTCGTTACCGATGCATCAAAAACTTCGGATTCTTCTGGCGAATGTGGTTTTATGGTTTCTATAACATCTGCAATATTCGAGTTATCGAGAATCAACAATGTAAATCAAGTAATTAATGTATGTCATAACAATATTGTCGTTCAGACGATCGGAAATTATGAAAACAGTACCTTCAGCCTCATGAACTTCATCTGAAACTTTAAGTTCTTGATGATCGTCATATGTTACCGAAGGTTGACTTTCATTGACCTCATGCTCTGGTTCGTGTTTATGATCGATAACTGCAGAAGAAGAGTCGTAATTTGGAAAAGATAGAAGCTTTCCTAGGGTTCTAGGATGCCTTGCCACCATCAAATCTTTACATTCATCTCCGTTACTCAAAATCTCCGATAGATGTTTCTTTGCCTCAACGTAGATGTTAGAAATTCTTTCGCTCGTGTTTCCAAATCCCTCGTATTCCCTCGATTTTGTTTCGTATTTGAATGATCTTGAAAGTACTCCATCTTGAATCTTAAACCCGTTAGACATTGTCGAAAATCTTTCAGAGTAGAAATGGTCTCTTAGCGGTGAACTCCGTCCACTCCTTCTTCCATCAACAACAACTGGTTTTTCTCCTAAATCCCTTTTTGATCTTCCAATGGCGTTCTTTAGTCTTTTCTTGATTTCCGAGAACGAAAATTGGGAAACACTTCTTTCGTTATGAAACCCATTGCTCGTGCTTGAAGGTAGAAGAGAGCTATCGTTCTCGAAGGATATACATTCGTGAGACTTGCTTCTTCTTCTGAAGAAGTTCCGGTGTTTACGAGAAACGGCGTCGTTTGATCTTGGATTGCTTCGTTCATTCTGTAACGAGTTTGATCTTTCCAGTGATTTTGGGTTTTGTAATTCTTCGTTTTTCTTCTTATGGATCAACAAGAGCTCGTTCATTAGATCTTCAAAGTGACAATATTGAGATGGAACTGGTTGATCTTTAGAAATTTGACGATAATCCATAGACTCGTGGTTCTCTTCACATTCTAAAACGCCATGCGTATGCGTTTCTTCTTCTTCTTCTTCCATGTGTTCCTTCACAGCCGATTTAGCTTTCTGATCAACGTTCTGAGATTCAATCCAAAGATGCATCATCTCTTCTGAATCCGTAATTGAGTTCACGTCGGAATTAGGATACGAAGGACCTGTATGCAAATCATCCCCCCACATTAATTATCGTCTATATATATGAATGAATGATTTTTCAAAAGAGATATTTGAGAAAATGCTTACCGATGGTACTTTCAGTGATGTGTGTAGCATGATCTGAAAGCAGTTGTCTGGTAATCCGGCCATGGCGGAAAGCAAAAATGCTTACAATACCCGACATACAGCCTGACCGATCTTTATTTTTCTGAGCAAGTTTTGATCTTTTTGCCATAAGAACATTGGAGTTTTTAAACTTCATCATCATCGACCTCTCTTCAGAAAATTAACAGCCTGATAATTAAGCAGGAATGAAATTATATTAACTGAAGAAAATAAAAAATTCAATTTTTTTAAGAAAGGACAATATTTTGCATGTGTGGGTATCAAATGTGACGATGTAAGATGAAGCCAGATGTCCAGATGAACAATTCTCAATTCTGAAAATCATGCAATCAGCATTTTATTGACTACCGATTTAGGTATCTATTTCCAAGATAAATTCCAGAATACAAATATTACTATTTAAAGAAAACTGTACATCATGTACTTAAACTTGTACATTGAACAGATTCATCAGTTTCTTTATGTAAAACAGTACCTGAAATCTAAGCGATATATAAGACAAATAAAATAAGAAAAGAAATATGATTTTACAAAATTCAAGGATGATGACAAGAAAAAAAAATACCTGAAATCAAACCCCTTTGATGATATCAACAAGAACAACTTAGTAGCTGACAAATATTTTCTAAAGAAAGTCAAAAATATGTTCCAATTTTGACTTTTCTAAGGTGTCTAACCGAGTAAAGTTTCAAACTTTTTTTTTCTCTTTTGATCTCTAATGAGATTTGCAATCCAGTTGTTTGAAGAATGTGCTCATTAGCATTGAAGACTTTGTGAACTCTAAAAGTCCAATTTTCAACCAAAAAGAAAATTGACACCTTGATGAAGACTAAACACTACTTTTTACCAAATTTTGCAGAGATTAAATCTTAGCTTTCAATGTGGATATCTCTACTTTGTAATCTTTTTGCTCAAAAACGGATACCCAGATGAAATTTTCTGCAAAATTGTTATCATCCAGACAAAACCCTAAGACTTTTCTTCAAAGAAACTGTTACAAAGAAAAAAGTTTTATGGTCGAAGGCTTGAAGCATAAGCTTAATTATGAATACAAAAGAAAGATAAAAAGAAAAAGAAAAAGAAGAAAAGATGAAAAAAGGTTATCCTAAATCGACCAAAGAGAGAGAGAGAGAGAGATAGAGGGATACCCAGATGGATTAAACACCACCACACTTATTATATTGAGGAAAGTAGGAAGTTTTAGTGTATGGCAGCCATTTAAGACAGTGAAATTCAACAATGGTGGTGGTGGGAGGCGGAGGAGGAGGAGGAGAAAGAAGATTAATTAGGGAAATAACGACAAAGGGTAAGGTCTGAATATGAGCTTTTGTGTGTTTGTGTGTATGCAAAAGATGGTGATGAAAATGGGAGATGAAAGTCGACACCTGGGTATTGGATTTCTTGATGTGGTGGGGCCATGAAAGTTGAAAACATCATATACATAAACACAAATACACTAGGAAACACACACTGTTTTTGAAAAAGAAAGAGGAAAAGAGGAAACTTTGGAATAAAGTTTACAATGTTTATTTTTGGTGGTTGTATTTGCAGGTATCCATGTTCAATCATCATCAGTTTCACCACCACCACCCCACTCACCATCCATCTCATTGACACATGACATCCACCATATACTCTCTTGTCTCTACTATTAAACGATTTTTTTTTTTCATTTAATTAGATTATTTACTTTGTTTATCTTCAGTTTTGTTATTATTAAATTCTTGTAAGAATATAAAGCTAGCTATTAAATTGTTAGTTGGAAATTAAAAGGTTGGAAGTTATTATTGTAATTTGTATAAAAGTATTCCGTAAAAATAGTTGTCATCTTTTAAAAATGTAAAATTAGTTAAAAGCCAAAGCTAAAAGCTCTAAAAAGTTACTTGAAATTGGATTCAAAGATTTTTGTTTAAAATAAAAACTAAAAGTTTCTAATGCCTGAACAAGACCCTTTTTCCTAAATGTTTGCAACTAACTTGCGTTCTAAAAAAAACCCTCAAAAACTCCATGTTTTAACACTCTACATTGATAACAAGATTTTTTTTTTTGGATTAAATAAACCGACTGATATCATGATATCATATGTGTGTATCGGTGTGTATGACCGGTTTATCATTTTCTTTAAAAGTCATTCCGAATAACAGATTAAGAAAAGTATTGTTAGTTGAATTATAAAAGAGAAACAAATAAATATAAAAATCATAAAGGAAAGAAACAATAAAATAATCATACGAGTTTCTAACCATTTGAGAAAGAAGTTTTGTGTGTTATCTCGGTCGTAGAAAATTGTGATACCAAAGAAATAAGCAGAAGTAATGCACACTAACGTAGAAAATTGTGATACCATTGGAAAACTAGAGAATGGTGTTTGTTGAGGTCAAGGGCATTAATGTAAAAAGGAGGGTTGAATGGATAAACCCATATTCCTTCCATTCAACACGTTTACGTTTAGGACTTTATGTAAACATAACATTCTTATATCTGTCCATATTAAGTTATGCCTTCATTAAATCGATTAAGCAAAGAAAAGATAGACTAAAACGTAGTTATTGATTCGATGTGGTTTAACAAAATCATTCAAATATCTAAAATTTCTTTTAATAAGATTTAATTTTTAAAACTTGTGATCCAAACGTAATATAAAAAAAATGGAATAATAATACTTTAATAACAAATATATAAACAAGATACAAATATTATTAAATAAAAAAATATCATCAACAACTTGAATATATAGATATACGTCGAAACAACAGGTCATATATCTAAGAGAGTAAGAGATTCCAAATAGTCATCGATGGAAGCCTAATGGTTGATGACTGCAATTCCATATAGAAGGTCCAATATTGCTAATGTTTTGCGATTATCCTCTCACGTGAGGTCTAAGACAGGTTGACGTGGCCGTTCTAAGAAATTTGTATTGTCAAAATTTTCCACAACCAATTTTAAAGATGTTCTCCATAATACTTTTTTCAACAACCTACTCTTGACATAATCATCCCTAACACCCTTGGACCATTTTGTCCATTTGCTATTTTATTTTCTTTAGTATTATTGTTATTTTTAATCATTGATAGTCGTTCGTAACAGCGGTTATTTTTTCCTGATGAAACCCGCGATGATGATTCCTATCTGTGGTGATTAGTTGGCGGGACCATATCTGCAAAAAAATAGGACCAAGAGGACGACTTTGTGACAAAACGAAAACTTAAAGGTAAATTTACAATTATCCTCTCACGGCTTTTCGATCACCTTCAACCACCATAAAAAAAAAGTCATCTTTTTTTTTTTCTTCTTCTTCTCTTAGAATGGCCATTGCATTTCTCAAAATAAAAGAGTGGTCCACTAAAAATCTATTTGACCTATTAGATTTAGTTAAAAACAAGAATTCATTGAAGTTTGGTTAAATACTAAGATTGTTTTTGAAAGAAAAAAAAGAAGCTAAACGGGCCAAGAAATCAGTTTTTGGTAAAGGTATGCAATGCTTGTATCAGGTCACTCTTAACATTTTAAAGGGTGTTCATTTTAGGGGTGAGTACTTGAATCATACTTGTCGGACTGAGCTGAAACTGATTTTAAAGGAATTATTGGATAGTGGACCAGACCTAGTGATACATACCACTTTCAGTTTTTCGACGACCTGTAATGTTTAAGTTTGAGGTCGGCAATCAAGTATTACTTAAAGTCGCTCCATGGAAGGGACTTATCAGATTCGGAAAACGTGGAAAGTTAAGTCCTCGTTTTATTGGTCTATTCAAGGTACTTCAAAAGATTGGGAAAACAAGCTTACAAGCTTGAATTGCCACCTGAACTAGAAGGTATTCACAACATCTTTCATGTTTTCTATTTGAGGACTTACTTGGGAAAAGAACCTGATATGAATCCACCTTCGGAAACAATGATCGATGATAATAAAAGATTGGCAGAAGATCTCGAAGAAATCGTTGACTGCAAGAGGAACAAATTACGATATAAGATGATTGACTTAGTGGTTGTGCGATAGAAACATCCGGCAGAGCCAAACCTCACTTGGGAGACATAAAGAAACATGAAGAGTCGTTATCCATATCTGTTTGCGGATGCATAATTCCGGGAAGGAATCATCCTAAATGGGAGATAATTATAACGTCCGTGCTTATCGTTAAGCATAATTAAGAATCTATATGTATGTCTTTCGACGACTAGAACCTTCTATGAATAAATAAAAGTAAATTATATATATATATATATATATGTGTGTGTGTGTGTGTGTGTGTTTGTGTGTGTGTATTTATGTGAATTATATATATATTAGGTGTATATGGGTCTTACACCTTCGTGTCATGGGCTACCCCACATGGTCTTTACATGGGAATGCAATGGGCTACCCCACATGATCTTACATCTAACTGCTACGGGCTCCCGTGGGGTCTTTCATACAATAACATACATAATCAACTTAGCATATCATATCACATAAGTGTCTAACATACTACATACACATACATAAACATGTAAGGATGTATTGGGCTCCCCCATGGTCTTATACCATCGTGTAATGAGCTACCCCACATGGTATTTTCTTAGGAACGCCATGGGCTACCCCACATGGTCTTATATCCAACTGCCACGGGCTCCTCCCAGGGTCTTCCATGCAATAACAAACAATCACTAGCATATTACTTAGCACAAAGCTAACTATCATACCACATATCTCTACAAATTCTAGTGTACCACATACAATAAAATGGGTCGGCCTTGGTGCCGTAGACTCATTGGTATGGTGAGAAGACTCACCTCTCTTGAATGCTGACTGACAAGCTAGAACTAGATATGTCCCACGTGTTGCTCCCACTCAACTGCCTGTAAGCATCATTAGATAGACTTGTCATAATCCCATAATTACCCTCAAGGTCAACCCTGGTCAACCTTGGTCAAATTCAACGTCAACAGTCAAAGTTAACAGTTTATATTGACCTCAACTCATCGAGTGCATCTAGTGACTCGTCAAGTTCCTACCGAGTCCAGACAACCTGATCAAATGCTATCTAACTTGCTGAGTGGTTCATCATCTCGATGAGTTCACTTGATATTCAGAAGGCAGGGAAACCCGATCCGACACGTCGAGTTGCTAGGGAAACTCATCGATTCCCCCTTCCTGTTTGCTTGTTGTGATGATACTCCGAATCCAGGGACTCCAAGGCTTAGATATAAAGCCCTAAGGTGTCTAGAAGGATAAATTTTCCAACTTTATCCTTTAGAACCATTCCAAATGCTCTAAGGCCCTTTTCAAAGGTTGGAAAGCTCCAAAGCTTTTCCATATGGTCCAAAACTCTAGGGATCTAAAATCCCTCCTTTCCAGAAAAGTTCCTAGTCCTCAAAATGTTCTAAAGATGGAGGCTTTATAGACGTGCATATCCAATGCATGTCCTTAGGTCAAAATGGATAAAAACAAGGAAATATGCCCTAAAAACCCTTGCATGGTGTCCTTGCTCGACCAAAGGCCATATCTATCCCACCTTGGGACCATTTTGCCTTGGAGATTCATAAAGTTGCAAAGTTTATGAACCCCATGCATGTAATAAACAAGAAGGGTATGAAATAAAGAGTAAACTCAAGATCTAGCCATATTCTATGATAAAAATTGAGTCTTGAAGACTTACAGCAGTCCACAAGATGGTCAAGCTCAAGGATGTGTGCTTGGTTTTCTGGATCTTCTCACTATCTCCTTCTTCTTAAGCTTCAAAGTTACTCTAGTTCACAAAATGGAAGAGAATGGGGATTAGGGTTAGCACAAACATTCTTAGGGTTTGGAGGCTGATGCCAGGTCAACCTCAAGGCTCTTAAGGAGACTATATAGGGTGCAAACCCCAAAATTAAGGTTTTATCATTACAGCGCCTACTCATCGAGTCGGTCTTCCAGCTCGTCGAGTAGGGTGGAGATCACACGTCCTTGAAATGCCCTCTACTCGACAAGTTGGACTCCCAACTCGCCTAGTCCACACACCAAAACCCTAAATCTTATATAAATTAAGTAATATCGGGAACATGTGTTACAACACTGAGGGAGCTTCCTTTTAGGGCGTTGAGGCATAATGGAAAATGAAAACTCCAATTGACAACAGGAAACGAAAACACAAACAACCAAAGCAAATTGAGAACGCAAAGAAAACGTTTATAAGGAAAATAGAAAGAAGAAAGGGAATTTTTTTTAAACTACGAAGTACCTAGAAAAAAAGCGAAGAACATTGACGAAAACCAAAGGAAAAATGGCGACAAAGAAGGGTAATTGGTGAGTAGATAATAGAAGAAGATCGAAAAAAACACGTAGACGATGTCACAACTAGCATTTCTTGGCTAGGAAATTATGTTTGTAATAAACTCTTGTATAAATTG
Source organism: Lactuca saligna (assembly GCF_052625555.1). NCBI lineage: Eukaryota > Viridiplantae > Streptophyta > Magnoliopsida > Asterales > Asteraceae > Lactuca > Lactuca saligna. The sequence continues at coordinate 43,284,718 of NC_136420.1, read as the reverse complement.
TAATCTAAGTTGATGTCATGAACTATGTTCATTCAAAATCAACCGTTTGAATCAAAACTCATGGGTGAAGTTCAAAACTGAATTCAATGCATCTCATCTACTCAACTATGAGTTTAAAACCCTAATAACCCGGTTCAAACTCAAAATGGACCAAGATCCTCATGTTGGGCCTAATAGGCTAGGAAACTCTCAATTTGACTATTTTTGGGTCGAGGAACCCTATTTGGACCTTAAATAGACCCACAAACATGAAATAATAACATTTTGGGCCATAAGACTTCTCATGGACCTTATTAGGCCTAAAATGTCTCACCTTGTCATCATGGGCCTTAATGGGCAGTTAATGGGTTCATAAGCCCTATTGGGCCGTAAACCCCATTCCTTCATCATATTGGGTCGTAAGCCCATAAGAATGACCCAATGGACCGTGAACCACTCTCTTGAACAATAATGGACCGTAAACCCATCTCTTTAATGTAATTGGGCCGTAAACCCATCTCTTTAATGTAATTGGGCTGTAAACTCATCTCTTCAATGTAATTGGGTCGTAAACCCCATCCCTCCTCATTCACGACGTATAACAAAAAAAGATAAAATGTTGAATTAATTCCAAGGATGACACATAATATTTGCATGGAGGATATCCATGTAAATTATCCTACAAATATTTATGCAATCTCAAGTATCCATGCAACCATCACATCTCACTACTCTCTTCTTTTCTCTCTTCTTCTTATTCTAGGCCTAAGCAACTCACCACCATCTTCATTCCCACTTCAAACTCTCTAAGAAATTCTCTCTAATCTCTCAAGGAAACAATGAAAAATCCTCCCCTTTCCTCTCTAAAAACCGTGATTTGTGTGGTTAGCTCAAGGTGGATCATTTTAAGATCACATACTAGGTAAGCTACTTCACTATTAAGTGGGTAAATCCATCCTATGTTTAAATCATCATCAAAAACATCTCAAATCTTGTGTTTATACTCTTAGAGACATCATATTTTCGAGGATCCTTTCAAGAAATCTTCTAGGGCGGAGATCTCATCCATCCTTCATTAAGAACCGAAATATCCAAAGAAAATTGAGTTCATACCCCCTATTTTTGGTTTTTACTATGTTTTGAGGGAGAATACAAGTTGTTTTATGTAGATCTATGTGTGTATGCATGATTTTGTGTGTTTTTCATGATATGTGTGTGATTATGTGTTATAAACTCCATGAACTTGAAGATATACTAAAATGTGATGATATTTGTAGAACATAACACTTATTTCAACTTATTATGAAAAGATGAGGTATTTTTGATGTAACTCGCGGTTTTGAGGGACCAAAAAGGATGTATTTTGATAAATATGAATCTTTATGATATTTGTGATCTTAAAAAGCACAAGGAGTGTAAAAGTGCATAATTGGGCTTCTTTTAGGCTTTTACGAAATTTTGGGCCAAAATTATAAAATTTTGGATTTTTGTGGGCTTAAATGTCATTCTCAACAAAGTTGTGCAAAAACATAAATTTTTGATAAGTAGAACTGAAAATGTGGATTTATTAAAACTTGGGCCCAAAAGATGAATTTATTTATAAATGGACCGAAAATGCACATTTTCATGAAACCAAGACAAAAATGATATTTTATACAAAAATGAGTTAAAAATGTTATTTCTACTTAAAACTAGCCTTAAATGCAAATTTTGGCCTTAAAGGACCTAAAATGTCATTTTTACCAACATGTGCCATAATTGTAAATTTTCGGTTTTTGGACCAAAAATGACCTTTTACAAAAGGATGGGCTTTTTATGTCATTTTGGTGAACAACATAGCTTAAACAACCAAGGTAACAAATGTGACAACCCGATATTTCAACTCTTTGTAATGACCTAATAGGTCAAGTATTGTAAACATTTTCGAGTTAATAAAATTAACTTTGATAATAAAATGTCCTAAAAGTTTCTATTTAAATTCTTCTATGTTTAAATCTCATTAAACCATGATCTTACGTAAAAAGAACGCCCAAATCCGACTTCGTATATTGAAGTTATGATTTTTCCAAGTTCAGCTTAGCAACAGACAGCTAAAAACTCGAAACGGAGATCGAGCGACATTTGGCCGGAATGACCTAAACGAGAATCGAAGGTCTCGACAATGGTATTTCAACGGTAAAAAGTCTGGCAAAAACCGACGTCAGATAAAGAAGTTATGAATTGTTAAAGAAATTCCTTAATCACGTCATTTTAATAAATAAATAATAAAAATAATTTCGGAATTTGCCAACGGAATCTAAACGAAAGTTGTAGATCGTAGTCTCACCTTCGCGGAGTTATATAGAACGTCGAAAACGGAGTTCGTATGAAGGAGATATGAATTTTTGAAGTTTGATAAATAATGTATATATAATTTTTATTAAAAATTCGATATTATCCGAAGAGGAGTCAGCCTAGGGCCGAGGTACGCGCCGCGTACCCTCGTACGCCCCGCGTACTCGAGGGCACGGCCTCGGATCGTCCACGTCGCCCTATGCGAAGCTACCCGACCCGCCGTCCCATCCGACCCGCCCCATCCGAAATACGTAAGCGATGACGTACGGGTACGCCCCGCGTTCGGAGGCGGTTCAGCACCCCTATAAAAGGGATGCGAGCCTTTCCGAAAAGTTTGTTCATTTTCTCTCTTTCTCTCACGATCTTGCCTCGATTTCCGTGCCCGTTCAAACCCGAAGCTCTGGTCTTTTTGCTCAAGTCCCGAGGGTCGATTTTACTCCTGAGATTCCCGAGAATCCCGAGAAAAATCCGTTTCCCAAGACGAAACTCTGCTCGGTTTTCGATCTCGCTATCTTCAAACTTCCAAGTGAGTTCATACCCCTTATTTTACCTTTGAAATGCTTTTAAATGTTTTAAATACTTTATGGGGGGGGGGGGGGATACAAGTTAAACACTTATAGTTATTGCTTCGATCACATGTGATTGCATTAATCACATGTGATTAATAACTAGGAAACCAATGATTTTATCACTGTTCAAACTATTTTACTTCAAAATGTTTTACAAACTCTTTTACTTATCAAATGCTTTATTGTAAACTTTGTTTTACTACCTATAAATTTGCATGCCCATATATGTATAGCTGTATAAATAATGTTTAAAGGGCTTAGGAAAGCCACCTATCCTATTTCCTTTTCCTCGATTTGGATGTGGTCTGGTGGAATTTCGGGTGACCATCCGAGGGTTGTTTCAATATTAGTTATATATCATATATACATGTATAGACATAAAAGTACTTCCATATTCATACTTATCAGCACATCATTAGTAAGTTACCATCGGGGTAACACGGGATCATACTACTACAATTTCTAGATCAACGAGTCAGTTCATTCAGGAGTCAATACTTATTACTAAGAGAACATATACAACGATGCTAGCTTTTGAGAAGATGGAGCGCATTCAAGACTCATCATACTATTTTGATTTAAATTATATTTTTGGTGTCTAAAACTGTACGGAACACGCTTGTATTAAAATTTTATATTTAATGCAATGGATGATGTTGTTTGCTTATTTACATTTACTGTGTTGTGATACTTTACATGACGTCCTCCGCCCTAGAACGTTTCTGCCATTCTTGGTTTTGGGGTGTGACAGATTGGTATCAGAGCATTGTTTATAGTGAAGCAAGTATATCAACCCATAAAAGATATACTAAACTATAAACCCATTTGGGATTAAAACACTCTGACCAAGAGTCTATACTTTAAATACTAAAATAGTTAATTAAGTATACTAGTCTGCATTCATACTAAAACCAGTGTCACAACGACAAGAACAAGAGTATTACGATTGTTAAATATCACAGGTAAGCTAGGGGATGTATGGTCAGTCTTGGGAATGGCATAGCCTGATCAACTATGCTGGTCCGAGGAGTGATTAGCATATGCCCTAGAATAGTTGTGATGTGTTAACAAGTCTAAAAACTTACCAACAATGCCACAAAAAGATCAGTGAAACTTAAACTTAAAATACTATAGGTGTATTTTGTACTATTAACTACATACATACTATATCTTTATACCTCTCTTCTCGCATAGATTTAAATGGCTGGATTCCATCATGACGACCCGTACTTTCCAAATGAAGGCAACATAGGAATGCTCGAAGCAGAGTCTGACAATGAACACCAAATTCCGTTGGATGATCATCAAGCTGAAGGCTTCTCAGATGGATCAGACTCTGAGCCTGAAGTCAACAACCTACCGCTCGTAGGTCAACCCCCGAACAACAACCCTCGACCAGCTTTTCCAGGTCCTACTCCCTTATGGGCAAGCAACTTGAATCGTTGGAGTGATGAACAGGGTCAACCCTTACCATACTTTGGGGACCGAAGCTTTTACAACTTCAACAATGGTGGCTCTGCTGACCGAGCCCTGCCTGTCATTATCCGTAGAATAGCTCGTAATGTCGAGCAAGGTAGAGCAGCCATCGACCGGGTCATGGAGATTGATGCCAACTCAGGTGTCAACACAGTCCGCATCCGCCGTCTTGAAGAAGACATGGAACGGACCCGGAGAACCAATGAAACCCTACAGCAACCTCTGGTTGCCTCTCAAGCTGAAGTCATGGAACTCCGAGCTCGTCAAAGTGCTCATGAGCAACACCTTCAAGAGGTGGTCCGTCAAATGAGAGACCTTAGGGTTCTCCCGAGGAATATTCATCGCCATTAGATGATGTCTAGTACATCATTATCTTTAGGGTTAAGGATTAGCCTTTAACATCTGTGCTCTCAGTAGCACTTGTCTGTAAAATATTCCTAACTTTCAGTACTCTAATTAGGAATCTAAGAACTGTCAAACTTTTCTATATGGTATGATGTAAGACCTACTGTTAGGTCGATTTTTCCTTGAACTTATTACATCAGTAATACCAGTATTATTGAAATCTATCTAAATTGTGGGAAAAATCTATACACTTGTGTTTTCCTACTAATATTTCTTGTTGTGATTTCAAATACTCATTCAACTGTTGGGCTATGGTTAGTTAGTCCATGTATCACTCTCACGTTGCTTACAAAATGATTCTTACCATTTTTCTTACCTTTATAAACTTATAGCTGAAAGATGCCTCCTCGCAAATCTCCCACGAATAATCCTGCATCACCACCTCCTCCGCCTCCGGTCATCGATACTGCAGCCCTAAATGCTGCCGTAGCTGCAGCAGTGGCAACTGCCATGGCTCAGTATCACTCTTCTGATGCCAGCAGAGGTGGAACCCCTGTGGAATCAATCCCGGTTGAAACCCCTGTGCGCTCGAGAGAGTGCTCTTACAAGGATTTCACCAACTGCAAGCCGTAGTCCTTTCATGGGACCGGCGGAGTCATTGCTCTCTCGCAATGGTTCGAGAAGACTGAAGCGGTCTTCGAAATTTGTTCATGCCCGGCTGCGAGCAAAGTGAAATATGCCGCATGCACCTTTGAAGGAAAGGCCCTGACGTGGTGGAACGGCCACGTTAAATCTCTAACTCTCATCGTAGCCAACGACATAGGCTGGGAAACGATGAAAGACCTCATGATTGAGGAATACTGCCCGAGGGGCGAGATCCAGAAACTAGAGCAGGAGCTTTGGAGCCTGACCATGAAGGGCACCAATATTGTTGCTTATACTGCCAGATTCAGCGAACTGGTGGCTCTCTGCCCTAATATGGTTCCCACTGAAGGGAAAAAGATCGAAAGGTACATATGGGGGCTTGTGCCTCCGTATCAGGGGAATGTTCTAGCATCAAACCCCGCTACCTTCGACAGTGCCAAACGATTGGCACAACGACTCATTGACCATGGAGTCAAAACCCCTGCAACCACAACCATGCTAGCCATCCCGGAACTCTCCAAACCCGCTGATACTAAGCGGAAATTCTGGGATGAAAAGAAGAAGCAACAGGCTGCCAAAAAGCAGCAAATTGTGGCAATACATGTCGCAATAACCCCTGTTGCTGCTACTACTACTCCAGTGGGTGGGTATGCTGGAAGTTCGCCCAAGTGCAACAAATGCAACTACCACCACAATGGCCCCTGCCATGAAATGCAGTGCTCTAACTACCACAGGAGAGGACACACAATCCGTTTTTGTAAATCTCCGACGAGACCGATCGCCCAAGTCCCCGGCTCTGGCGCGAGCCCGACCTGCTATGGATGTGGCGAAACAGGCCACTATAAGAGGGACTTCCCCAAGGCGAAAAATGTTGGCGGAGCAGGGAGGGTACTAGCGATAGGCCATGGAGAAGCAGTTGCTGACCCGACAGTGGTGACTGGTACGTTCCTCCTCGATGACTCCTATGCATGCATTCTATTCGATAGTGGAGCGGAGCGAAGCTTCGTAAACCATAAATTTACTCGCATGCTTAATCAACCACCGCACGCACTCAAAGAACTATTCACAGTAGAAATGGCTAATGGAAAAACTGAAAGTACGAGTAGCATATATTTAGGTTGTACCCTAACTCTAGATAACCATTCATTCTTAATCGACCTCATGCCAGTCTCAATAAAAAGTTTCGACGTTATCATTGGCATGGATTGGTTAAGCCTTCATCACGCCGACATCATGTGCTACGAGAAAGCAGTCCGTTTAAACCTTCCGTCTAACGAAACTCTTATAGTCTACGACGACAAACCCGGTGCAAGTCTTCGCATCATAACAAGTATTCAAGCACAGAAGTATCTGCGTAAGGAATACCATGCATTCCTTGCTCACGTCGTCGACACGAGCCTCAAAACGAAAGAACTAAAGAACATCCCTGTAGTGAGTGACTTCCCCGACATTTTCCCATAAGAACTACCCGGGTTACCTCCGCAACGACAGGTCGAGTTCAGAATCGACTTAGTCCCAGGAGCTACCCCAGTAGCCAAGTCGCCCTACCGTTTAGCACCGGCTGAGATGCAGGAACTCTCTGGTCAACTTAACGAACTGCTCAGCAAGGGCTTCATAAGACCAAGCTTCTCACCTTGGGGAGCACCGGTCTTGTTCGTTAAGAAGAAAGACGGATCATTCCGTATGTGTATCAACTACAGAGAACTCAAAAAACCGACGGTCAAAAATCGTTACCCTCTGCCTCGCATAGACGATCTATTTGACCAACTGCAAGGGGCGAACTATTTTTCTAAGATTGATCTGAGATCCGGATATCACCAGTTACGGGTACTAGAGGAGGATGTTCCAAAGATAGCCTTCCGAACTCGTTACAGACACAACGAGTTCGTGGTGATGCCATTCGGATTGACCAATGCGCCAGCAGTCTTCATGGATCTGATGAATAGAGTATGCCGACCTTATTTGGATCAGTTCGTCATCATTTTCATTGACGACATCCTGATCTACTCCCGAAGTAAGAAAGAGCATGGCGATCACCTGCGACAAGTTCTAGAGACATTACGAAAAGAAAAGCTTTATGCGAAGTTCAAGAAATGTGAATTTTGGATCCGGAGAGTCGAATTCTTAGGACACGTGGTAAGCGAAGAGGGAATCCACGTGGACCCATCCAAAATTAAAGCCATTGAGAACTGGTCAGCACCTAAGACGCCGACAGAAATTCGTTAATTTCTAGGTCTTGCTGGCTACTACCGCAAATTCATTTAGAACTTCTCTCGAATAGCGAAACCTCTTACAACCCTAACCCAGAAAGGCGTGGTCTTTGACTGGGAAGAGAAACAAGAAAGAGCGTTCCAAACACTCAAACGAGCCTTGTGCACCGCACCAATACTATCCCTTCCCGAAGGAATAGAAGACTTCGTAGTCTATTGCGATGCATCGAACCAAGGGCTCGGGTGTGTTCTGATGCAGCGAGGTAAGGTCATCGCCTACGCCTCGAGACAGTTGAAGACACACGAGGTTAACTACACGACCCACGATCTTGAACTAGGAGCAGTGGTGTTTGCTCTGAAGATCTGGAGACATTACTTGTATGGAATGAAAAGCACTATCTTTACCGACCACAAGAGTTTACAACACATTTTCGATCAAAAGGAGCTCAACATGAGACAACGACGGTGGGTCGAGCTACTCAGTGATTACGAATGCGATATTCGTTATCATCCGGGTAAAGCCAACGTAGTAGCAGACGCCCTAAGTCGAAAGGAATATTCTGGTCGAAAAATCAAGTCATTGTCAATAACCATCCATTCACACTTGTCTAATCATATTCAGACGACCCAACTTGAAGCCATGAAACCTGAAAATGTGACGAGTGAATCCCTCAGAGGAATGGACAAGAATTTAGAAGCCAAGGGTGACGGAGCCTTATATTTCATGGATCGGATCTGGACACCGAAAAACGGTGGTTTCCGAGACTTGGTCATGACCGAGGCGCACAACACTTGGTATTCCGTCCACCCAGGTTCAGATAAGATGTATCTGGATCTTAAAAAGCTATACTGGTGGCCTAATATGAAAGCAGAGATTGCTACCTTCGTGAGTAAATGCCTTACTTGCGCAAAGGTTAAGGTCGAGTACCAGAAGCCCTCTGGTTTATTGTAACAACCAGAGATCCCAGAATGGAAGTGGGAGCGGATCACTATGGATTTCATAACCAAGTTTCCCAAGACAGCGGGTGGACTTGATACCATATGGGTTATCGTCGATAGATTGACCAAGTCTGCACACTTCCTACCTATCAAAGAAACCGACAAGATATAGAAACTGACTAGGACATACATTAGGGAAATCGTACGGCTACATGGTGTGCCTATATCTATTATCTCCGATAGAGATAGTAGGTTCACCTCAAGATTCTGGCAATCACTACAACATTCCCTAGGAACAAGGCTGGACATGAGCACAACCTACCATCCGCAGACCGACGGACAGAGTGAGAGGACCATCCAAACTCTGGAAGATATGTTGCGAGCCTGCGTGATTGACTTTGGGAAGGCATGGGATACTCATTTACCCCTTGTCGAGTTTTCCTATAATAACAGTTATCACACGAGCATCAAGGCTGCTCCATTTGAAGCTCTCTACGGCCGAAAGTGCAGATCCCCTCTGTGCTGGGCTGAAGTGGGTGATACCCAATTAGCCAGGGGCCAAGCTTCCGACAGTACTCTCACCGGTCCGGAGATCATTCGGGAAACGACAGAGAAAATCGTTCAAATCCGTGAACGATTGAAAGCCTCTAGAGACCGACAGAAGAGCTACGTAGATAAACGAAGGAAACCTTTGGAATTTCAGGTGGGAGACCGAGTCCTTCTCAAAGTCTCACCCTGGAAGGGCTTGATACGCTTCGGCAAGCGTGGGAAACTTAATCCGAGGTACATAGGGCCTTTCGAAATTCTTGCAAGAGTCGGCCCCGTAGCTTACAAACTCGATCTACCTGGCGCACTTCATAACGTACATTCTACATTCCACGTATCTAACTTGAAAAAGTGTCTATCCAAAGAGACTCTCGTAATCCCACTCGACGAGATCGAGATCAACGAGAGCCTCAATTTTGTAGAAGAACCAGTAGAAATCATGGACCGAGAGGTCAAGCAAACAAAACAAAGTCGCATACCCATCGTGAAGGTTCGCTGGAACGCTAAGCGGGGACCTGAATTCACATGGGAACGCGAAGATCAGATGCAACACAAGTACCCACATCTGTTTCCCTAATCCACGAGTGTTCTCTTACTTTGAATTTCGGGACGAAATTCCCTCTAACGGGGGGATGATGTGACAACCCGATATTTCAACTCTTTGTAATGGCCTAATAGGTCAAGTATTGTAAACATTTTCGAGTTAATAAAATTTACTTTGATAATAAAATGTCCAAAAAGTTTCTATTTAAATTCTTCTATGTTTAAATCTCATTAAACCATGATCGTACGTAAAAAGAACGCCCAAATCCGATTTCGTATATTGAAGTTATGATTTTTCCAAGTTCAGCTTAGCAACAGACAGCTAAAAACTCGAAACGGAGATCGAGCGACATTTGGCCGGAATGACCTAAACGAGAATCGAAGGTCTCGACAATGGTATTTCAACGGTAAAAAGTCTGGTAAAAACCGACGTCAGATAAAGAAGTTATGAATTGTTAAAGAAATTCCTTAATCACGTCATTTTAATAAATAAATAATAAAAATAATTTTGGAATTTGCCAACCGAATCTAAACGAAAGTTGTAGATCGTAGTCTCACCTTCGCGGGGATATATAGAACGTCGAAAACGGAGTTCGTATGAAGGAGGTATGAATTTTTGAAGTTTGATAAATAATTTATATATAATTTTTATTAAAAATTCGGTATTATCCGAAGAGGAGTCAGCCTAGGGCCGAGGTACGCACCGTGTACCCTCGTACGCCCTGCGTACTCGAGGGCACGGCCTCGGATCGTCCATGTCGCCCTATGCGAAGCTACCCGACCCGCCGTCCCATCCGACCTGCCCCATCCGAAATATGTAAGCGATGACGTACGGGTACGCGCTGCGTACGCCCGTACGCCCCGCGTTCGGAGGCGGTTCAGCACCCCTATAAAAGGGATGCGAGCCTTTCCGAAAAGTTTGTTCATTTTCTCTCTTTCTCTCACGATCTTGCCTCGATTTCCGTGCCCGTTCAAACCCGAAGCTCTGGTCTTTTTGCTCAAGTCCCGAGGGTTGATTTTACTTCCTGAGATTCCCGAGAATCCCGAGAAAAATCCGTTTCCCGAGACGAAACTCTGCCCGGTTTTCGATCTCGCTATCTTCAAACTTCCAAGTGAGTTCATACCCCTTATTTTACCTTTGAAATGCTTTTAAATGTTTTAAATACTTTATGGGGGGGGGGGGGGGGGAATACAAGTTAAACACTTATAGTTATTGCTTCGATCACATGTGATTGCATTAATCACATGTGATTAATAACTAGGAAACCAATGATTTTATCACTGTTCAAACTGTTTTACTTCAAAATGTTTTACAAACTCTTTTGACTTATCAAATGCTTTATTGTAAACTTTGTTTTACTACCTATAAATTTGCATGCCCATATATGTATAGCTGTATAAATAATGTTTAAAGGGCTTAGGAAAGCCACCTGTCCTATTTCCTTTTCCTCGATTTGGATGTGGTCTGGTGGAATTTCGGGTGACCATCCGAGGGTCGTTTCAATATTAGTTATATATCATATATACATGTATAGACATAAAAGTACTTCCATATTCATACTTATCAGCACATCATTAGTAAGTTACCATCGGGGTAACACGGGATCATACTACTACAATTTCTAGATCAACGAGTCAGTTCATTCAGGAGTCAATACTTATTACTAAGAGAACATATACAACGATACTAGAACAAGTAAGATTATATTGCATATACACGAATACGTTAACAATTGTGATCCACTGTATGGGAGCATGTCTTAATTGACATGACCCGAGTTGTAGCCAGAGTCTCTTGGAGGGAGAGCGTGAGTTTGCGTATAGATCTATACTGGATTGACTATCCTACACCTCGCTGCTAGCTACAGTGGGACCGACAGGTCTGCGGATGCCAAACATCATACCTTATTTTTCGACTATACGTTGTCGATGTTACCAGTCGATAGTATGGTGTAATTTATCACATGATACCTTAATATAAACCCGGTTTAAGGTAGTTAGTACAGCAGTAGTTCATATAAAACAAAACTACCGTACTACAACAATTTACCCATTACATTTTGGTGATAACCTCACTTAAACTTTAATGTACAAACTATATTTTGTTAATTGATAGTTACACTTGGGAAATTACACACTTTTACATCAAACGAGCATACAAAACAATTAAGCCTTGGTAGAGGGCTACTTTAACAGAAAATATAGGTTTTTCTGAGAGATTCAAACTTTTACAAACACTTACATACATTTACAACTCATACTTGCAACAGGTTCAAACGTTTTGATAACAAACCTCGACACTAAAATATTTATGAATTCACCAGCTTAATGCTGATAAACTCTTTCAAAATAACTTGTATTCTCAGGTCATCAGTAGTCAGGTACCGATGCTAGCTTTTGAGAAGATGGAGCGCATTCAAGACTCATCATACTATTTTGATTTAAATTATATTTTTGGTGTCTAAAACTGTACGGAACACGCTTGTATTAAAAATTTATATTTAATGCAATGGATGATGTTGTTTGCTTATTTACATTTACTGTGTTGTGATACTTTACATGACGTCCTCCACCCCAGAACGTTTCCGCCATTCTTGGTTTTGGGGTGTGACAGATTGGTATCAGAGCATTGTTTATAGTGAAGCAAGTATATCAACCCATAAAAGATATACTAAACTATAAACCCATTTGGGATTAAAACACTCTGACCAAGAGTCTATACTTTAAATACTAAAATAGTTAATTAAGTATACTAGTCTGCATTCATACTAAAACCAGTGTCACAACGACAAGAACAAGAGTATTACGATTGTTAAATATCACAGGTAAGCTAGGGGATGTATGGTCAGTCCTGGGAATGGCATAGCCTGATCAACTATGCTGGTCCGAGGAGTGATTAGCATATGCCCTAGAATAGTTGTGATGTGTTAACAAGTCTAAAAACTTACCAACAATGCCACAAAAAGATCAGTGAAACTTAAACTTAAAATACTATAGGTGTATTTTGTACTATTAACTACATACATACTATATCTTTATACCTCTCTTCTCGCGTAGATTTAAATGGCTTGATTCCATCACGACGACCCGTACCTTCCAAATGAAGGCAACATAGGAATGCTCGAAGCAGAGTCTGACAATGAACACCAAATTCCGTTGGATGATCATCAAGCTTTCTCCCCAAGTCTTGCCACTAGATGGTGACATGTGGCACCAAGTTCAGCCATTTTCACCCTATAAATAGAACCTCTCTCACCCTCATTTTCTTCACACCTTTCTCATTCTTTCTTCTCTTTACACTCTCTCTCTCTCTCTAGAACCTCTCTCTAGCCCCGAAAAGCCTAGGGAATCTCCCTAGCACGAGGCGGAAGCCCCTAAGTGATCGACGGCTCCGAGAAGAAGAGCTTTTCCGCACGAGAATGCTGCTCCAAGCAAAGCATGGTTTTCTATAAAACCCGCTGTAAGTGAGCTACGCCTACGTTATTTTTAATATAGTTTTTATTTAATTATATTAACGTTATTAAGAACATATAATAAGTAATTGGACTATTATTATGGGTTATATAAGATTATTTAACAGTTATATAATAGTAATAATAGCTATACTATTAATTAGTCTCGGTGAATAATAGACTAAACTCTAGTGGTAATAATACTAGGTTTCATCGAATGAAATTATTTTTTTCAAGAAGTGAAGCGTTGTCTGAGTTCGGAATCACCATCTTTTCAAGTGAGTGCATAGTTACTTTCATCTTACACATAGATATGAAGTATTTTATATAAACTACGTGCTATGTGTGAATATTATTTGTATACTTGCTGTCTGTGTTGGATGAACGTTTTTATACATGTTTTAGATGATTTAAATTGTATACGTATTTTATATACACGAATATGTTGGGTATGATATGGGTAGATGAATGATGAGAGATAAAAGGTGATGTGAGTAAAAATTGGCAACTATAGACTTAGTGCCTAACTAATAAACATCAGCAACTATGTACTTAGTACCTATTGGACAAACACCGGTAGCTATGGCTTTAGTACCTGTTAAGGAATTGGTAGCTATAGACTTAGTACCTATTAGATAAACACTGGTAGCTATGGATTTAGTACCCAATGAATAGACTATAGCGACTATGGAATTAGTGCTTTATGAACGAACATTGACAGCTATGGATTTAATGATAGTCCTATAACCCTGGAAGTAAGGGACTTCGGAATAAACGAATGCAGAATAGATGACTCTTAGGATAAATCCTTAAGAGTAAAGAAGATAATGGGGATGGCTAATTGGGTTGATTGTTTGATTGTTTAAACATAATAATTATATTATTGTGGGTTGAAAACCCTATGTACTCACTAGGTTTCCCAACCTGACCCACTCAGTTTATTTATATCACAGGTGTTGATATGAAGTCACATTACACTGAGAGATTAAAAAGATGTAGATTACTAGTGTAAATAAATGTAAGTTCTGTTTATGCTTATGTTCATGTATTGACGATGACATCCCAAACGTTTTAAAATGAATAAAATACGTTTCTTCGAAAATGTTTTAATAACGTATTTATCGTGTTTTTCTGGGAACGAATTCCGCAACATTTTTATTAAAAGAAGAACTCTGATTTTTATAAAGCATAAACAAAATCGGTCTTTTCTGGCCATGAAAATGGGGATGTCACATTATGATCTCACAAACATTATATATGTTGACATTTTAAAATAACTTGTATTCTCAAGAAATCATTGATCAGGTCGGTTAACAAGAATACTTTGACATTTTGTTATGTTTTGTTTTCATCATATTCTGGTTATTTTGGCATGCAATATTGTAATACAATACTCGATGTAAACAAATAATAGTTGTAATATTCCATGTGTGATGATGATGATGTTAAGTTTCAATTATATACTCTGTGATGATACTACAAGGATAAAGTCACCCAAGCCTCTAGACTTTTCCGCGGTCTGATTCGAGGGTGTGACAGACGATAGTTCTACTGATTACATCACGTGGAAAGCACTCTCTCGAACCAAGAACATGGATAAATTAGATATTGGGAAATGATTATGAAAGAAACTAAAAGAAGAAAGAACAAATCATAATAGAATATTGTTCACTATGATACTTTTTAATTTATATATATATATATATATATATATATATATATATATATATATATATATATATATATATATATATATATATATATATATATGGAAAAAGTGAATATACCTAACAACCTTATATAAACTTAGGTACCTAACTCCATAATACTACATCAGTTTGTATCATATTTACATTGTAATTGCCTAAGGTTCTTAAACTTCAACCCCATAACTTTATTACTTCCAAAATCTTTGAACTTTCACCAATATCTTTCTTTTACATCAGGTATTTGTATTGAATACCGCCTGATAGGCTTCATATCCTACCGCTATAAATGAAATGATGTAGGAGAAATATAATGATGAATTTCCAAATTTTTTTTGAAGTAAATCAAGTTTATGGATAAAGTTTAAGAACCTTGCATGATTGCAATGAAAATTTAATGCAAAATGATCTAGTTTGATGAGGTTAGGTACCTAAGATTATATAAGATTGTTAGGTATACTCACTTTACCCTATATATATATATATATATATATATATATATATATATATATATATATATATATATATATATATATATATATATATATTGACTACTTAAAAAAAAGGTATAAAAAATGTTTCGATTAAAGTTAAGCTATAAATAAAGGAGTAATATTCTATAAATTATAGATAATGAACCAAATATCCCAGTTTTACAATTCAAATAGAGAGGAGGATGATTTGTACATAACAATTTTTTTTTCATACACAACAATTGGCGTTTTAAATTGTTATATTGTACAACTCTATAATGCATAAATTGCTACGTATGACAAAAAACTATTGTTTATGAATCATTTCCTAAATGGAAAATGTTGTTTGCTGATTTAATGGGATATTGGAAAATTTTGTTTGCTGATTTAATGGGATACATATGTCATATGTTAATTACTGAAATAATTTATTATTTTGTTGATTTAATTAGTTTTAAGGTTCAAATGGAAAAGGTATTTATATTCTATTTAAAAGAGGGAACATAATCACTTTCTTTTAGCGACATATTTAATCAGACTGAATATGGTTTTCAGAACTATCATGATCATTCACATCCATTTCAATAGGCATGAAGGAAATGGGCATTCGGGAAGCGATTAGTTGCTTCCGAAGAAGCTTTTAGAAGGCCGACCACTACATAGAGGGATTCATATACCAATCATGAGTGATAGTGAAGCCTAGAGAAGCGGAAGGAAGCAGTAGCTTCTAGGGCGAAGCCACTCAATTTATATTATAGGGTAGGCGAAAGCCCATAAGACCCCATGTCTATTGTGCAACCCCGCAATAGTTGTATTGAGAGCAATTCTAATAAAGAAAATATGCCCACATGGAAGAATACCAAAGGATAGTGGGAATTAATTTTAATAATGTCATATGACATCATTAGAACGAATGACAAGATACATTTATACTTTAAAAATGTATCACTTCACACATAATCATTTTTAATTATTTTATAGTATAATATGGTTTTGTTAAACCAATAATATTTTTTCCAGTAATTGAAATCGGTGTTTATTTGTTTAACCAACTCTATTATATATGTACTATGACACATTCTTATAGAATAGGATTTTAGATTCTTATTTTATTTTATTTATTAAATGTATTTTGAAACTTTTACTATCAAATATATTATTATAGAGTACCATTTCACATTTTATATTTTATTTTAGTTTTTAAATGTACCTTGAAATTGTTAATATCAAGTTAATAAGTTATTTATTAGGTTTTATAGTTTTGTAAATTGAGTTTCCAGTATTCAAATTTCTTGACAAAATTATACAAAGTTAAAATAGTTCTTTTTTTCAGATAAAAGATTATAACATTATAAATCTTTTAGCTTGTGGTAAATTGCACATACATTTTTCTTTTTGTTTATAAAATTACATGAAATAAATTTTAGTATTTTCATGAGTGTTTTTAACATCCTATCATTTAGTTTATTAATTACAAATATATATATTTTTTTGATATAATATAATTAGATGTATGAATGATTCAAAAACTTATAAAATGTAGACATTTTTGGTTCTATAAAAATGTAAATACAAAACCTTTATAAATGTTTTAACATTTAAAATGTATTAAAATTACAATTCTTTTATTGTTAAATATATTTAGTTATAAAATTATGAGTTTAAAAAAGTTATTATCATCGTGGTAATATTTTATTTTTGTACTAACAAATACACTTTGTGTTTATATGCTATTAAGCTATTTTAATTTAATTTCAAATATATTTATTTGTACAAAAAAAGGCGATATATATATATATATATATATATATATATATATATATATATATATATATATATATATATATATATATATATATATATATATATATATATATATATATATATTAAAATCAGGCTACCCAAGTAATTAAAATTTATATACGTTAAATTTATTTGTTTGACTAAAAGAAATTTTATATATACAATTAAGTTATTTGTATTTAATTACAACTTTTTTAATGATAGGTTATTGATGGTTGAAAATTATGTGAGGCATTTCAATTAATGTTGTTCAAGATGAAAATTTTATATTTTATTATATTCTTTTAAATTATTTTTATTCATTAACTTGCCTTTAAACCGTTATTTTTATTATAACTTTTACAAATAATAATATCTAATATATAAAATTCAAATTGTACAAAAAAAAAAAAAAAAATGTTAACGAATCCAACCCAACCCTACTTTGACATGTTTGGTCCATACTAAAAAAAATTGGATACCCGTTTTGACCAACTTTTAACGCGGCCTTCTCACCCATTTTGTGCCATATTGGTTCATTATTCAAGATAAACGTGTTTTTTCATGTTACATGCATTAAATGTTTGTGCAAAGCTCCAGCTCTTAAAAATACAAGAAGATCTAACTAATATATTTATTTAATAATTAAGTGCATACATAATGATGTGAACTATTTGGAGAAAAGTTAACTAATTTGAAACAATAGAATAATGATTTTAGGTCATGATGAAGATCCAATAAGTCAACCATCTTAATTCAAAACTGCATTCCCTCCTAGAATTGGTTTCATACTTTTGGTTAATTTAAATAAAGTTTAATGTAGATGATATAAACCATGTGATCAATCTTCGTAAATTAAATGTGTAGTAAAAACATCTTTTTCTTTTATTATGACATTTTTATTGTGTAGATTTTAACGGATTAACCATCTTGATATAGTCTTTTTCAGTTTTGTCCCATTCATTTATCGTCATATATATAAGAAGGTTGACGATGGCACAAAGATTAGAGTTGTCACAATCGAGTCTGGAAAGAAATAAAGTGACAGAAAATGATAGAAAAAGAAGGGTAATAATTTCTTTATATGTTTTTAAGTTAGAGAAAAAACAAACATACGTTTTGTTTTCCATGGTGGTGAAAAAACACGAGTTTACAAATATACCATATCTTGTGTAAAACATGTCAAGATTAAATCGAGTATTTTTTTTTTTTTTTTTTGGCGATTAAATAAAAAAAAGTTAGGAGACCTTTACTTCACTTTTTCTCCAAATATTCCCGCATTTGGAAGGAAAACTTTAAAAAGAACCTTATCCAAAACTTATATTCTGATTCCTGGAAAAACAAATTGTGAACACATTTTTTTTGGTTTTTCTTGAAAGATATAACTCGAGAACACAGTTATAGTTTTCTCTCTCCTTACCCTGCTCAAAATTCTAAAAAGTAACTTTGTTTGTCACTCGTTACATTATTGCATAAGATTACATAACCTTGTTAACAATCTGCGAAACTAACAGATAAGCACCATATATAGTAAAGATTCTCCAATTGCATATTAATTGTTAAGGATACTATACTAAAGTGTAAAGATTGGTCCAATGTTGAATCAATAAATGAAGGTTTTTTGCCACATATCCTCTTCTCATTCATTTAAACTCATGGCATTTTCTAGAATTTTTAAATTTTCTATTTTCCACTTGTTATTTTATTGTAGTTTTCATTTTATTATATTAAAGTTCCACATTTAATATATAAGGTACTATATATGTAAGGTTTTTATTAGAAAAGGTTTATATATGTAATGTATTAAAACCTCATTAATTTTAATAATTCAAAAAATTTCTTATTTTTCTTATAAATTCAAAATTTTCAAATTGTTAAAATTTTAAATTTAATTTTTTTAAATAAACCCATGTAATACATGAATATCACACCTAGTATAATTATATAACGTAAATTCTTAAATTTAACTTCCAATATATACTATATATGACAACTTCGTAAGAACCACATTCACGGGACGTACGACAATTTGTCTTCTTGTATGTGATGGCTCATGAATGATGATTACCAATTACAAAAGGTTGAGGCAGAAGGGACCGATACTATTCATATGACATTAATTGACAATCAAACTAAATATCCAATAGCCTATGGACCATAATTCGGGAACAAGACGCTCAAGTGGGGTGGGACACCTCATAATAGAGACCCGAAGAGACATCACGTTAAAAGCCCCAATCATATTCATACCCAACACCAACAGATGTACATGATGTAGATTGTAGGCCTTAGGGTTGGTGTACCCAATCTGGCCTCTTAAGGGAATAAAATCACACTATTTATATTTATATACCGGAACTGGAAGTTACACAATTTGCTTATTACAAAACTTTACTTACAAAAACAATTTTAAGTTTTAACATAAACAAAACTTGCATGATGTAAACTGTATACTATAACTATACTTATTATTAATATCAATCCCATTTATTTATACCTGCAACAAATAAAACCATCACTTCTTATAAAAAAACAGGCAACTTATATTATATGATTATGACTTGATTAATTAATTAAAGCATGCTTCAAGGTAAAACTGACCATGTTATTATTGTTCATGTTCAGTTAATGATAATTGCATTGCATTGTTTTCTCTTTCTTCTCCTTGCTTTCCTTAGAATACGTTCAGTTTCTTCCTTTGCTTTCTTCATCAAATAGCTTCCTACAAAATACATATTAAACTCATGACTCATGATTGTAAATATTTAATTAATTAATCAAAAACAATGAGCCAGATTAATTAAGACCTGTTGTTTCCTTTTCCTTGGACAAGAATGTGAAACCTCCATCGCTATCTTCATCAGATTCAATCACAACACTCCATTCTCTTTCCTACATCAATATTATTAAACAAACCATTGTTAATCAATGGTGGAATTTCAAGCTCAAGAAAGTTTCCATAAAACAAAACATTTTGAAAGAAAGAGAAAAAAAAAAAATTATCATGTAAATTTAATATTTTAGCATCATTTGTCCTAATCAGTGAATTGGGACTTAGACTGATGTTAATGGGACAACCATTGCAATTTTTTGTTTGGGAAAAAGACGTGAATGCCCTCCTCCTCTTCCTAATTAACATATGTAGCCTAAATGCAAAAAGAAACAGAAAATACCAGTTGAGTCTGAGATACTCTGCTGTGTTTATGCCCCTTGCTGTAATCTCTATCTGTGAGAGTAGCCTTTTCACGTTTTACAGAGTTCCAGGTGCCCATTTCTACCTTGGGAATCCGAGTTCCCATTTGGACTTTTAAAGGCACTGCTGAACTGTAAAAAAGTAAAAAAAAAAATTGCTACTTCATTCCATGGTTATATAAAATTTTCAGTATTACTAAGATAAGCAAGAATATTGATACACTAGAAATAGACATACTTCTTTGGGGCTATTCCTTGAGGATTGGCACAAAAACTGACAGCCTGCATTTGGACATCAAATGTTATATAAAAAAAAAAAAAAGACTATATTGCCCTCTATAACACTAACAGCTACATGTTGATACACTATAGTAGTATAGTACCTTTGGTGGGAGAAGGGCAGGTGTTGGATTCTTTTGGTCTAGTGCTTTAAGCTTGTATGCCACTGCCTGTATAAGTAAACATACATCATTCATAAAAGTATTGCACATCTGAAAATATGTGGACTTCTTTGCCTCTTAATAAAAAATGCATACCTGAATTTCATTAGTGAGGGATTTTGAGAGGTTATTATGTAAGTTCAGTATGAACACTCCAATCTTTTCTTCTAAACCAGAGAGCAAGACTGAAATCTCTTGTGAGTTCTGGTGACATTTATCTTGATTGAGCTTAACAGAAAGTGACTTCAGTTCTCCATGAAGGCTAGATTTTACATCTTCTTGCCCTTTGCTCTGGTCATGGTAATTCAATTGAGTTAGAAAATATTACTAAATATAGATGTTAACAAAATTATGGGAGAATATAAGGTATTCTCACAATTATCTGCAGGGAGTTGACAATCATCTGTAGAGAGTTGTCAATTGTCTGCAAGGAGTTGTCATGTGCAATCAATTTCTGGCGTATGCTATCCACTGAATGTAGACAAAAATAAGGAGATAAATGTGAAAATATCAGTTATGATCATAGTACAAGAATTTTGAATATATTTTCTTTTTATGAGATAGATCTACTTACTATCCATGGTTAATTCTTTTGATCCTTTATTGACATGCATTACATCTGTCTGAAGAGATTCCAGCATCAACCCAAACCTGTTTAGTGAACTTTCTATTGTTCCTATCCGGTGTTCAAGTTCATCACTCATCTGACCTGTTCATTCATTTCAAAACATCAAGAAAACCATAAAGCTCAAAGCAAAGTGTACACTTCAAGAAAACTTACCTCTTTGCTCTGAAATAGAACCCCATTTGCGGATTAGACCTGTGGAGGATCTTGATAATGGCATTTGACTTTCTTCTCGTGAGTGGTTGACTGGGGGTAGGCATGAAAATCTTTTCACAGAAGTCTCTCTTTCTTGAGAAAAAACCAACTACAAAGCGAAATAAGGAAACATTCATAAAACAAAACGTGTGAAAGTATGTTAGGGGATACTTTAAGAACATGAATATATGATCCACAAAAGCTTTTGGTTAAACCTGGTCATTTGTTAATGTCTCATCTTGAGAATTCTGTGAGAATTGAGAGAAAATGGCATTTGGTTGAGATGAAATTCCCTGAGAAAACGATTGCTGTGACCGCTGCTTTTGTGATGATGATGCTTGGCTTTGCCTAAAAGTTGTGGACATCTCTGGCTGGCTACATGATACACTTGATCGCCTTCTAAATTTCATAACAACACCAAATTAAACACAAAAAATTAAGCAGACAAGAAAAAAGTCATGAACATTCCAATTCTCAATTCTTACACCTCACACAGCCATAAAAGAAAATTCTTCTCAATGTCACAGACGGATACTCAATTGCATGCACTTAAATATCAGTTCTTTTAAGAGATATGAACAGATGCAGCTAAGATACACACAGGCATTTCACTTATAAACAGCAACAATCACATACAAGTCAAAGATAATGTGTGTTGGATGACCAGAAGTTAGAACAAAGATCTTCAACATTTCACACTACATTTAAGTTCAGTTCTTCACTAAGACACGCATTTGAGCATTCTGAAAGTCAATATCCATCTATCACAATTGACACAGAAAATTTTAACTAAAAATACTACCTATTTCAACCTAACAAGCGAACACAATCAGTTGATCAATGAAACAAGCACAATTCCATCACAGGATCGTTTAGTTTCAATCATAGATACAGCGGAGATCAGTTATGTACATCTAAAATCATTATTTGACAAAAACACAAAATCGGCTTTAAGAACAGATATGAAGTCAAATGTCTACTCACAGAACAATGATAGACGTATCAGAATCCAGATCATTACAAAACATGCAACTTAGCACGTAAAATCAGTATTATTCCATTCGCACACACTCCGTAGATGAAATATATAAATATAAGTTCCAATTCTTCGCAAAAGGTACAGATTAAGCATGATGCATTTCAAATTTAATTCATCGCAGAAAGCGCACAATTATGCTACACATAGACGAAAACATAATATTCGTTTGATTATCAGTTCGTAACTAAAACGCACACAAAATTAGCTCACTGAACAGTATACGCACACTAATTAGATAAGATGCATGCAGAATAACGGGCATTTTCAGCTGTAAATACGGAAATGAACCTTGAGTGAGGAGGAAGAACAGAAATTGAGCTGAGATCACAGGCCTTATTTATCTTCATCGTCTTGATTTCAAATCAATCAATGCAAGGTTTTACTAACCAGATGTCCCGTTGATCGATGTGCGTTCTGAATTCGAAGAAAAGTTATCGATGAGGTTTTGATTTACCAACGGTCCAACACCCCCTTCTTATTTCACAGATATGCGTAAACCTCCAATGTTACTGGTGTGACTTTTGATAAGTGGGATTATATTGTGTTCGTAAATCATTTGTACGGAAACAAGTTTTATTATTATTATTATTATTATTATTATAGATTTACTGTAAAATTTATATTTATTGTTCAACATTTAGTATTTTGATTATTGGTTGTAGGCTAACTGGTCTACATGTTTAAAAAATATAATTAAATTTATATTTATTGTTTAATATATATTCAGTCAGTTTATATATTTACCTTTGAATTATGTTAAACTAAGTTTTTTTTTTTTTTTTTTTTTTTTTAATTTTATATTTAATCACTTTAATCTTTTTCGGTTATCATCAATTTGTCCATCATCTTTTCCGATCAACACAATTTATAAAAGACATCATTTTCTTGTTTTATTTTTTAAAAACATTATACGATGCATAATATTTCTTTCCTCGGGGAAAATATCCTACTCTTTACTACATCCAACCACCCCTTATATTGTCACTCACACCTTCCTATGTTCATATCCCTCTTCTCCTATTTTCATATCCTTCTTCTGTTAGTTTACAAAAACCATCATACCCCCAATATCCCTTTCTCACTCGTTTCTTCTTGAATCATATAGAACCATCAATCACGTCTGTTAAAAGATGCATTTTTATTGTTGACATCTAAGTTTGAATTGATTGGAGATTTGAATCGATTTTTAGGTTTGAATGTGAGTTTGAACCGATCGAATGTTAGAATCGATTTTGCTGCATGTTGAAGCCGATTTTATGTGAGTTTGAATCGATTGAATGTTGAAGAAGATTTTATAAAAAAAAAAAATTGACTAAATATGTACATAATATTAGACGAGATATATGCTTTCCATGTATTTGAATATGTATTTTAGATAATGATTGTTTTAGATTATCTTGACTATTGTATCTCCTTTATATAAAGGGAGCACCCGCCTGCCCCCTACTATCTCCGCCACTGGCTACTGTCCTTCAATGGATCTACAAAACATTGTCGTATCACCTTTTCGTTCGTGTCCTTGACACCGATGCCATTACTTATGAAGTCTGGAAACGCATCTACGACATATTGTCGTCGCCCTCAAACATGAGTTCACAAACCTTACTCTATATTTATGTTCATCTCTAGATGAATACTGTCAAAAGCTTAAAGATCTCGATGATCAACTCATAAATGTCGAAAATCCAATCGGTGAACAAACTTGTTCTTCAGATGGTACACGAACTTCCTACCGAATATGTCATTTTCGCTTCTTTTATCAACCAGAGCTCACCAAATTGGGACAATGTAAGAAGCATGCTATAACTTGAGCAACATCAACTAAAAGTTCCTCATTCTCAAATCGGTCTTTCGGCCCTCATTGCCACCACTACCGATCAATCTTATCCTCCCTATTGTAATGACCAACCTCAAACAGATCGTGATAAGGGACAACGCGGACGTGTCGGGGATGAAACTCTCAGCTGGGTCGATCATCTTGAGGAGGTCAGACTAACACTCAAGGTTGGGGATGTGTCATATGTGTATCTACCATGGGCTTTGTGGGCAGCTCCTCCCTCTCCACATCCTTCTCAAAACTTGGGATGGCCCACTCCATCTCATGCATTAACATGTCGCGTCCTCTAGCAGTGACCCAACAGGCGGAATCCTATCTCATCCAACAGCAACCGGCAGATCTGACTCCTGTGACGGTCCAACAACATGAATCAGCCCATCCTACCTATGATGCTCTCAACCCTACTGACTTGGGCCAAGCTTTTCAGGATATGCAACTCAAGTAGTATGATATAAATTGGTACATGGACCCAGGTGCATCCTCTCTACTGGCCTCCGTCTTTGATAAAGTTCATACTTCATTGTCCTTTTCTAATATTCAATCTATTTTGTTGGAAATGGAAAATCTACACCAGTTAAAGGATACGATAATGCACTATACAAAACCCCTACCAGAACCTTCTCCATAAATAACATTGTTTATAGCCCAAACGTTGTTAAAAATCTTTTATCTATTTCAAATTTCACTAAAGACAACAATTTTTCTCTCGATTTTAACACATATGGATTTTCTGTGAAGGAACTCACGACTGGGAAGATTATTTCACGCCATGATAGCGAGGGCGATCTTTATCTGTTTACTGCACCTACTTCTCAACCTTCAGCAAATTTAGTCAGCTCATCTTATGATCTGTGGCACAGCCTTCTTGACCATGCCGACTCATCAATCATAGACTTTTTTACGTAGTCGTCTTTTCATTTCATGTAATAAAAAACAAACATTTTCTATTTCTCATTCATGTCAACTTGAAAATAATAAACATTTACCGTTTAATGAGTCTAATTTTCTTACGTTTGCATTGTTTGACATCATTCATTGTGACTTTTGGACATCTCCCATTTCAAGCAAAGCATGTTAAAAGTACTATAGGGTACTTATCAAAAATTACACCCAATACGTTCGGGTTTACCCACTCAAATTCAAATCTGAAACATTCACAAATTTCTCTAAATTTCACCAACTTATTAATAACCAGTTTAATCGCAAAATCAAAGCCTAATTCCAATGTGACTTGGGCGGAGAAATTGACAACACCGACTTCAAGACTTTTGCCTCCACTCACAGCCTTAGATTTCGGTTCTTGTGTCCTTAGACTTCCCCTCAAAACAGTAAGTCTGAACGCATGATATGTCGTTTTAATGACATCATTTGAGCTCTTCTCACTCATGAGAATCTTCATACCACTTTCTGGGTCAAGGCTCTTCACACCGCCTGCTACCTACACAACATCCTTCTTACCAAACTCCTTAACATCCATACACCTACACTCACCCTAACTTTAATTTAGTGTATATGAAACCTAAGAGTATGTGTTCATTTTGACTTCTATGGATTAATTTGTGTTGGTTTTTACTTGTGTTTGATAGATTAATATCCTAGCATGTTAAAGTTCATTCAGGTTTTGTGTAGTTAAATGATCATTATACTTGCATGAACTTGATATCTAGTTGTTTATGATCAATGAATTACTAGATCTAGAGATAGAAAATATCCTAGGGTTAGGTGATAACGGTTAGTAATTGCGCCTGTTTTAGAGAGCATGAACCATCCATATTTTGTGCTTGAATTTCTTGTCTTGATCATAGATAAGTAATCAATAGATCTTATCATTCATAGTCCAATTTACCTTTAGATCAATTTTGTGTCCATTCGTTGCATGATCAATGTAATAATAGTTCATAAATTGGTAAATACTAGGAAATCATACCAAGAATACTAGTAACATTAATAATTGGTAACCAACATTATTAATCCATTGTATTAGAAATCAGTCATACGGTAAGGTTATTTAAAAATAAATGACAGTGCTTTTTAATCTTGGTTTTAAAATCGTTTCTATTTTCCCGATTTAATTTAAAGTATTTGTAGTTATTTATTTGCTAATTGCTTTATTCAAGTTGCTGATCTTGCAAAATCAGTAAAAACCCTAATTTATTGTCTTTTTTTTTAGTTTAATTAGTAATAGTATTTTCATATTAAAATTTCCGTTCTAAGTTCAACACCCTACTTTATTATTCTATTACACGACTAGGTATACTGTCTATTTGTGTTTAAGTCTAGTTGAGATTTAATAGGACTTTATATATATATAAAAAACCTAGTAGTATAAAAAACACATCAAACACCAACTCACCCCTTCCACTAAACCAACATCTACACCACCTACATATCCACCTAACATACCAACCCAAACTCAAACTAACCTACCACCTTCCAAGCCACATATTACTATCCTACACCCACCCCTCGTCATCACATGATAACCTATGCCTACTTCAGCATAATCAAAGCCCTCCAATTACTCAATTTGCATACTTCAACCACTCCAACCATTTCCCACGTACCTAAAAACTACACCTATGAGTTATCGGACTCAATTAGCTACTTGCTATGATGTTAAAAATGCATTCTTCCATGGCGAATTGCACGAAACTATATATATACACCAACCCCCCGAGTTTGTTGACTGCAATGCTTCTCATCATGTTTGTTGTTTACGTAAGTCCCTATATAGACTCAAGCAATCCCCTAGGGCATGGTACCATAGGTTTTATAGGAGCATGAAAGGATTCTACAGTAGTATTTTTATACATCACTTTTTTTCTTTCGTTAGGGACAACACATGACATATTTACTCCTCTATCGATGAAATTGTCCTAACCGCTTCTAACCCCTTTTTTCTTAAATAGATCTTCGCTACACTCTCACAAGAATTTGCGTTGACCGACTTTGGTACACTAGATCATTTTTTGGCATCTCAGTTACTCGTGACAAAATGGTCTCTTCGTCTCATAGGCTCAATATGCATGTGACATTCTTCAATGCGCAAACATGATGTTCCGTAATGCCATTTCCACACCCGTCGATACTTCATCCAAACTCAATGCCATCGTTGATCCCCTATTCTCTGATGGAGCTCTCTTTCTTCATCTCCTTAGTGCACTGCAACACCTAACTTTTACCCGGCCCGAAATCTCATATGTTACACAACAAGTTTGACTTTTTTATGTACGTTCCTCTAGAACTACATTTCCAGTTTATGAAACACATTCGTCCTTCGTATCTCACCATCAAACTGTCATCGGCTCACCGCTTATTCCAATGCTGATTGGGAGGGTGTCTTGGCTCACACCAATCCACCTCTGTTTACCCCGTCTATCTTGACGGTGATCTTGTGTCATGTTCCAAACGAAAACATATCATTTCCCGCTCAAGCGCCGATACCGAATATAAGGGTGTGGTCAATGTTATAGCCAAGACTAGCTGGTTACAAAATTTTCTTCTTGAGCAATATATGGGTGTCAATTTATGACACGACATGACAAAAATACACAAAACAAAACGGAATCGGGATGAAATCAAAATTCAAATTTGTGTTCGTGTCAAGTTTAAAAAACCTGATGTAATGTATGTTCGTGTTTGTTTTCACAAATCGACACGAATATGAGACGATTGATCATGTGTTTGTCATGCTTTTCATGTTTCTCATTTTTGTCATATATAACTAAGTATGAATTAAATAATCTAATAGTTATGTAATATTATCTCTGTCGTGTCGTTTTGTGTTATCTTGTTTTAATTGGTTCGTTTTTGTGTTAGTGAAAAAAAACACGATACTGTGTCATGTCGTGTTCTTGTTACACAAAACATTATGTGTCTTGTCGTTCCAGATAAAAACACGACACAACTGCCCGATTTAACAACCCTAGCTATATGTACCAGTAACCAAAGCAACTCTACTCTATTGTGATAACATATCAACTATTTATTTGTAGGAAAACCATATCCAACACCAACGGACTAAGCACGTTGAAATCGGCATTCATTTTGTTCGGGAAAAAGTTCGCATGGATCATATTCGTGTTCTTCACGTACCAACCGCATATCATTATTCCATAAACATTTTTATATTGATTATAGTTTATTACCATAAAATGTCACTTTCCCTTCTGTGTAACCTAAATATGCCTTCGAGGATCAATAGCTAATTAAGATAATATAAAAAAAAAAATCATAGGGCTAGGTATTTTGATATGATATCAATAAATATAATAATAAATGAATATTAATTTCATCAATAAACTTACTTTTTACCAAAGAGCTTTTAGCCCAGCGGTATCCGGTATTGTCCTCCCTTCTTGAGGTTGAGGGTTCAAATCCCGTGGTGAGCATAGGTGAAATTAAGGTGTAGTTTAGGAGTATGTTAGATTTAACGTTTCAAAAAATAATAATAATAATAAACTTACTTTTTAATTTCAAAATTCCCAAAATTAAAGTTCATTAGTTTCTTTTCTTTATTTAAATTATTTATTTAAATTTAAAATATAAAAAATATTTTATTATAATAATTCATTATTTTTTTATTTTTCTATAAATTCAAAGTTTTCAAATATTTTAACCTTTATATTTATTTATTTTTAAATTAACCCATATAATAAATAGATGTCACAACTAGTTAGGATAATATAAAAAACCATAGGCTAGCTATTTTATAAATATAAAAAATGAGGGTATGTTTTAACAAAATCATCTTATTTTTAAATTCTTACTAAAAGAATCGTTTTTTTGTGTGTGTGAAGACACAACTACAAAACCTGTACGTTTCAAAAGAAATATCATGTGAGGGATGAAAACACTTAATGTGAAAGGAGTGCTAAAAAATGAAGTTTCGTAGGCAGGTTGTAAAGCAGCGACAATGGTGTGAAATAACTTGGTTTTCGTGGAGTGTTTCAAGTGAAATCCAAGAAAGTTAATAAAGATAAAAGAGTTGCAAGCTCTTCCATTACTGGCCATGGTGATTATTGACATGAAGAGAATGATTGTAAGGGATTGTAATTATTACTTAACAACCCATTTCTCCGTTTTAGCTCATGACATGTTACTAAAACATTCCTTGCATATTTCATTTACAACTTTTTAAAAAAATCAACTTATAATTAACTATTTATAATTAGTTTTTTCGGAATACAATGCAATTTTAACCAATAAAAATATTTTAAAATTAAATTATGGTGTTTATATGGTAAACTAAGATGTCTTTTTAATCAATCCTACAATTTTATCATGATGGAGAATTTCCACTATATGTACCAGATTATAAGACTAGAGGGTATGAGACGGGTCACTTTTTGTGGGTCACACCATTATTTCTTCCACTTTCTTTTCTCTCACCTAAAACTCAAGGAATGGATGAAAAGCTCCTCTCACTATTTTTTTTAAATATATTTCATACATATATTATACTCATTTTGTGAGGAACTAAAAACCATGAATTTTGATATATTTTTTAATAGGTATATAATTTTATAAATATAAAAAATGATTAAAAAAAATTGTTCAATAGAATGAGGAGAGAGAGTGCGACACCCCCTCCCCACACTCTTTCCCGCGGGTTGCTTCCCTCAGCAAGGGGGCGGTGTTCCGGTGAAAGGGAAACCCTCCCGCTCTCCTTTTTCACTCGATATCTTCCAACCTAAGAAAACTACCAGCCTATCAACGGGGAATTGAAAGATGAAAGACATTATTGCACACAAGCAACACTGCAAATGAAATGAAAAAGAAGAGAAAATGATTAAAAAAAGTAAAAAAGGGAATTAAAGTAGCGGAAAAACTTATATTTGTTGCTAATCTGGACAGTAATTGACTTCTCTAAGACATTTATCATAAAATTAGTTATAATTATAGATGTTGTTTATATCATAACATGTTGTTTATAAAGAAAAAGTTATAGTTATTAAATAATGATGTGCTTAATTTCTTAAGTGTAGAATCAAACCCAAATTAAATACTTACATTGACACGAAACCGTCCGTTATTTTCATTGCCAACAACCCTCGTCCAAACTCCACTTTTCACTTCTTTGACAATTGACATAATGCATGTGAAAAAAACTACAACGAATGCTTATTTTTTTCATATAGCTGAAAAATGGCGTATGAAAAAAAATTTGGACTCTATGTGGCACAGTTTATATGTGGTGGTACAAAGACTACAAAAAGATGGAGGGTTGTAATTTTTCCTCCCAAAGAAAATTTCATATCTAGCCTAATTGACATTAGTACTCCCCGTTGACTACATAAACACAATGATTTGGTTATCTTATAACTAAGAAACCAAATCAACAAGAAATACAAATGCCACCAGGAACACACATTGAAACAAGTTGTACGATAATTATTTAAACAAAAAACTGATTGTTTTTTATCAATAATTGTATAGAAACAAAAATAATAAAAGATGATACCAAGATTTTATGTGGAAATTGACTGGGAATTGGGGAAAACCATAACTTGGGGATGCGGAAAACCAATTTACTACTTGAGGTGATAATTACAATACTTGGAAAAGGATCTTATTTTACACAACTATCTTCCAACGAAAAGTCGTGCTAGTGAAACTAAGAGTTTTTAACCATATAGTTAATGGATTTTTATTTATTTATTATTTTAGGGTTTTTTTCAAAAATATTTACCAAAAGGGTATTATTTTAATTTCAAAACTAATATTATTGTTTTTAAAAAAACAAAAACATGTCTTTTGATTACCCAAGAAGATTGGAACGAGAACAGAAAAGAAAAAAAAATCGAAAACGTCGACCATATCATCTGTCGACGCAACTAGGGCTCCAGCAGCGATTCGTTCGTCTCGTCACACGTCGACCATCGTCTGTTGCCTGCCATCTCCTCCTCCGCCGCCGGTGACCTGCAACTCCTCCACCCTTCGCTCCATTCAAGGTATGTGAAGTTGTTATCAATTTTGATTATTCCTGCTCGTTTTCTTGATTCCGGTTCTTAAATTTTATGTTTGCTTTTTGCTTCTGCATTCTGTTTTTCTCGATTATGTATCTAGTTAAGAAGCCAAATGGAAGCTAAATACTAATACACAACACTAGAGATAGAAATACTTCTTTGGGGCTATTCCTTGAGGATTGGCACAAAAACTGACATCCTGCATTTGGACATCATATGTTGTAAGAAAAGACTATCTTGCCCTCTTTGACACTAACAACTATATGTTGATACACTATAGTACCTTTGGTGGGACAAGGGCAAGTGTTGAATTCTTTTGGTCTAATGTTTTAAGCTTGCAGGCCACTATCTGTATAAGTAACCAGACATCATTCATAAAATTATTGCACATTTGAAAATATGTGGACTTCTTTGCGTCTTTTAAAAAAATACATAGTTGAATTTCATTAGTGAAGGATTTTGAGAGGTTATTATGTAAGTTCAGTATGTATCTAGTTAGGACGAATTGTTGATCAATTTCTACTTTTGTTTATTTGCTTTTGTAGATGGAAAATCACAACTTGTTTTTTATTTTTTTTAATCTTTTTTGTAGATGGAATTGATTGCAAACATGTCATTATGTTTCTTTTTTCTTGCTATCACAAATTCGCATGATCATTTTTTGATCAATTTTTGTTTATTTTTGTTTGTTTTGTAGATGAATTCTATTATATATATGATTGACAGGGAGAATTTTTCTATAATCGCTCAAGCTGCTGATGTGACTAATGTGATGAATATAGTCAATAAAATTGAGTTAAATGAAATATTGGAAGATGGAATTGGAGATGGAGATGATGAGGAAGCATCTTTTGACAATAATGTTGAAGTACCTTCGACTTTTACTAATATGGAAGGAACAAATTTGACTATTGATGACCATTGGATTATGACACAATCAACGAGTAAGAATGATTTTTACGCGAGAGTTGGGAAAAGATTCTTTCAAGGATAAAGATGAACTTGTTATAGCAATCAAGATCCATAACATTAGGACACATAGACAATTTGAGGTCATTAAGTCACGCCTAACTATTTGGACTCTAAGATGCAAGTTGTACTTACAATCTGGTTGCAAATGGAAACTTCATGCAAGTAAATGTAAATGTAGTGGTTATTTTGAAATCACATCGTATAACGGTCCACACACTTGTTTACACTATAAGCTTTCTCTAGACCATTCGAACCTAGATGCAAGCTTGATTCCTATGGAAACTAGATACCTTATAAAAGAGCAACCTTCTATCAGTATTCCGACTTTGAGAGTTGAAATAGTTGAAAATTTGGGCTATACTCCTTCATATAAGAAGGTTTGGTTTGGAAAGCAAAAAGCAATTGAACATGTGTTTGGAAACTAGGAAGAGTCTTATGTTGCTTTACCAAAATATCTAGGCGCACTTCAAAAATTCAATCCAGGAACTAGAGTTGAATCGTGTGTTTCAAGATCGACCGATGATGAAGTTGAATTTAGGCGTGTTTTTTGGGCTTTTGCTCCCTCTATCAAAGGGTTTCAGTATTGTCGACTGGTGATTAGCATTGATGACACACACTTGTATGGTAAATACAAGGGTAAGATGCTAATTGCAATGGGAGGTGATGGTAATAATCAAAATTTTCCACTTGCATTTTCTATTGTAGAAAATAAATCTTATGATAGTTGAGATTGGTTCCTTTCTCATGTCAAGAATCATGTAGTGAAAGACCGTGAAAGCATATGTCTAATATCTGATCGTCATGGTGGAATTTTTAAGGCTGTCAATGAGCATGGATCTCCATGGTTAGTGCCATGTGGTTTTCATAGGTATTGTTATATTTCTTAAGTGTTCTTTTAGGACATTTCAATAACTTGCTTCATTAAGGTGTTGTTTGTTTTTTGAAAAAAAAAAAAAACATCTTCAAACCTCTTATTGCTGCGCGGCGCGGCACACGCGCAACACTTTTCATCTCGCAATTGTTTGTTTTTTTGAAGTCTTCTGAGTCAAAAACCTCTGCGCGTGCTCTGTTTGGCGTAGCACTTGTACTATCTCTTCCAACCTCTTCTTTTTCTTTTTTTTTATTGCTGAAATTTTGATTATATTTTGTTAAAAATTTAGTTCACATTTTTTTTTCATTTTTTTTGTTTATTCTTGTTGAATTATTTTTCGTTTTTTTTTTTATTTTTTATATTCAATAATGATAATTTCTTGATGAAATATCATTATTTTTTACTAAAATATCTTTATTTTTTTTGTTGAAATATCATTATTTTTTTTTACTGAATTATCATTAATTTTTACCGAAATGTTATACATTATTAAATTTTACGTATTAAAAAGCTATTTTCAGTTTATAAAATTAGTTTATTTTAATTTTTTAATATTTGCAGCAGTATGCAGATGTTAAAAAAACAAACATGTTTCTTATTACAGTCTGCAGCTGTTTGGTCCACCTCTTCTACTATAGAAGTGGTCCGCAGACTTCATGAATTTTTGCTTCAGAAAGTCAAACAACACCTAACTTACATTATTATTATTATTATTATTATTATTATTATTATTATTATTATTTAATTTTAAAGGTATTGTTTATGACATTTCGTCAGCAACTTTTATGACAAGTTTCGTAATTTAGCATTGAAAGCTTTAGCCTATCGTGCCGAGAGTCAAAATCAAATTCGAAAATTCAACTCCATCATGGAAGAAATCGGGAAGTTAAATCCATGTGCTCAAGAATGGTTGGAGAGTCATCCACTTAATAGATGGACACTTGTACATGATGGTGGAAGGAGGTATGCATTGCTCACAACATATTTGTCAGAGATTTTCAACAGTGTACTTAAAGGTGCTCGTTTTTTACCAATCACACCTTGTGTGCAACTTACATTCTATAGAATGGTGCATTATTTTGAGGTTAGACGTCCTTTAGGATCTATTTCTCAAGCCCATGGAGATGCACATACTCCACATGTTGTGGTAAAACAAGTAGCATTGATGGCAAAAGCAAGTGCACATTCCTTAAGATCTTTTAAGTGAGAAATATGTAGATTTGAGTTGATAACTCAAAGAGGTCGAAATGTGCAAGTAGTTAATTTGGAACAAAAAATTTGCACATGTGGTAAATGGGAGACATTTAAATATCCTTGTTCTCATGTCTTGAGTGCATGTGTCAAACTCTCTTTGAATGGTTGGCAATATGTTGATAAATGTTATTCGATTGAATTTTATTGTGCTACTTGGGCATCTGAGTTCTCCCGACTTCCTCATGAAGCGCATTAGCCACAATCACCATTTAACGAATTACTTCCAAATTTAGAACTATTACGAAATAAAACAAGGTCTCTCTCGTTCAACAAGACTAAAAAATGGTATGGATATTAAAGAAGGAAGAAATGTCAATCTTTGTAGAATTTGTAGGCAACCGGGGCATAATTGAAAACGATGTCTGTTTATGCCAAGGTAGTTGAAAAAAAATATTTTTATGGTATTTGTTCTGGTTATTCCCTCTTATTTTTTTATTTTTATTTTTTTTACATGTAAGGATTTGTTACCGGTTCAAGTTCAAGCTAATTGTGATGTTTTTTTTTCTTTTTGTAATAAACAATGTTGGAGTTTATTTTATGGTGTTTTTTTTGCAACAAACAATATTACAAAAATGGATATTAAAAAAACCAGAAAAAAAATGCAATTTAAAAAGCTGTAAAAAAGGTAAAAAAAAACTAAAATAATAGTTGATATATATATATATATATATATATATATATATATATATATATATATATATATATATATATATATATATATATATATAATGAGAAAAATATCATTTTGGTATGAAAGGACACTAAAATGATAATTATTTTTTTCAACTACCCATAAAGAAACTAAATCACTACAACATTTCTTAGGTACATGTCATTTATTAGAAATAAAGAAAATACTAAATCACTATAATATTTTGGGTATACTTGTGATTTAAAAATAAAAATAAAGAGAATACATTAGACTTCTGGATTGTAACATACATACGTTTTAAAAATAAGAATTTTATCATTTTCAAATTCATTCTAATTCATTTGAAATCATATTCATAAATCATAAGCTCATTAACGAGAAATCTTTAGAAAAATCCTAATATTTTGAAATTTTTTTTTACCAAAGTTCTAAATTTATTTTTTAAACAAAAAAGTCATGAATTTTTAACCTTTTGAATAGAAAAACCCAAAAAACCGTCTAATTTATTCACTTTAGCCATTTTTTTTATCTTTTCAACTAGGGATGAGCATAAGCGGGTACCCACCTTATTTGGCAACAACCAGAACCTGCGGTTTCTAGAAAGTTAGAACCGGAACCGGAACCACCCTAGGCGGTTCTTAAATTTTTGGAACCAGTCCCGGAACCGGCGGTTTCGGTTCCGGGAGCGTGTAACCCGATTACATTAACTTTATTACTTTTTGTCGATAAAACCGCAACTTAGTTCGATCCAAATCGAATCAATGCGGACCAAAGAGGGACAGAATCGGACCAATATATTCTAAACCGGTCTAAGTAACACACACACACACACACACATATATATATATATATATATCATATAAATATATATACTACCGGTTTCGGTGGGTACCCAGCGGGTAGCGGTTCCAAAAAAATGAGAATTGAAACCGGAACCGCTTAAGGCGGTTCCATAACTTTAAGAACCGGAACCGGAACCGCTTAAGGAAGTTCCAACTCCAGAACCGATAGTTCCGAGGCAGTTTCGGTTCCAAAAGTGGGTACCCAGTTCCGATGCTTATCCCTATTTTCAACAGGTCATGAGATTAAATCGTTAATTTTTCCAAAATAATGAGACATTTCTGCAAATTTCATCAAAACTTGTATATAATGTATAAACATATTTTCACACACACACACACACACACACACATATATATATATATATATATATATATATATATATATATATATATATATATATATATATATATATATATATATATATGAGCAGTACTCCCCGCGTAAATCTCAATATGCCCCACATACTTGTCTAGTTCCCCGATCAGGAGTTGCGTGTACGATGAGCGTACCAGGGAGGTACATCCCGCGTAGTCTCGCCATGGGCTTTTGGGCTAGATCTCGTTTTGGGCCTTAAATATTTGAAATCTTGATTTTGGGCTTGTTTTATTGGGGATTTTGATCTGAGAAATATAAGTCTTTCACCCTTGTGTTGGGTTTGCTATTTTGGACATAAGTGTAGGGTTGGGCTTTGGTGGACCCATTTGGTATTAGGCCTTTGTGGGCCCAATGGTCTCGGGGGCCATCTTTAGACTTAATGTGTGGGGGAATGGTCTTAGATCCTAACCGAGTTTAGTTGTGGGTTTGGCTCAGTGTTTGGGGTCGGTGTGCAACACTAGCAATTGTAGGATCCGTTCATCATCTGAGCTGAGTCTCCTCACTATACTTACATGTGTGGTAATGTATGTGTGACCAGAGGGTCTTTTCTTATTATTGACCGGAGTGTCTTCTTTATATTATCGAATGAAAGGTCTTATTCGTATTGTTGACCGGAGGGTTTTATTTTCTTATATTGATATTTATGCTATATGCATTCTATCTTTGTGACTTATGATGTTGTATTATTATGTGTAAATATATTGAGTTATGACCGGAGGGTGTAGGCTGAGTCATGAGACCGGAGGGTCTTCACTGAGACACATGACCGGAGGGTCCTTATCGAGATTTAGCCACGTGAGGCTAATTATTTGTGTTGTGGTATTTTGGGGGACTCCCTAAGCTTCATGCTTACAATGTTCATTAAGATGTGTTTCAGGTACTTCTGTAGATTTCGGGAAGGTGGAGATATGATTGAACACATTCGCCGACTTATGATGTCTTGTGGATTTTGGGATACTCTGATATTGTTTTTATAATGACTTATAATTTATATGATGAATTGTATTTATGACTAATGTTTGGTAAATTAAAAATGGAAAATTTGTCTTGAAATTAGAAGTGTTACAATTTGGTATCAGAGCCTTGGTTTGAGGGATTCGGGCACACCCTCGGGTATGTCTAGACTCAAACTGAGGAGTTGATAACTTTTCAAACGAAATGATTTTTCATCACACGATTTTCCAAGGAAATTGAAGAGTTTTAAAGCAGGTCTGAAGCAGTGTATACAATCAGCCAGAGCCCGAGCGATGATTTCCCAAAATACCTTTACTTGATTATGTGCTGTTATTATGAGTTGATAGAATTGAATGCTAGTTTAGGGCTAGGAATTTGCTTAGTATTGCATCCTAGTGTTTCTGCTTAAGAAAGATGCATTTATGCCTCTTAGGTGAGCTAGTAGTTTTGCATGCTTTTGATTAGAGATCTCCGGGAGTTGTGAGGTAGGATTGACTGAGTTCGGTGATGCCTTTTGTGCTGTGGATAGAGCATTTGGGGTTGTATACTAGAGTGGTTTTATGTGCCGGTGGAGGTTGCTTGATGCCCGAATGTTGCTTGCTTTGTGATTTTAGAGACTTCCATTAACACCGACTAACTATTAATCGAATACACTAGGTTACGTGTTTCATTGAGTATATAATTTTAGAAGGTTAGATTTTGCTCTATTGTGCGGCTCTTGGGTAAGTCTAGTCGTTGTAGAGCGGAATCTTGCAGTCGAAGAATATCTAGTGCATGAAGCATGTAGTTGTATTCGAGAAGTGGTTAGTATGTATTAATAGGAGTTCCTTTTTGCAGCTGGTGGCAGAAAGCGGAGTGAGGGGAATCCTAGGGGAGCCTATGGAGTATTTTCAATCTGATGAGTTAGGTGTTTAGCGGTGAGTATTCGCTGAAGAACGAGCATGTGGAATGGGATTGGTCGATAGGGGAATTTGAGCAGCTACCTAGAAAATCTAGAACGATCCTCGAGGAATGTATCAACAGACGTGGAAGGTAGTATCGAGCCCATACTACTGAAAGCATAGGATTCATAATCAAAACGAGGAGTATTCCAGGGGTTCTAAGTAACCGGTAGAGAGAAGATAACATGGTTTGGGTACCATGGTTCGTTGCAGAGTGTGTTATCCGTCTCTACCGATTATCTGACTGCAGTTATTTAGACTGCGTGTGGGCATGGTGATTGTTGGGCCCAAGGGCCATATTGGTAAGGTTTGAATGGATTGGGCCTTGCGAGAAAAGTTGAGTTTAGGTCTCGAGAGATTTGGCTACTGAGGTGCCAGATGGAGTCGCAAGACTCAAAAAGGAAGTGGAGGTGATGCGCTGTTAAAGATTGGAACCTGAGATGAGTGATCGGCCGATGATTTGATATGTCATTTTCTATGGCGAGGATTATATTATTCCTACTTCCCGTATTGGAAGGAAGGGTGAGTGAACTTTTGATTTCAGAATTTGGAGGTGGACGCCCTAGGGTACCAGATAGTTATGGTATTTGTGTTGGATTAATGTCTAAGTCCATAACTATAATTGGTAAGACTTGACCCGACCCGGCATGGTCCATTTGGGTTGCATGGCATCATGCACTTGGATAGACTATAATGAGAGAAATAAGACACTTATGGTTATTAATATATTATAAGTTCTAGTATATTAATAATAAGAATAATAAGATTATTTAATTAGTATTGATCAAGAATTAATCTAGGATTAATTAAGTGATCAAAAGAAGACTAATTAAATATATGGGTTGATTGTGTAAATCATCCATACTTGTATAGTGGGCTAATGCTCCATGGATTATCTAGTTGGGCCAAAACCCATATGATGCTCCTTGGATGCTCCATGGTGTATTTGAACCCATGGATCCAAGGAAATGGAAAGTCATGACAATTAGGGTTTGCCCTAATTGTAACACTATATAAAGATCTTATTCTTGACAAAATCGGCCACTAGATTATTCTAGAGAGGGCTAGCCGATTTTATGAAGTGTAGAATTCTCTCAAGTTATTCCAAGTGTATTTGGTGTTGTGTGAACCATTTGAGGTGTCACACTTGGGGCACTAGGCACTCAAGCTTCATGAAGACATTCTACATCAAAGAGGTATGTATTCTATCTTGTTATATTGATAGTTTTGTATGCTAGATTAGGATAATACCTTGGATGTTCATATTTGCATGTATAATAGAGAAAACATAGATCCAAGGTATTTAGGGTTGCATGTACACTTAGGAGTGTTAGAATGCTCATAACCCAACAGTGGTATCAGAGCCTAGGCTTGTTTTCTTATTATACCTGCAATAGAAGCTGAAAAATCGAAATTGGTGCTGTCAGCCCAGCAGACTCGCCGAGTCCAAGGCAAAATGCATCCAACTCGCCGAGTTGTGTTCATGCACTCGACGAGTTGGACCCCAGACAGCATATTTTCGAGGTTTTTGGCTAGAAATGGACTAGGAACATTACCCTAAGTTGTTTTTGAACTTATAAACTTGTTTTTGATGTGGTAATGTTCATGCTAATCCATTTTCAAAGATAATTGTCAATAGATTCATGTTTTGTATTAGTTTAAAGGTTAGACTAATTACATGAAAAAGTTTGATTTGAATTATCTTGTTCTTATGAGTTGCTTAGATTAATAGAAAAGTTAATTGAAATAGTTGTTTTCAATCCATTTTAATCTAAGAGTTGAGTACAAAATGTGTTTGTGTAACTTATCCTCAAGTTACATGAAGAGTCACATTAAAGACTCATAAAACTCATAAAGTTGGCAAAGGTTACAAAAATGAAGAGTCTAGTTCTAATTAATTGGAGTTATGACTCCATAATTTGTCCTCAAGTTATGGAGGACCAAGAGTCTCTTCATTAAATAAAAAAAATAATGTAACCTTAATTAATTTCATAAGTTATAAAATAAAGAAAAAGTTAATTCTTTATTAGTTTAAAGTCTTCCATAATTTGTCCTCAAGTTATGGAACTTGAAGAGTTTTTGGATTAAAACTACTTTAAACACATAAGTTATGGAATTAATTAGTTTTGAATAGTTTCAAAACTTGCCCTCAAGTTTTGGAATTTGTAAAGTTTTCTCTTATGAATACTTTAATTCCAAGTTAGCCCTTAGAATTTTAAAAGTTAAAATTCAACCCTTATACTTTATAATATTAAAAGTTAATAATATATATATGTATAAGAGTAAAGTCGGTCTTACCGCTAGTACGCCTCATTCACGAAGCCGGTCTATAAGGTGGGTATAAGGTTGTTGCCTATAAAATGGCAACTTAATGGGTGTCCACTCTCACCCACCGCTTGCTTGATTGGTGGAGGGTCGTTAGCCGAACGGGTTTGACAGGACTATAATTCTCCCTTCATTAAAAGTATTAATGATAAATACTAAGTAACTAAACTCTAAATAATACCCAATCTTAGTTACTTAGGAAAATGTGAATAAGGTGCTAATCCATGAAATTACACTTTGCACTTTGTTTAAGTCGGTTAGTGGAGCGTGTGTGGTTAATCGGCACACTAACTCGTATTTAACAAGGTAGGCAAAGGGTAACTTAATGTTTATCATAGTATCGATGGAGCGTGTGTGGTTAACCGGCACATCGATTGAGGGGTAAACACTTAAGGGTACCAAGTAATTTGCATGGTTACTTCACACCTTGTTTTGTGATCCTCGGCATCCCAGTCACAAAACCTGAAGGGCACACTCGAGATTGAAACATGCCATTGAACAGTTCAATGAATCTCAAAAGATCTAGGAGTTTCAAAACCAATTAAAACCTAATAATACATTTCGTTTATCTTGGTGGAAATTGGTGAATCGTCATTCACCTACCTTCAAATTGTTTTATAGCTTGGATTACGGCATACCTCTTCTAAGTTATAAAATAATTTGTTGGGTCCTAGCCTTAATATTTCATATTGGGTGTCATATTAAGGACTTTAAGATCAACTATCTTGAATATCTCCCAAAAGATGTCTGGTTTAGACATTTATGATCTTCCCAAATCTCTTGAAACAAGCTTTCCTAAATGAAGATGATGTCCCATGGATATCATACTTCTTTCTCCTCCTCCGATTATTCTCCCTAACCCACAAGTTCTTGAAAAGTTTAAGGTCACTCAAGCCCTAATGGTAAGGCAAGGTCTAGGTGTGATCACATCTTGGAGATGTAGTCACATATTGACAAGCCGGGAGAGTTGGGTGTCAAAGTCTTGAGAAAGTTGGTGGTTCAATCACTTTCTAAGTCACATAGTGAGTTCCTTTGGGACACCTATGAAATAGACTATGACAAGATCCTTAATGATCTTATCTATTGTTAAGATCAACTTCCTGAAACTTGATGGACATTGACAATGTGACACATGAAATACAGAAAAAGCATTCTCTTCCCAATGGAAAGGGATCGGCCATAGTCAACTCGGTTGAACAAATGGTAAAGAGAAAAGCTAAGTCTGTGATAGTCCCGTGTACCATTATCAAAGGGTCCATATGTTTATATTGCCAAAGAAAGGGTCATTATTTGCGAAGCTGCCAAATTTACCTAAGTCAATAAGGTTGACTCTACTTTAGGTAAAGTCCACTAATCTAACTCTGTTAAGTTTCTATTCTGAGATTCT
Source organism: Lactuca saligna (assembly GCF_052625555.1). Classification (NCBI taxonomy): domain Eukaryota; kingdom Viridiplantae; phylum Streptophyta; class Magnoliopsida; order Asterales; family Asteraceae; genus Lactuca; species Lactuca saligna. Next base: position 43,242,849 of record NC_136420.1, on the reverse strand, counting down.
TGATGCATGATGTGACTGGGTCACATGGTGATGTTTTAAGAATCAAAGAAAAGTGAAGAAACTTAAAGAAAGAATATGCTGAATCTGATCGCGTAGATGGATTTCTATCGCATAGTTTGAAGATTTGATTCTTGAGCTACTTCTTAGGAGTTATGAGATATTGCTTAGGAATAGATAACAACAAGTTTTCATATGGGTTGTAAGGATAAGTTTTTCCGCATAGTTTTAAAATAAAAGAAATTTTTGATTTTATTTTAAATATCCTTACATTGGCATTTGAGGAAAAATTGTTGCTTATATGATTCCATTAATAGCAAGAGTGGAAATATGAAATTGATTCTTTCATTTGTGGTAATGTCTAAATTTACCAAATAAGGAAAGATTCTCATCACCCAAGTCTCAATTGGACCGGAACTTGGAATCATGCAAGTTGTATAGCATGATGAATGAGAACTTTCAAGTATTGGAAAATTAAGACTAATTACTTATTCACATGGATGTGTGAGTCAAGTAATGGACTAAGGGATCGAGTACATAGTCATGTGCACTGATTAAGTCCACCACAAAAGATTAATAAGACTATTCGTCATAGTTTACTAAAGCTCAGTAAATATGATTATACTTACAAGCTTAAGTGTAACTTTGAGACATTGGAAAAGGTTCCAATGTAAGGCAGAGCGAATAAGAAGAATCAAATTAGGAAGAAGGATAAAAGTTTCTCAAATCTGAAAAGATGGGAGAGTACTTTAGTATTAGTTTTGTGATCATCTTAATGATTAAGAAACCATATCAAAATTAGTTCTCTAAGGAAGTCTTAGTTCATTCTTATGACTAAGAAGAAGGGATCTTGAATTGTTGAAATGGTTAAATCAAGAAGATGAGTCATACTTCGTTCCAATACAAGTCTTAGAGTCATACTCCAAGATTGTAACTTGAGTGACATGTCTTTAAGAAGGTTTAAAACACGTTTCAAATGTAAGAGTAAAAGTTTCCTACTCTTGTACATTTGAAATTGGTAAGTTGTGATGTTTTGGATAAAACAAAGACCAACTAAGGCTAATTATGTGAAGTGTTTGTCTTGATTAGAATCCGCACTATCTCTTGGATGTTTGACAAGGGAGTCTTATAGGTCAAGAGGACAGTGGGAGTCTTAAAGGTCTTGAAAGTCTCAAGAACTAATCAAGAATGAAACCTAAAGTTCTTCACTAGCACACGACTTAAGGTTTATAACCTATCGTGTTGACATATTCTGTGCCCATTCCAGTTAAAGTTGGCTTTGCATATGAGTTCTTAGAGCTCTCAATGTGTTGCACAACAACTTGGAAGCAATGGTAGGCCCTTGAGCTACCAGGTGGCAAGAAATTAAGATTGAGTTCAGTCCATATGAGTTTGGATTTGTCATTATCCTTGTCTTGTGACTATGGTTTTGACAATTCACATGGATAAGAACACATACACCCTTAAATCTAAGTGTCATAAAGTTTCTCTCCGATTCATGAAAATGATGGTGAGGAAACACTTTCACTAAGTAGAATTTAGCTAGATAGCAAATGTGATATTTTGAATTCTCAAAGTCGTTAGTGGAGCGTGTGTGGTTTACCGACACACTAACCTGGACTTGTGAGAAGTAGCAAAAAAGGTCTAACCATTATGATTACGGCATCCCTCTTCATAATTGTTTAGACACACAAGTGTGCTATCTAAGGGAAGGTGTATGTTTTTGATAAAGTCTTATCAAAACAATCTAGTATCAGAAATCTGAACTTTGGTAAGTCAATAAAGTATTGATTTCTAGAAGTCGAGCCTTCTGAGTACATGTCAAAGCTAGTGGGAGCATAAGTGTTATGCTAATAATCATCATGTTAGTGGGAGCATGATAATTACGATAAGTATTGCAAGCTAGCAATGTTAATTATAGAAAACAAAAGGTTTCAATTGGGAAAAAGTTGTTTTGCTATAATTAAGGGAGAGGAAATTATACTTCATCTCAAATCTATAAGCTTAGATTGTGAGGTTTTAATCATTTAGTCAAGGATATATATGAATTTCATGTTGGAATGGCTCAACATAAGGAAATTCTGTATATGGGTCCATTATTTGCGTTCTTAAATTCGATTATGATTACGGCATCCCTTTTCATAATCTGAATTATGAGAACTTGGCAAATAGAAATGGAAATGTTATAGCAAAAGACTGGTTTAGTCTTTATGTGAGACATCATGAATCGTGTCCCATATGCTTCGGATATAGGACCGATTACATGTGGTATATTCATCCTTTCTAAAATTTTCCAAATGTCTAGGGCATTAAGAAGGGAAAAGGTTTAGAACTGGATATGACTAAAAGGATTAAACAATTGTCGAGGACAATCTAAGGTTTACCAAAGACTGGTTTCTCAAGGATAATTGGAAGTATAGTAATAATTCTGGATGGACCATATTGACATAATCTGTAAGGAGGCAACTCTTGTTCAGAAGTGATAGTCAAAATGGAATCTGGAAATGTTTCAAAGTTAGAATTTTCAATCTGTGTAAGATTAAGGAAATTTAACGCAAGAAGGATGTTTCCAAGGAGTTGATCTCCTTTGGAATACTCTGTAATGATTGTTGCCAAGTCTTTGTGAATTTGTGCATAATCGTTACAAGAGGATCAATGCATATAAGTTTAGAATCTAACAGATTTCAGTAAATGACATGAATTTGGAATTCTTGCATTTGCAGTAAGGATTTGGGAGTGTGAAAAGAGAATCATTGAAGTTATGTTCAATTGATCTAGTTCACAAAATAAAGATCATAGACAAACATATTATGCATACTTGGTGTATGGCATGACTAGTGTTTAGAAAACATAGTGTACATGCTTGGAGCATGGGATAACTATTGTTTTAAATTCAAGAATAAAAGTTGATAGCTGAAACAGTATACAATGAATAATGTGTAATCATATGGTGATAAATAAAAGGTGTTTTATTTATGTTCATAGGTTTTGATACCATATTGGATTCAATTATTATTGTGTTTCACTTTGCATGTTTTAACTTCCCGAATAAACTAGGTTATTCTTCCGGAATGACTAAGTTATTCAAACCATCCACAGTCGGTCATATGTTGGAAGTAGATATGAATTAAGACTGTCATGGGTTGGCTTGTAGAGGTCTAAGATGTTGGACAAAGGGCTACAACACTCATGAGTGCTCATAAGTTCTGAGTATTGGATTCAACCCGCGCTCATTGGAATCACTTCATGGATATTATCACGAGTGATCATGAGACGATAATATCTTATATTCTTCAAACCTAGAGATATGAGTTGGTTGTACATTGATTGCACGAAACGCATTGGTAACTCGATGTTATAAAACATGTCTTTGTGTATGATTCAACAAGTAGTAGAACAAGCCATATGAGTCGAAGTTTATCCATTCCTTTTACCTTCGGGATAAAAGCGATATCTGTGGGCTCCTCGATGATTTGATGATGACAAATGGAAGTGCTCGGCCGGGCCAGGACTGATTTGATTTGTTCAATTAGTCAGTCGTTATAAATCGGAAATCGGGAAACAACAAATGGACAGAGAGAATGATTATAATCCATGTCTCAGTCCATATGATATCTAGAATGGAGGAATATATGATCCCTTATCTAATGGACAAGTCATTGACAAGATCAGAGTTCATCTACAAGGTCAGAGTTCGACAGAAGCTTTTGAGAGCTACGATTGCCAGTTGGTTCCTGAAGTCATACGCAAAAATAGTTTTAGACTTATCCAAGTGGGAGACTGTTGGATTAATGTCTAAGTCCATAACTATAATTGGTAAGACTTGACCCGACCCGGCATGGTCCATTTGGGTTGCATGGCATCATGCACTTGGATAGACTATAATGAGAGAAATAAGACACTTATGGTTATTAATATATTATAAGTTCTAGTATATTAATAATAAGAATAATAAGATTATTTAATTAGTATTGATCAAGAATTAATCTAGGATTAATTAAGTGATCAAAAGAAGACTAATTAAATATATGGGTTGATTGTGTAAATCATCCATACTTGTATAGTGGGCTAATGCTCCATGGATTATCTAGTTGGGCCAAAACCCATATGATGCTCCTTGGATGCTCCATGGTGTATTTGAACCCATGGATCCAAGGAAATGGAAAGTCATGACAATTAGGGTTTGCCCTAATTGTAACACTATATAAAGATCTTATTCTTGACAAAATCGGCCACTAGATTATTCTAGAGAGGGCTAGCCGATTTTATGAAGTGTAGAATTCTCTCAAGTTATTCCAAGTGTATTTGGTGTTGTGTGAACCATTTGAGGTGTCACACTTGGGGCACTAGGCACTCAAGCTTCATGAAGACATTCTACATCAAAGAGGTATGTATTCTATCTTGTTATATTGATAGTTTTGTATGCTAGATTAGGATAATACCTTGGATGTTCATATTTGCATGTATAATAGAGAAAACATAGATCCAAGGTATTTAGGGTTGCATGTACACTTAGGAGTGTTAGAATGCTCATAACCCAACAATTTGCACCAAAGGGATTTTTGTGGTATGAGTGCCTTGAGGTATTTCTTATGCCGTAAGAGAGCCATCAACGGGGACTGTGACAAATGAGGACAAGGATATGCCTTAATTGAGTATAGTAAGGTGTATTCCAACAATTGTTTTAGGTAATCAGGAGAATTATATCGGAACAACGACCCTTGTTGTCTATGATGCGAATCGACTGTGAGAGTGAGGTCTCCTGTTTCTATGTTGATTGTTAGGATGAGGTGTTGGTTGAGGATTCAGAGAATGAAGTGTATGATAGTCCATTATTCATAGATACAGAGTCAGAGCTATTTTAGGACTGTTAAAATATATGTTTGTGCAACTATATGAGATTCTTGGTGATTGGAGGCAGTCACATTAGGAAGTTTGCGGGGTCTCCGTTTGAGATTCGAAATACTTGGAGTTGATGGGTCTTTATTTGGAAGGTCATCAAGTGTTGTGTGGTACGCTCCGAGAGTTGGGTATGGTATATTTGGTGAGTCAATTTGTAGTTTAGTCTGTTTGGAATGCCAATTGGTGGTGGTTCGAACCCTAAATGGGGCGGACTGGGTAAATAGTTGGGAGGATCATCAATTTGTTTGAGTTGTAGCTTAAGAAGGTTGGGTTATTGGGATCTGCGATTCGAGTATATGAGACTTGGGTCTAGACGTGGTCAAGGCAAGATGCAGAATGAGATGATACAGGTTGAGTGTGCATAAGAATAAATGAGCGACTTTACGACAGGTAGCTGTTGGTCAGGGAGTTTGTTATGGTCAACGTTTCTTTCGGGTTTGTTAATGCTCGAGTTATGAGGCGGTTGAGTCGTGGAGGTTAAGTTTTGATTATTGGGGGATTTTCCAGTTTGATTATTGGGGGATTTTCTATTTTGTCAATCAACTTCAGAGTCGGTATGTGTAGTTTCGTGAGGGTTATGATCAGTGAATGTTGGGATTTTGAGTTGTCGTCAACACATTCTCAATCATTGATGATCTTCTGTTCTTCATTAATAAGTGGAGCACTTCAAAGATTCCGAGCTGTATAAATTGAGGATCAGTGGTCGTGACAAGCTATCATGAGATTCTATGATGGTGTATCATGGATTATGAGTGATGCCCTAAATTGTTGGAGTGTAGGGTTATTATAAGACTCGGGATTGTTTTGATGGCAACTGGAGCATCGAAACGACTATCTACCTATTCTAGTTGTGGGCTTATCAGTTATTTGTTGTCAGATAGGGTTGTCCAAGGGTGTGAATTTGTATTGAGGGAAGGTGCTTTGTATGCGACAATGTTTATTGGTAGTAGTAAGTCTTAATCTGGATGGGTGTGTGTACTTATTGACGTCTGGTCATAGAGTATTAGTTCAGTAAACTCAGTATGGTGATGGTATGATAATAAGATTGTGGGAGTGTTGTAAGACTACGGGGTGTCGTAGCGTTCACAAGTCGGTGAGGGATTTTTGTAAGACCACGGGGTGCCGTGGCATTCACGGGTCAGTATGTGATGCATAGGGGTTCTTAGGATGAGTAGCCTTGCCAATAGAGTCTTTGGGAACCTAGTGCTTGGACCAGGTGCGAGACTGGTAGTATCAGCGTTGGTCAGGAACCGTTATAACTCGATTTAAGGAGGGGTTGTCGTAAATCAGAATGATTGGGGTGTAATACAGGCGCAAATTTGTGGATATCGGGTCATGAGTTGAGTATCAAGTTAGATATGGGTGATATCTCGAGTGGAAAATTGTAGGTGTTTGGGTGAAGCTTTCTTTCGGAAGGATGTGGTTGGTTTCAACTTTGTTATCAGATTCAAATCTTGTGTTTGAGTTTGGCTCCGTCTATGTAGAGGATTGGAAAGTTGGGATTTCGGATTTTCAGATGGATTTCATTTTCAGTGGTCATGGATTTCGTCCGGTGTATTAGAGTTGGTTTGGTCGGTTCTTTTGGCTGGGGGAGACTACAACATGTATGGAATTAGTAATTGGTAGGCCACAGAGTGTCATACCCTAAATTTTAGGGTTTGGGCACTATTTAAACATCTTTATGAGCTCAAGGCTATTTTATTCTCAGCCTCCAATGTCCTTGAGACCCATTTTTGAAAACCGTAACCCTCCCATGAGTGTTATGAGCTTATTTTTTGTGCTTTTGTGTGAATTGGGTGCATGTTCTTGAAGAAGGTGATTAGTGCAAGTTGTAGTTCAAGGGAAGGCTTTTAGATCCAGACTCTCTACGCCATTCATAGCTTATTTGAGGTATAAAGATCTAAACTTGCTATTTAGAAGTCTAGATCTATGATTATGTAAGAATTCTCCTCTTTTGTATCTCATGGATGAGATCTAGTGGTTATTATCAATTCAAGAGCTTTGAGTTGCCACTCTTGGAAATTCTGAGGTTCAAGATCCTTAAAGTTGGCATATTTGGGGTTAAGAGTCATCCATGCATTTGTTAAGATGATTAATGTGAGTCTTAATGGTTATTTTTGGAAGTTGAGTCCCATTAAGACATGCAAACTGATAAAGTCGCCAACTTTATCAGTTAAGGGCTTGTAATGAAGCTTTCCTGAGGTTTGGATGCTTTGGGATGAAGTGGTTAAGTTGAAAATTGAGTTTTTAGACCATAGCAGTATGCCCCGCGTAAATCTCAGTATGCGCCATGTACTATTCTAGTTCCCCGATCAGGAGTTGCGTGTACGTTGAGTGAACTAGGGAGATACGTCCCTCGTAGTCTCGCTGTGGGCTTTTGGGCTAGATCTTATTTAGGGCCTTAAATGTTTGGAGTCTTGATTTTGGGCTTGCTGTATTAAAGATTTTGCTAAGAGGAATATAAGTCTTTGACCCTTGTGTTGGGCTTGCCATTTTGGACATAAGTTTAGGGTTGGGATTTGGTGAGCCAATTTGGTATTGGGCCTTGGTGGGCCGAATGGGCTTGGGTTCTTAATGGGTCGGATTAGTGGACCATCTTTAGACTTAATGTGTGGAGGCATGGTCTTAGATCCTAACCGAGTTTAGCTGTGCGTTTGGCTCAATGTTTGGGGTCGGTGTGCAGGACCAACAGTTGTAGGGCCTGCTCATCATCTGAGGTCAGTCTCCTCACTATACTTACCCGTGTGGTAATGCATGTGTGACCGGAGGGTCTTTTCGTATTATTGACCAGAGTGTCTTCTTTATATTATCGACCGAAGGGTCTTATTCGTATTGTTGACCGGAGGGTCTTATTTTCATTTTATTGATATTTTTGCTATACGAATTCTGTCTTTGTGACTTATGATGTTGTATTATTCTGTGTATATATATTGAATTATGACCGGAGGGTGCATGCCGAGTCGTGAGACCGAAGGGTCCTTATCGAGATTTAGCCACGAGAGGCAAATTATTTGTGTATGTGGTATTTTTGAGGACTCACTAAGCTTCATGCTTACAATGTTGATTTAAATGTGTTTCAGGTACTTCTATAGATTTCGGGAAGGCGGAGACATGATTGTACACATTCGTCGGCTTATGATGTCTTATGGATTTTGGGATACTTTGATATTGTTTTGATAATGACTTATAATTTATGTGATGACTTGGATTTATGAGTAATGTTTGGTAAATTAAAAATGAAAATTTTCTTGAAATTTGAGGTGTTACAATACGTTTAAAATACATAAACATCTACATAAAAAAAGCTTAAAAAATACATAAATACATTAAAATACATATAAATACGTAATACATAAAAATTAACATATAAAAAAAATATAAAGTGGTTAAAAATACATATAAATTTGTAAAAAAAATATGTTTATACATTTAAAATACATAAAAATATGTAAACATATACATATAAAAACTTCGAAAAAAAATACAAGAATACGTAAAAATAGATATAAATATGTAAAAATATATGTTTATACATTATATATACAAATTTTGACGAAATTAATAGAAAAGTCTCATTATTTTGGAAAAATTAACAATTTGGTCTCATGACCTGCTGAACAGGTCAAAAGTGGCTAAGTTGAACAAATTAGGTGATTTCTTGGGGTTTTCTATTAAAAAAGTTAAAAAGTCGGGACTTTTCTGTTCAAAAAAATAAAATTTAGGACTTTATTAAAAGAATTCCGAAAATATTGTTGCTTTTCTGGATATTTACCTTAACAATAAGTTTTCTTTAAATGAATAATTTCTCTCGAATATAGTATTCGAGAGTTGGGGTAAACATTCCGAACTTTTTGGTCTGAAACAAGAATCTATGCTCCGTACATTCTGGAGTTTCATTCCAGAATGATAATGTTTGAAACAAGAATCTAAGTATGATGTTGCTTCATACTCTGATGTGACGATATGGAGTCATAGACTTCTATTCCGGACAGACGTTCTGGTCAAACATTCCAGACTACAAAAAAACATCATTTTTCATCACCTATATCTAAATGATACAACATGTAGTTAGATGCTTACTTTGGATCATCCATAATCATCTCTTATAACTGCTTCAAGATGAGTTTCTCAGAGAGTAAGCATGCAGAAAGCTTTACCAACCTGCATGTTTACCTATAGAAGTTTAGGCTGACCAACGATCATACTTATAGGAACATCAAAATGATGTGATAAATCATTTTCAACTCTATTTTGTGGCTATTGGATGTGTGATACAATTGTGTGTTCCATATTTTTATGCTTCTTTAAAATTGATAAGGGTTCTACACCTAAAACTAATTGTTTTGTTTTTCAAAAAAATAAAATAAAAATGCAACTACTTATTCAAAGCAATGCCAAATTGAGTAAGACTCAAATCCCAAGTACGAAGGGAGAGATAGCTAATATGAGTTGCGTCCCTTATGCTTTGGTTGTAGGATAGATTATGTACACTATGACATGTACTCATCCTGATGGGTCTTTTTCCTTAAGCATGGTCAGTCGCTATTAGGGCAATCCTGACAGAGCTCATTGGACAACAATAAAGAACATTCTCAAGTATCTGGAAGGACAAATGACATGGTTCTAGTCCTTGGTTGCAGTGATACATTGAGAGTGACTAGGTATAGTGTCGCCGACTTTCAAACAAATAGAGACAAGTTTCGCTCTCAATCTGCCTGTGTATTTACAATAAATGGAGCAGTTACTTGGAAAATTTCCAAGCAAGACACAATGTCTGATTCTACCTGTGAATCAGAGTACATAGCGGTTAGTGAAGAATCAAAGGAAGCAGCATGGTTGAAGAACTTCATTGGAAATCTTGGAGTTGTCCCAACCATGCAAGAACAAATGGAACTTTTCTGCAATAATAAAGGAGCAGTTGTTTTGACCAAAGAATGAGCGATCATGGCAAATCAAGATATATCGACAGAGTATACCATTATATCAGACATAGAGTGTAAGAAGCTCACATCATAGTGAAAATAATATTGTCAGAAAATAATCATGTAGATCCTCTCACAAAGGTTCTGAGTAGGATTAGGCATAAACAACATACAAAGAGCATTGGATTGAGAGATGACATTAGTTTTAATAATTAGAGGATTAGTTTGAAACTTGTAACAAAATCAGTGTAATTGATTTTGGTGATTAAATAATAGAGATTATTTATAAGTTTGTTTACTGACTTTGTCAATTATTTATTCTTATGTTTCATTTTTACATGTTTTACTTTCCGAATAATTTAATTATTCAAATTCCGCAGTCACTCATACTTTGAGAAGTAAGTAGTGAATTAAGATTACATAGCAATTGTATTGCTACAACAATCATGAGTACTTACAAATGGAGATTTGAATATAAGATAATGTAACATCCTCTTTCTTTCCATCTCTGGGTTGTGGGTCAAAGGTCGATTGTGTAAGGCTTTAGGCGTTAAGGAGACAAAGTTTAGTTTAGGTGGAAGGAGGTAATGTTGGTTAAGAGATTTAACCCTTGAATTGTGTTTTAGGCCGACGGGTAAAAAGGGTAAAAGTCAAAGGTCGTGTGTTTGCATGAAATATGGATTTTTGTTCAAGAAGTTTTTAGCCAAAGATAGTTAGATGATGTTATAGAGCTCTTCAATATCTATCCGTGGATGTAAAGATCTTCGAAAACGGAGTTGAAACGAAGAAGTTATGAATGATCGAAGTTGGAAAGGATTTGGGGAAAATTGATATCACGACATGAGTAGTTAGAGCTCACGGCGTGAGAAGAGTTTAAACGGAAATGTTGATTTAAATTGTGCTCACAACGTGAGCATTATGGGCTCACAACATGAGAACTGTGTAGCCTAAGCCTACGAGTTTTTAGGAGTTTCAACATATATAAGGGTGGGTTCCGTGTTTTTAGGGCATTTTATGAGCCTCCATCATGTCTATATCATCTTGAGAGAAACCCTAAACTCACATTCATCATTTTGAGCCTCCCCTCTCCTCTTCCATCCATTTATGAAGATTTTGGTGCATTTCTAGCTTGAAGAAGGAAGTACTCTAGTGGTGGATTGGGAAAAGTATCATTATCATCATCTTTTCCCGCCTTTGGACTCTTGTAAGTATCAAAGGCTCCAACTTAATTGCTTATTATGGATAGATCTACAATTTTGTCCATATTGTGTTTGCTATTGAATGTTTGAGTGAAGTTGATCCATGAAGTTAGCAACTTTATGGATTTTAAGATTCCCTAGATCATAATATTATCCAGATCTGAAAGATGGTATGGATTTGAGGCATGCATGAAAGATTGAAGCTCATTTCTTCACTTTTTACCTAGAAAGAGGTTAGATCATGCATGATGCATGCATGACCATACAGGAAACATTTTTATGGACCTTAGGATTCCCCTTTATCTTCTGGATGAAATGGGTTCATGGACTTAATGGATTAAGGACTTAAAATGGCAACCTTTAGCCGCAGGTGTTCACGACGTGAGATTCAAGGAGCCCCGTTTTCTGTTAAGATCATTGAAGCTCACGACATGAGGAATAGTGCCCATGTCATGATGAAAACTCATGTGAATTCTTTAACTGAGTTGAATAGGTTGGAATCAGACCGAGAACGTTGTCACGGTATGGCTAAGGCCTGGTCACGACGTGAGTGTCAACTAATGGAAATGTTGACCATTGACTTCGACGTTTACCAGGGTTGACCAAGTTTAACTTAAGAATATTCAAGGTATTTTGGATTGCATTGAGAATTTGGACATTTGGTTGGATAGGTGACGGTTAGAGCTAAAAATCGGAGTTGGGACCTCATTAGCTATCGTTCAGACTGTGAGGTGAGATCCGCCTCATTGTATCGTGGGTCAAAGGCACCAATATCGGACCATTAGTTTTGATTATCTGTTAGTAGGGGATGCATTAGGGACTGTATATAGTCATGTAGGATAGACGGAGGACTCTTGATCATGTCCCTTTTACCTGTTCCTTGTTTAGATTTGGTTCTAGAGTAGGATCACCTCTCCGGGTGTATATCTCACCTCCGGTTATATATGGTTATCCATTCCTTGGATTGTTGGTATGTAGGATGTTGTTATGTTGTAGTGATCTGTTAGATCGGTATCTTGGTATATATGATGTTGTTATGTTATTGTGATCTATTAGATCGACATCCTGGTATATAGGATGTTGTTATGTTGTGGTGATCTGTTAGATCAATATCCTAGTATATAGAATGTTGTTATGCTGTAGTGATTTGTTAGATCTGCTTGATGTCTGCTGACTGGTTATATATTTATTTGTTATATTGTATATGTCAACATGTTATGTGTGGGTGGGTTGAGGCAGACCAGTGTAGACTGAAGGCCAAGAGACCCAAGGCGTCCTAGATAGGCTGAAGGCCTGAGAGGCATACCAGTTAGTCCGAAGGCCCGGAGAATGGTCCAGATAGGTTGAAGATCCTGTGAGGCGGTCTAGTCATGTTAAAGGTTCTATGAGCGGTCTAGATAGTTTGTAGGCCGGTGTGAGATTCCAATCAGGCTGAAAACTCTGTATGCATGTTGTTATTTGTTAGGTTTATATGGTGGTACTTTAGGGGAACTCACTAAGCTTTGTGCTTACAGTTTTAGTTTATTGTTTCAGGTGCTTCGGATAATTGTGGCAAGGCGAAGGCGTGACCATACACATCCTTGGTTTTACTACTGATTGGATCTTGGGAGACTCTGATTTTAAATCATGTTTTAGAAAACAATGGTTTTGTAAACACTTTTATTTATGGAGGTTTGTTTGAAAAGTTTAAATTTTGGGATAAATCCACGCTCAAAGAATTACTTCATGGATTATATCACGAGTAATTATGAGACGATAATATCTTATATTCTTGAAATTGAGATTTGTAAGTTGTAGTTTACTAGTCGTTTGTGCATTGGTGTTGCGTAAGCGCATCAGTAACATGATGTTATAGAATGCAGTGTCATGTATGATTTCGTAAATAAGGGATACAAGCATATAAGTCAAAGCTTATTCGTTCCTTTTACCCTATCAGGAAAAGCGATATATTTGGGCCCCTAGGTGATTTCATGTTGACTTATAGTGTTGGGCCCATCCATGACTCAACTGATGTGTTCAATTTGAAGTCTTATGTCCTTATCACAAATTCGGAAATCAGGAAACCAAATTGGATAATGAGATTGATTTTAACCCATGCTCATGTCCGTATGATATCTGGAAGAACAGAAGAGTATTTGATCACTTATCTTAAGATCGGTGTTTGTTTACATTAGAGTTCGGCAGTGTATGGAAGCACTCTTTGTTTTTTTACTTTAGAAGTTATATTGGTATTTTAGTTATAGACTTGTCCAAGTGGGAGACTATTGGATTAGGTGTCTAAGCTAACAACTGAATTATTATAATCTTGAATTATTAGCAAAGTTCTTTTGGGTTTCCCTCAAACCTTGCAATTAAATATGATGAGTTTTAGAGACAGAGACCGATTTATTGATTTATTATATGATTAATAAATAGCAATAAATTCATTTATTAGTATGTTATGGAAATAATATATTAGTTAGAAATTGTAATATTTAATTAATAATTAATTAGAAACTAATTAGATTAATTTTGGGATTAATTGTATTAATTAAAAGTGCAAGGGTTAAAGTGTAATTGATCAATAGTTGAACAAGAAAAAATCCAGAACCTTCCTTGGAAGGAGGTGGACGAATTCTAGGGTATTCCAAGGTATCTGGAATGTTCCTTGCAAATAAATAGGAAGCTGGATAATTACCAATTTGAATAAATATATTTTATTCATTTTAGGGTTATCTAGGGTTTCCAAGTTGCGCTATATAAAGAACCCTTAGTCTCTAATTTTTGGCCACTCCTCCTACCCTAGAGATAGCTGAAAATCAATCTCTCTCTTATCTCAAAAGCTTCTTGTTGCTAGTGTTGGGTGTGAACCATCAGAGACACGACACTCATGGTGCTAGCTTCCAAGTTATTAAAGAAATGATTCTTGATTGTTTACTACAACAATTAAAAGGTATGTTTTTTTCTTTGTGATCTTCAAAATTAACTTGGGTTAGAGGGCTTATCTTGCTCAATAAAATGTTACATCAATAGTGTTATGACTTAATATTTAGGTTGCATGTAATCTTAAGTGTTAAGGATTTATCCGCGTTAATACATGTAAAACCCATCAAGAGATTCCCAATGTAGAGACACATGGACTCGCATTCCGAACATAAATTCCGCACACGCCATTCTGGACATAGCATTCTAGACACAATAAAATATATTAGAAATACACCATATTAATTTGCAGTTGTCATACATCGTAAACGTATAAGAAACTTCAGAATGAGTTCATATGAGTTTGGCGTTTGGCATTGTGAAAAAGAATTTTTTTTTATGTTTTTTTAGATATTAACCCGTTTCCATAAGACCCAGATTTCCCACTCCCGAATAAAATGCTTGATGCCATTTTCCAATCTATGAAGGCCGCTAAAGAAGCAAGCGAAAGAGACTCTGAAATAGCTCGGACACTCAAGCAACGTGCATAGTATCTAGACAAGTAAATAAAAAAGAAAAATGGTTGCTGAAACTATGGAAAAAGTCAAAGAAGCTAAGAAGTGGATTTGAGCTGCAAATGCGAATATATGTATCGCATACAATTTCCTAATTTATGGAAACCAATATAACTATGTAATAGCTTTTGTGACAATCGTTTAACTAATGTGAATGAAATTGCTTTCCATTTTAGATAAACCTAGCATTTCTTTTACATAATTAAGTTTCAAAATACATTACAATATTTAAAATTAAATTACAATTCGAGGATAACTGGGAACTTACATGTAGGTCTCAATTAGGCCGAACCCATTACCATTCATTTGGGCTCGTTCTTCTATTGTTGCACTTGTCCTACGTGCTTCTTCGATTATGTCCATTGTGTTCACAAACTGCCGTATATCTTCAGACATTGTCATTGAGGAGCATTTGTATATTATACTGTTGGATTAAGGTGTCTAAGCCAATAACTAAAATGGTATATTCTTGTAATTAGAAGCAAAGTCCTTTTTGGGTTGCCATAATAACTAGAACATGATTAGAATGACATTTACAGTGAGAAAATGATTTGTTAGATTATTATATGATTAGTAAACTAATTGAAAATTATGATGAAATGATTTGTTAATATATTTTATGATTAATATATTAATTGAAAATAGACAGTTAGTTTATTAATTTGTTATGTGATTAATAAATTAATATGAAATCAATTGTTAAAAATAATTGATTTGTTAATTTATATGGTTAATAAATTAATATGAAATCAATTAGAATTGATTAATTATTAATTAGAACTAATCTAAAATTAATTTGGAATTAATTAAAGGTGTAAGGGGTGAATTGTAATTGTTCAATAATTGAACAAAAGAAGCAATGATTTGAATTTGAATTAATACATTATTTAATTATTCAAATCTTGTTTTGTCTCTAAGTCACCTAAACTATAAATAGAATTCCTTGGGCATCAATTTTCGTGACTACTCCTTCTTGGAAGATTATAAACGAAAATTATACCTCTTCCCCTTTCTCCCCAAGTGTGTTCTAGTTCTAGGGTTTAGGTGTGAGTCATTAGAGACATTCAATCTTTTGGTGCTTGCTATCCAAGGAACATCAAGATGATTTGATTTGATTATTTTCTATAATAATCAATAGATGTGTAACCCTATCCTTTATGTTAATTTCAATTTTCATAGTCTCTCTCTAGGTTTTCTTGATGTTCATAGTTTATTGTTATCAATAGAGAAAACATAGATACTTTCTAGGTTGCATGTGAACTTAAGGATTTAAGTGATTTTCCACCACATGATATTTATATAACCTAGAAAAACCAATCATATGCAATGCTAGTTTTCTATGATCCTTGACTGAATAGGGCAGTAATGGGATTTCCAGTATTACTATTCATTGTTTCGTACGTTGATAATCACAAATCATTTCTAATGTAGTTGTATCAAGAAGACGTAATTTCTCGTATTCAAGACATTAAATTTCATATTCTATTGGCAACACATCCTCATCGATCGAGTCAATGGATGTTGGAGACTAAAATTAAACTATATTAAAATACGCAATAAAAACCAACTTGAATAAACATATCCAAAATTAAAACGAACTTGCTAAAAGGTATCCATAACAGAAATTATTATTTTGAAACTAGTCTATAATAAAATGTTTGTCTAAACTTGCACCAATATGATCTTTTAGAGTTCTATTTATTTTCAGTTTAAGCTTTAACACCCTTCCTAGTTTCTTTCTTAGTTTTATAGGTGTCATTGGTGGTTTATTTATTTATTTATTTTTTCTAACTCAACATCTGGTTTTTTTATCTGCAAAAAAAATTCCAACACATAACTTTAATACATTACCATAAAAATAAAATAAAATATTTATTAAAAATTTTTGTAAATCATTTTTACCTTTATCGGGCGCAATTCTGAAAGTTCTTGTAAGTGGAATTAAATTTCTTCGTCCGTAAACCGACTTTTTTACAACATCCACGCGAATTGATCTTGAGACTAATACAAGTTATTAAAGAATATCAGACAAAAAAAAAGAAATAATGAATTTTTATTCCAGAGTGTCATTCTGGAACATCATTATCGAATTGATCTTTGTATTCCGAACTACGTTTTTTGCATTCTGGAGGTACACTACCATTCTATATTCCCTAGTACCCTTAATTACTGGTTAAAAAATACTCCCAAACACACCTTAAGATATTTACGTGGCTCTATATATGTGTAAAATGATTTTTTTTTTCAAAAAATACATATTCTTGAATTGTTCTTCGTATTCCGGACATGATATACGGATTCTGGTATACATATAATTGTTTCTCAAATGCTAGTAAACTTAAAGAGTAGAACTCGCTTAGTTTGATGCATCAATGGTCAAAACTCCATCTGAAATGCAGGTAGAATGACCTTTGGAATTTCAAAATCCATACTGGTTATTCCAGATTTTTTTGTGTGGGACCCATATATATACTATTGGGCTACAGGATTGGTCCATTTTGGTCTGGCGTGGAATGCCTATTCTAGACATAATGGTTAGTTTTTTTAAAAATGTTATTTTGGTAACTAAACTAAAAAGTGGTTAGATTCTTAATTTCCCTAATAATATGTGGTTACGATGAGACGCTGGGTTAAATACAAAGATAATTCACAAGCCCACGAAATTAATAGATACAAAAAATATGATAATTGAATAATTGTATAACTGTCCCTTATTTGCTATAATGGTAGATGACAATCAAACATTTAAACTGGATTAAAAAACTTGAAAATAGAGGTGGACAATGTTTTGTTGAAAATATGTGCATATTGTGACAAAGAACGGATATGTAAAACTTGAACGTGTCACATGACTACTTTGTCATAGACAAAGTGAATATCGATTTCAATGTATTTGGTGTGTTGGTGTTGAACTGGATTTGTGAGTAAATATATTATATTAATGTTATCACAATATACAAGCATGAAATAAGTGGGTCAGTGGTGTAATTTGCAAAGAATATTTCATAACCAACATGTTTCTGCAATTGTATTGGTAATGATACAATATTTCACTTCAATGTTGGAACAAGATACGGTGCCATGTCTTTTGGAAGACCAAAACATTATGTTGTCAATGAGAAATACAAAATATCCTGATGTAGCACGATGAGTAGTAGGTCATCCAGCCCACTCAACATCTAGGTAACGATTTTGTACGATGATGATACAAAGATTTGAGTCCCCTTGTTAAGAGTGTAGATATATACCACATAATACGCTTACGGATGTTGAGATGTGGTTCCCGAAGATTATGTATATATATAAAAAATATGTTGAACAAGATATGAGATATCACGATAAAAGTAAAATAAATGCAGAGCACTACAACTAAGTGTTGTAAGGGCCCGAAACATCACACAAATATCAATCGATGTTTGAGTTAGCTTGCATTGGAGCATTTTGCTCATTCTAATATTTCAAACACGTATTTTGCTAGGAAATAAACATGCCCTGATTGTTTCGGGAGACAGTAATGCTAAGAAGCTAATTTAATTCTTCGAGATCATTCATTACAAATACCTGACTCTCCTATAATATATTGGAGATGATTCATTGAAGAGTTAGTCTAGTGGTGAGGATGGTGCTGAGATGGTGGAGAGGTGGTGTGATGACCACACCTACAAGCCTAAGTGGGGATTATTGGAGTATGCACATGGCCACAACAAGTTAGTGATATATTTATAAATAACACGGTCCTTTTGGGTTACACATAAGATATGATTTAAGCCTAAAATGAAAAAAAATAAAATTAAAAAAGACTAGTTTATTCATATTATGGTGAGTTAATTAGAAGCTAAAGGAAATTAACGGGTTTAAGAGAATTATTCTCAGTTTGGATTGGTAAGTATTTATCTGTAACACTCAACTTTTAAAATAAGTACACTAAAAATTCATTTTTAATTTATAAAACAGCTCGGTGTACACTTATGTTAATATGTGGAATACAAGAAGTTATCAAAAGGAATCTTACAAAATACAATTATACAACAATCTGAGACATGTACCATCTCTGAGCTACAAATCACCACACCCTTATTAAGTCTACTTGAACTTAAAAGATACACAACACATACAAAGTAAGCAATAAGAGCTTAGTGAGTAACATAGTCAACATATACATATGATATTAGTTATAGTTAATCACATTATTAACACACAATTAAATCTCATAATGTATTTCAAATAACTCAATATACACTCATAATGATTTTAACCAGTCAGGTTCACCAAGAAATAAATTTACAACTACACAACGCCTATCCACAATATTTTCTACTCGAGTATAGTATTACAACTACAAGCAAATCGATATGGTTTTAGGACTACTTAAACCATCATTTCAACTAATAACGACGATAATGGTTTTATGTCTACTCAAGCCAACATTTAAACTAATAACAACGACAATGGTTATAAGGCTACTCAAGCTACTATTTCAACTAATAACGATGACAATGGTTTTATGGCTACTAAAGCCAGAATTTTAACTAATAACTACGACAATAGTTTTACGAATACTCAAGCCACCATTGCAACTAATAATGATGGTAATGGTTTTATGGCTACTCAAGACACCATTTCAAATAATAACTAGCTATTGACAGAGAATATTATTGCAAAGACTCAACAAGTAAGTTATCAACTATTAACAAAGGATATTACAACTAGGTACTCGTAATATGGTTCTTCATACTCATTGGATATTTCCACAGGGTTTTCATTATGTGACCTACCATAATCATTGGGTACTATCACATGACACTCTTTATGCGACTCACCATACTCGTTAGATAATATTGTAACATTTGAAATGTAGGTATTTGCACTTCAACCCTTGGAATGAATTTATTTGAGCAAAAGAAGTCCCTACGTATGCTGGGTGTACTTATGCGTACGCTTATCATACTAGGATGGCATGATCGCGAATTGAACCACGTACGTGGGGCGTACGCAGGACGTACATAGATGGAGTCAAAACCCTAATTTTTGGACCATGAACCAGTATTTAAACACAATTATGTCATTTGGACCAAATGCTAAACAACCTCCATTGCATCTTTTCATCCTTAAACCTTATATTTTCAAGAGAGTGTGATTTTTGAGCTTAAAGGTGATTTTGGTGGCCATTTTAGATGGTTTGCAAGAAGGAGAAGGTGGTGTTCAAGCCTTAAACAATGGAAGAGCTTTTGGATCTTGCATCTAGAGCATCTTGGGGAGATTGTGAAGATAAAAATATCATACCTTGCTTATGTTTTGTTAAGATGAGTTAGGGATTGATTTAGAGTCCATTTTTGGTCTATGAATCCTCTCTTGTGAGTTTGGGCAACTCCAGAGGTTGGATATTAGATCTAAGCTCCTTGATCTTGTTAAAAGCATAAAAATGCTAACTTGATGGTTTCAAGGGCACCATGCATGAGTTTAAGGTCATAAAAGGGGTCTTAATGTGTTTTGGGTTCTCTTGTGCCATGTAAAAGCATAAAGTTGCCAACTTTATGTCCAAGGACCTCATAATCAACTCAGATATTGATTTAGGACGTTGAGACTTCATGTATTAAGCACTTAATGGCTTAAGTCTAAAACCCGTTTATACGCTGGGCGTACTGTTTTGTACGATGTGTGTACCATCTAATAACCTCGTACACTAAGCGTACAAAAGAGGTACGTTGGGTGTACGCTCCTAGTGGACTTTGGGCCTCCAACAGACTTTTGATCCATTTGGGCCCTAATTAAACTTGGGCCTGGATCTTCTAGTGTAGTGGGCATCTGAACTTGTTATTGGGCCATTGATGGCATGATTAAGTCTTGTGGCCCATTATTGATTTGGGCCTTGAATGTTAGGTCCATTATGGGAGGGAATACTTTTAGGCCTTATCGAAGGAGTTTGGACTTAGGAGTTGGTCCTATGTCTTGGATTCGTGATTCAATTCTAATTAGGATAAATCGTGTTTATTCAGTGTGAAATTATCGGACCAACAGCCGAGCGGTATTTTATCAGAAATATGAGGTGAGTTCTCTCACTATATCAATGGGTCAAAGGCACCAATGTCGGCTCATCATTTGACAAGAGGATGGATAGTTTTTATGTATTTGTCTGTTTATGTGGAGACCATAGGGTAGTCCATGGCACTTAGATATCAGACCACGGGGGTAACCCGTGGCATTCGAGGTTAAGACCATAGGGGGAGACCATAGCACTTGGATATCAGACCATTAAGGTAGCCTATGTGATTCCAGGTTAAGACTAGGGGGAGCCCCTAGCACTTAAGACCATTGGGGGTAGCCCATGGAAACTATATATTTTGTGTGGTATTATATGGTTGTATGTATTGTGATATTTTGGTAAACTTACTAAGTTTTTGCTTACAATTTATTTGGGAGTTTTAGGTACTTCTGGTACAAAAGGGACGGGCTCGGTTTGATGGCGCAACATTCACTCTCCAACACTTTCCGCATTTATCTGTTTTAATACTCTGATATTTGATACAATATGATGTAATGGGTTTTTAGGAACGAATTATTATTCTATTTCTATTTTAAAAAATGAAAAAATTTATCAGGTTTTTGGGCTATTACAAATACCACAAGGTTATCCTTTTATGTATCATTTCATCAAATATTGTCATAAGTCACTCGTTATGTAACTCCACATATAGTATATCAGCTGTCAAAAATTAATAATACTCGTTAAATATTACGACATGGTTCTCATTTTGTGGTTTATCATGCTCATTAAGAATAAATATCTATATCAACTCACTACACTACATAGCTATAAATAGCTATTAACTCAACTATGTATACATATTATAATATTTAATAACTCACATATCAAAATTCAACTATAATCCTTGATTATGCCAACTAATAAACTGTATAGCAACAATCTGTAACAATCTACTCAAGCCACCATTATAACTAATAACTACGATAATAGTTTTACGACTACTCAAGCCACCATTATAATTAACAACAATGGTAATGGTTTTACGGATACTCAAGACACCATTTCAAATAATAACAAGCTATCGATAGAGATTATTATTGCAAAGACTCAACAAATAAGTTATCAACTATTAACAAAGGATATTGCAACAAGGTACTCATTATGTGGTTCTTCATATTGGATATTGCGAAAAGGTTTTCGTTATGTAACCTACCATAGTCGTTGGGTATAGTCACATGGTACTTGTTATGTGACTCACCATACTTGTTAGATAATACCACAAGGTTATTGTTATATGTATCATTTCAACAAATATTGTCAAAAAGCACTCATTATGCGACTCCACATATAGTATATAACTCTCAAAATTTAATAATACTCGTTACATATTACAACATGGTTCTCATTACATGGTTTATCATACTCATTAACAATAAACAACTATATCATCTCACAACACTACATAACTATAAATAGCTGTTAACTCAAATATGTATACAAACTATATCATTTAGTAACTCATATAACAAATTCAGCTATAAACCTTAATTATGCCGAATCATTAACTATATAGCAACAATCTTTTATATATATATATATATATATATATATATATATATATATATATATATATATATATATATATATATATATATATATATATATATATATATATATATATATATATATATATATATATATATATATATATCAGTTACATGTACCCTCTTATTATCTCATATAGCAATAATATGCTATAAATCTCAACTACACTAGTTAATTTACTCAAACAATATCAATTAACAATAACTTACACATTATACTCTTCTCATACACAATAACACCACTTATCTAGATCTTAGTTGTTTGGAAAAGAAGTATGGTTACTCACCTTGAACAATGAATTATATGGATTATTATAACCCAAGACACCATTCAATTACCTATAAACTTAACTTAATACTTTCATTAAGTTTATAGCACTTAATTACATTAAAACCAACTCTATTCCATAAATTAGATGTTCGTATGTCTTAATTTATTAAGACATAATCTAAATATCATCAAATCACCATTTCACCAACTTGTATATCATAGCTAGATATTTAGGTTATTCATACGTAACTGAATCTCATGGGTTACTTTCAATATAAAAACCAATTATACTCCACATACAAGTCTTTATATGTATTAAATTATCAAGACATTAGCTTAAATATCTAACAAAATTCCCCAAATTAGGGTTTATGCTCATCTTTTTAATTACATTAAATCAATTCTAACACCCATAAATTTTATGAAACATTTAAACTTTTAAAAACATTCAAAATCATCATCGTTTACAAACGGATTCTGAAATAAGATTCATATCAGAGAAATCTCAAACTCGTGAAATAAAAACATGAGGAGGTGCAAGATTACGCCTTTGCCTTACCGCGATCCTTAGAAGTACCTGAAACATAATCCAACAGCTGCAAGCTCAAAGCTTAGTGAGTTTCCCCCAAAATACCAATACATAGCAAATAACACAATATAATAACATCATGTAATGGGTCCAAAACTTTACAAAATGGATTACCACTGAGCCCACAACATAAGTTTGGATTGCATCACAGGCCCATAGCTTATGTCTGGCTTACTCCCCGGCGTAGTTAGTCAACAGACCCTCAAATCATATTTGGAATGCTCATGATTCTTCAGTATGAGTCTGGCATGCCCTCCCTAGCCCTCATCT
Source organism: Lactuca saligna (assembly GCF_052625555.1). Classification (NCBI taxonomy): domain Eukaryota; kingdom Viridiplantae; phylum Streptophyta; class Magnoliopsida; order Asterales; family Asteraceae; genus Lactuca; species Lactuca saligna. Next base: position 43,219,633 of record NC_136420.1, on the reverse strand, counting down.
CATATCTGGTATACTCCAGAGTTTGTTGGCTACAACACAAAGCAGTACAACCTCAACCCAACCCACATAATATGTCGACATATAACACATAATATCGTAAATAGATAAACAAGCAATTCACAGGTAGTCCTACAGATCTACCAGATTAGTATAGAAAGACTAACATGCATATTTATAACATACTCAACATATCAGCAATATCAGGTTATCAAACAAATGGGTCGGTCTTGGTGCCTTCGACCCGAAAGTATAGTGAGGAAGACTCACCTCGCAAACAACTGAACTAATAAGATCTAACTCCCAATCTCAGCTCCCGACTCAAAGCCTACAACCATTATGACCAACCCAGCAAAACCTCAAAATACCCAAAATGCCCTCAAAAGTCAAACTTGGTCAACCATGGAAAAGTCTAAGTCAAAAGTCAAGGTCAATAGTCCATGTTGACCTAACTCGTTGAGTGCACATCCCAACTTGTCGAGTTCCTTCAGTACTCAGAGAAACGGGGAAAACCTAAGCCAATTCATCGAGTTATGAGGACACCTCATCGAGTTCCTACATTATCCAGAAAGGCGGGAAAAACCCAAACTAACTCGTCGAGTTATCAGAACAACTCGTCGAGTTTTCCCAACTTAACTCAATCAGTCCCTTTTCATCCCTTCTAACATTCAAGAATGTAGATTTGGAACCCAAAAGCCGAGAAACCACGTAAAGTTGCTAACTTTACGTCCATGCATAACACAAAGAGGCTAAAACACTCGAAGAAGGCTTATTTAGGGACTTAGAACATGAAGAAAGCCTAAATCTGGATAAAGCTTGAAACTTTAAGCCCAAGGAGGCCACAAACCATCCAAATCTGAAGTTATAACTTCACGACATGCTTAAACTAAGATCAAACCCAAAAAATGAGCCAATAAGACAATAAACTATCAAGGAATGAGATTTAAGCTATATGATAAGCAAGGTGTCAACTTTATACCTCCAAATGACTGCAACAAGATAGAAGATCCTGGATCTATAACCTTCTTTCCACACAATCCACTTCAACCTTCAAGCTTCTGCAAAAGAACACCAAGAAAACACTTCTTCAAGCTCTCACACACATAAATATGGAAGAGAAATCACGAGATTAGGGTTTCTGGATAGGGAAGGCGGGTAAGGAGCCCACACAAAGGTGATAAGGCCTTTAAATAGGGTGCAACACCTTAAAATTTAGGGTTTCATATTCAGCCACCATCTCGTTGAGTTTTCTTCTCCAACTCGTCGAGTTGGTCCAAAAATATCCGCGACCCATAGACTTTCAACACGTCGAGTTGAGGCCATCAACTCGACGAGTTCCAAGGAAAAATTGCCTTTTTAATAAAATTATCATACCTAGGAATTGGGATGTTACATGAACCATGATTTTGATATATAATACTTGCAATTGAAATTATACAACTTACTACAACATCACTACAATTTCCTCTCATTTGAAGATCAAACAAACTTGGGTTTCACCACCTTTCCAATTCCATCATGAAAGCTCATTCAAAATCATAGGAAAAGTGACAATACCTCTAATCCATGTAACGAAGTTAGTTTTTTTTATTACCTTGATTTTAACTTCAATTTTGAGCCCCACACTGTTAAAACTCGATCTCCCTTGTTTCAGGAAGGTTTCAGAAGTGTGTGGATTTTCGAATGAAAATTAGGGATATCAATTTCCATGTATTTACTCTGGTTTTTTGTTTTCAGTTTCTCGTGTCATGTACATCTCTCGTACGCATAATGTTCTCGTTAATAGTCTTGTATAATGTAACTCTTACATGTTGCATTTTCCTTCTTTCAATCCTAGCATCATACTTAAAAATATGTCGTGTTTTCATACGACTCTAGTGTAGTAGCTTAACGAATTCTCTAATAGCAATGTAAATTACAATCTACGTAGAATTTACATATCATGTTCGTGGAGAGTTATCCATCATGTTATTTGTTGGAAATATGCGTCCAATCTTATAACTAGTTGGTGTAACTTTAGGAATAATAACAAATCCTTTAGAGTTGTTCTCTAGAGCTAAAATCTAGAAAATGATTTAAGAGAGTGAGGAAAATATTTTATTAATTTACTATAGGTTAATAAATTATTTAGAATCTAGTTAGAATTAATCATGATTTATTTAAAGGTGCAGGGACTGAATGTTAATTGTTCAATAGTTGAGCAAGAGGAACATTCTGGAATCCCATAAGGGGTGGACGGTTTGGAGAGGTTCCAGAAGCCTTCCAGAATTGATCCATGTTAAAAATAAGGAAATGATTTGGATCAAGATTAAATTTGATTCTTTTATTGATTCAAATCAACTTTATCGGCGAGTTACCTAACTATACAAATAATCGTTTGGCCTTCATTAAATCTAAATCAACCTTCTATAAGGTTGAGACTTTTGGTTCTTATCGTCATCTATCCTTTCTCCTCAATTTTCTAAGGTGTTAGATTTTTGGGTGTGAGCCTCTAGAGAGATTCCTATTTTGGGTGCTAGATCCTTCTACAAACAACCATGAGTTCAAGTTCATCAAGGCATCATAAGTATATATGATTATACTTGAAAGGTTAGTAATATTATACCTCATATTATTTTATATTCATAATTTTAAAAGTAGGTTGCTATAATAGTAAAACCTAGATTTAGGGTGCGTGTACACTTATGGTTATATTTAAATGCTTCCGTTGCCTAAATTTCATGTATAGATGCATACAAAACCCTTCATTATGATAACAGCCCTAACACTTCACCAAATTTCCAATTTTATCCTTTTAACCATTAAAACAATATCTAACAACGTAACTCAATTTTGAGATTACGACCATGTTTATCTATATAACTCAAAATGCTTATAAGATTTATAAATAGCTCCACTTACAATATACGTACACCTTCTTGTGTATTATTTATTATAAAACAGTTGTTACACTACACCTCATGTTTATTCTCATACTTTCACAAGAGGGGGGGGGGGGTGTTACATTGTCCTATAAATTAAATGATAATTACGCTAATTATACAAGGATAATTGTGAAAGAAAACTCTAGCTGACCCTATATTTTTCCCCTCCTCTCCCTATCAATCTCTAGTGGTTCTCAGTACTCTTCCCTTTCCAAGGTGGAGTTTAGCCTTTTGCTACAACGAAGAACAAGGTGTAGTCAGTTTTGCTTAGTCATTGTTTTGGGGTGTGATCACAAGAGAGAAGTTTTTGTTTGTGCTTTCAATTCATCCAAGAAATCAAGCAAGGAATCAACTACAAAGAAAGGTACTACATTTGATACCATATCTCTAGGGTTTTAGTTTTGTTGCTATTAGTTATTAGAACAAGATACATGGTGATATGTGATGGCCAACTTTTTTTTTTTATTTATTTCATTGCGTTCGTTTGTAAAAAATACCATATTCCAACAGGGATAAAATCAAAGTGATAAATGTTAGATTAGGTGTCTAAGCCCATAATTATAATTGGTATGTACTTGACCCGATAGTAGCATGGTCCTTTTAGGTTGCCTTCACCATAGCAACTTGACTGGATGAATAATGGAGAAAGAGGTTAGTTGTGATTTATTAATATATTATAAGAATAATATATTAATTGAGAAATTATATTATTTAATTAGTGTTGATCAGAAATTAATTTGGTGATCAAAAGAAACTAACTGAATTAAGGGGACTAATATTGTAATTATAAGATAATTGCAATGTTGGGCTTATGGATCCCTAATGAAGGGATGGATGAATTCTACGAGGGAGTCCACATAGATTTCATCTATACGGCCTTCTGGAAGGATCCTGTGGGCTACTTGAGGACTAAGCAACCGGATTAGGGTTTTACATGAATACCCTAGTAGCTCAGCTATATTAGGAACCACATGGATCCCTAAAATCAGCCACTTAAACCCTAGATGGAATACCAGCCAATTTTGAGCCTCCTAAACCTCTCTCATATTCTTCCAACTTGCTACTTGGTGTTTGTGATCCATTTGAGGTGCAACAATTGAGGCACTAGGCTCTTGAAGGTCAAGATCTACAAGTTACAATCAAAAAGTAGTCTTATAAACTTGTATTATGCTACGATTTCCGAAAATTGTATGCTAGTTAGGATTCATGCTTTGGATAAATTGATTTGCATATATAACTTGAGAAAAACATAGATTCGAAGCATTAGGGTTGCATGTACACCATAGGTATGTTGTAGTGCTTAAAACCCATCAGTGGTATTAGAGTGTAGGCTGTTTTTCTATTGTATTTGATGGTATGTTAAATTGTTCAAAGCTGAATGAAATTGATTTCTAGCCCCTAACTGATGAACATAACGAGTCCATATTGGGACTCGACAAGTCCAAAGCCTGACTCGACGAGTTGACTCGTCTGACTACCGGATTTTCGGAATTTTAGACTAAATTAGATTTGGATAATTACCATAAACCATTTTCTATCAAAATCTGATTTTTACATTATAGTAATGGATATCCTAATCTAATTTGAAGATAATGGTCAAAATTTAAGACAATTACTAGATTATATAATAAACTAATTATTTGTAAATTTTGAATTGTAATTATCTTGCCGAATAAAGTTAGATTAGGTCAAATTGGTAAAAGATAGAATTATATGATTATTTTATTTATTTTTAAAATTTGATCTAGAAAGTTTTGAAAAGTGTCAAAACTTGCCCTCAAGTTTTGGAATTTAACATTTGATTAAAAAAATTTAATTTTGAAATATTAAATTCTAAACCCTGGTGTTTTAAAAGTTAAAATACAACCCTTATACTTATATAATATTACATGCTTAATTATTATATATACGTATAAGATAAGTCAGTCTTACCATTAGTAGGCCTCATTCACGAAGCCGATCTATAAGGGGGTATAAGGAAACTGCCTATAAAATGGCGGTTGAATAGGTGTCCACTCTCACCCACCACTTCCTTGATTGGTGGAGGGTCATTAGCCGAACGAGTAGAATAGGACACATAATTCCTCATTAATAAGTATAATGATTATTATGAAGTAACTAAATGTTTTTCATAAAATTCCCAATCTTAGTTACTTTAGGCAAAATGTGAAAATGATGTTATACCATGAAATTGCACTTTGCGCTTTACCAAGTCATTAGTGGAGTGTTTGTGGTTAACCGACACACTAACTTGGACATACAAGGGTGGCAAAGGGTAGCTCGATGTTTATCATAGATCGATGGAGCATGTGTGGCTAATCGACACATTGATTAGGTGATAAATGACATCGAGAGTACTGAGCACATTTGCATGGTTATTCAGACATTGTTTGTGATCCTCGGTATCCCAGTTACAAACTTGAAGGGCATAATCGAGATTAAACATGCCATTGAAAAGTTCAATGAATCTCAAAGAATCTAGGAAATTCAATTCATTTAAAACCTAATGTTTATTTTAGTTTTTCATGGTGGAAATTGGTAAATTGTCATTTACCTACCTTCAAATATTTTGCAATTGGATTATGGCATCCCTCTTCGGAATTGTAGAATATTGTATTGGGTCCTAGCCTTAATATCTCATTTGGGTGTTATATTATGGATTATTATCTAATCTAAAATTTTTCTCTTTTCTTTTTCCATTGTCAGGCTCAAACTCCTCCAACACCAACACCTCAAACCCACTTTCTCTTTTGGGCATTTATGGGAGGGTCACATTTGATAGATCCAATTTCAACGATTGGATTTACAACATTCTCATGGCCCTAAGATACGAGGACAAGGAAGACATTATCGACAAGGAACTCATCGAGATAAAAGAAAAACACTACTACTCCCGAAGAAATCACCGACTATAGGGCTCGATGCAAAGAGGCGACAAAGGCGTCGTGCATTATGGTAACCACTATGAGTCCCAAGCTTCAAAAGTTCTACGAGGACTATTGGCCTTATGACATGCACAAATATTTGATGGAAAACTACCATCAAAGTGCACATCAAGAGAGGTACATGATATTTGCCTCATTAATCACAACCAAAATGAAGGATGGAGAGTCCGTGACAACCCACTTGCAAAGAATGCAAATATACATGGATCGTTTGCTCAAGTTTAATGTCAACTTTGATGAAGAGTTGGCAATTGATACTATCCTCCACTATTTACCTCCTTTTGATGAGCAGTTCAATATGACTTATCATATGAACAAGTAAGAAGTAACCTTGAGCAAGCTTCAAGGGTTGTTAAGAACTGCTTAAACCAACTTGGAAGGCAAACTTGTTGCATCTAATCCTACCGATGCTTCCCCTGTCTTGGCTATTGGACAAGGGAAAGGGAAGAAGAGGAAGGCTCCCGAAGTATCTCCAAGACATCAAGGATGGGAAGATAAAGCCCATCTAATCCTACAGAGTGCTTTCACTACCATGAAAAGGAGCATTGAAAACGAAGCTGCCCGAAGTATCTCCAAGACATCAAGGATGGGAAGATAAAGCCCACCTTCACAAGTATATAAACTATTCAATCTAATAATTCATCACATCCTAGTTCTTGGGTCCTTGACACATGATGTGGTTTTCACATTTGTTCTGGTTTGCAGGGTCTAAGAAGAAGTAGCGATCTGGAGCATGGGAAGATGAACTTGATCATGCGGAATAGGAAAGCATCGCTTGTCACCAAGATTAGAGTTTCTTCTTTATTGCTTAGTAGTGGGTTAGGTTTAGAGTTTAATAATTGTTTCTACTCGTCATAAATGACAAGAAACATTATTTTATTTCATGGTTTGTATAAACATGGTTTTATATTTTCATTTAATAATGAAATTGGTAATGCTTTCTTTAGCGGTACCTTCTATTTTGAAGCATTGACTTGTAATGGTATATATGAAACTATGATAGTTGTTGACAACTTAGGAAATAATGTATTGAATATTGATTCGTCCAATGGTTTGGACAAAGCATGCTTATGGCATTGCCGTCTTGGACATGTTAACAAGAAGCGCGTAGCCCAACTCCAAAAGGATGGAGTATTGGAGTCATTTGACCTTAGGTCTGATGAGACGTGCGAGTCTTATTTGCTTGGGAAGATGACTAAGTTACCCTTCACTGGAAATTGTGAAAGGGGTGAGGGATTATTTGATCTTATACACATCGATATGTGTGAGCCCTTTAGACCCACCACAAGGGATGCAAATCGCTTCTATGTGACTTTTACTGATGATTATAGCAGATATGGGTATATCTACTTAATCAAGCATAAGTCAGAAACTTTTGAAAAGTTCAAAGAGTTTAAGCAAGAAGTGGAGAATCAATTGGGCAGGAAAATAAAGATGCCTCGATCCGATCGAGGTGGTGAGTATCATGGTATCAAGTTCCACGACTATCTTAAGGAATGTGGAATTGTTTCACAATTGACGTCACCTAGGACACTGCAAATAAATGGTGTCGCTGAGTGGCTCAATCGAACCTTGTTGGACATGGTTCATTCTATGATGAGTCGAGCTTCGTTACCTAACTCATTTTGGGGGTATGCCTTAAAGACTGCCACCCATATCCTTAATCTAGTCCCAACTAAGAAGTTTGCCAAAATACCTCACAAGATGTGGAAAGGGAAGGTTCCCTCGTTGGCACATATCAAGGTTTGGGGTTGCGAGGCTTTCGTAAGACGAGAGAATCATGACAAGCTTGAACCTCATAGTGAGCAATGTATTTTCATCGGCTACTTGCAGAAGTCCTTTGGATATCACTTCTATAGAACGAGTGACAATATTTTCTTTGTTGCAAGGAGAGGGGTTATCCGAGAGAGAGAGAGAACACATATGTCATGTGGAGAGTGGAAGGCAAATTGACCTGAGGAGGAAACTTCTATTGAATCGATTGAAGAGTCCTTACCTCTTAGACGTTCCAGTAGATTTAGTGTTCCGCCCGTATTATATACCTTCCATATATGGATGAACCTAACAACTACAAGGAAGCCATGGTAGGACCGAAGTCTGCAAAATGGAAAGAGGCGATGGACAGCGAGATTCAGTCCATGTATGACAATAAAGTTTGGAACTTGGTTGGTAATGTATCGGGTCGTAAGACGGTCGGGTGGAACTGGATCTTCAAGAAGAAGACCGACATGGATGGGAAAGTACATACATTCAATGCATGATTGGTTGCAAAGGGCTTTACTCAAACCCGTAGGGTTGACTATGATGAGACCTTCTCACCAGTGGCCAAGATCAAATCTATAAGGGTTATGCTAGCCATAGCTACATTTCATGATTATGAAATATGGCAGATGGACGTCAAAACCGCTTTCCTTAATGGAAAGTTGGCTGAGGACGTTTACATGAATCAATAAGAGGGTATTGTGGATGCAAAGTACCCAAATAGACTGCAAAAGCTTGAGAAATCCATCTATGGATTGAAACAAGCATCTCGCAGATGGAATCTTTGTTTCGATGAGAAATTCAAAGAGTTTGGTTTTTCGAGAAGTGAGGATGAGTCTTGAGTATATGTCAAAGCTAGTGGGAGTATAGTTAGCTTCTTGGTATTGTATGTGGATGACATACTACTCATAGGAAATGACATCCCAACCTTGTAGGAGGTTAAGTCTTGGCTTGGGAAGTGTTTCTCTATGAAGGACCCCCGAGAGGTTGCTTATATTTTAAGGATAAGGATATTGAGAAATAAGAGTAAGAGACAAATAGGACTTAGTTGAAGTACTTATTTGGATAAAGTGTTGAAACGTTTTAGCATGGAGAATTCCAAGAAATGGGAGTTACCAATCCAAAGCAATACCAAGTTGAGTAAGACTCAAAGATAGAGGAAATGAGTCGAGTACCATATGCTTCTGTTGTTGGCTCGATCATGTATGCTATGACATGTACTCGTCCTGATGTGGCTTTTGCTTTGAGCATGGTCAGGCGATATTAAGGGAACCCTGGTAGAGCTCGTTGGATAGCAGTAAAGAACATTCTTAAATAAGGACGAAGGACTAGGTCCTTGCACTTGGTGGAAATGAAAACTTGAGAGTGATGGAGTATAGTGACGTAATTTTTCAGACCGACAGAGACAACTTCCGCTCTTAGTTGGGCTGGGTATTTACCATGAATGGAGGAGAAGTGACATGGAAAATGTCACACCCCCAAACCTGAATGGCGGAAACGTTCGGGGGCGGATGACTTCATGTGGTAGCGTAACAAGTGAATACATAGTAAAGAAAGCAATACAACCATCATATATATATATATATATATATATATATATATATATATATATATATATAATTGAATGTTTACATTTGTTAAAAGTTACATGTTCAAAATCAATTACAAATATGATGTCAAAATATGAGATTTAAACTGGCGCCGCAACATCTCTTCATCAAAAGCATAATAATACCTGTAGTTACTGAATCCCTGGAACATACAAGTAATTTTGAAAGAGTAGATCAGCATTTAAGCTGGTGAGTTTCATAAGTATTTAATGACAATGTTTGTATGAAATGAAATATCTTGTCCTTGTTTGTCCGTGTTTAGAAAATCCTGCATTTTCTACTAGTATAAAAGTAGTCTTCCTTGCAGACCAAAGTTTGTTTCCAAAATGTTTGTAAGTGTAAAAGTAACCAATATGTTTGAAAACCTCGTAAATCAATGTACTTTTAATACCTTCTGTGAGCTTTATAACCATACTATTGACTCAGATTGCCTATACACAACGTTCTTTAGGCGTTGGAATGTTATGACGTTTGTCACCCCAAATGGTGGACTGTAGCTAACAGTCAGGGCGCGGGTTGTCAAGCCCGTATAGATCTATACACAAACACCATGATCCCCCTCCAAGGGATTCTGGTATATAATACAGGACTTGAAATGTGTACTCGAACGTACGTGAAGTAAATGTCTCACAGAACCGTAGTATAAAAAACAGATTTACGTGTTGAAATGTTCGTTTGTTATTGTACATGAAAATGATTTCTCGAAAATCGTGTTTCTAGTATGTAAAAGTTAGCAATATCTTCATAAAACTATACCTTTTATAGTTTTCTAAAAGTGTGCCTCGTCTGTTTTTAGAATATCTAGAAAAGAATCACTTGTTATGAAAGCATAGATTTTTGTAACGTCTAAGATAGACACAACATACTTTAAATCTAAGAGAACGTTTAGTTTATACATGCATTACAACTATTTATAGTTTTTAAAGATAGAATACTATTGTAATATATTTTTGTACATGGGAGTTCCCTATAAAGGTTGTAAATCACACATGATTCCACTTAATAAAAGTGTATAATAATCTTTATATATAACACCCGATAGTAGTCGTGTGTTTTACTTGTATTTCCCCCCCTAGAAAGCATATAAAAGCGTTTAGAATATTTAAAAGGGTTAATTAAGGGGTATGAACTCACTTGAAAGTTTGAAGATAGCGAGATGGAAAACCGGGCAGAGTTTCGTCTCGGGAAACGGATTTTCCTCGGGATTCTCGGGAATCTCGGGAGTAAAATCGACCTTCGGGACTTGCACAAAATGACCATGGCTTCGGGGTAGTGCGAGCACGGAAAACGAGGTAAAACGCAAGAAAAGTGAGAGAGAATGAGCAAATTTTTCGGGAACCCTCGCATCCTATTTATAGGATGCTGGAACCGCCTCCATACGTGGGGCGTACGCGTACGTCACGCATGACCGAGTCCTCAACTGCCTCGCACTTCGGATGGGACGGGGGTAGGCTCGCATAGGGGCGACGTGGACGATCCGAGGCCGTGGCCTCGAGTACGCTGGGCGTACTCGTGTACGCGGGGCGTACGTGCGTGCCTCAGACTTCGGATAATACCAAAGTTTTCAATAAAAATTATATATAAATTATTTATCAAACTTCAAAAATTCATATCTCTTTCATACGAACTCCGTTTTCGACGTTCTTTATATCCCCGCGAAGGTGAGACTACGATCTACAACTTTCGTTTAGATTCTGTCAGCAAATTCCAAATTTATTTTTATTATTTATTTATTAAAATGACGTGATTAAAAATTCATAACTTCTTTATCTGACGTCGGTTTTTGCCAGACTTTTTACCGCTGAACAACCATCATCGAGACCTTCGATTCTCGTTTAGGTCATTCCAGCCAAAAGTCGCTCGATCTCTGATTCGAGTTTTCAGTTGACTGTTGCTATTCCGAATTTGGAAAATCTTAACTTCAATATACGAAGTCGGGTTTGGGCATTCTCTTTTACGTACGATCCCGGTTTAATGATATAAAACAGAGTAGGTAGTTAAATAGAAACTTTTTGGACATTTTATTATCAACGTTTATTTTGATTAACTCAAAAATGGTTACAATACTTGACCTATCAGGCCATTACAAAGAGTTGAAATATCGGGTTGTCACATCATCCCCCCGTTAGAGGGAATTTCGTCCCGAAATTCAAAGTAGTAAAGGCACTAGTGAACATGAAATAGATGAGGGTATTTTCGTTTCATCTGATCTTCGCGTTCTCATGTGAATTCAGGTCCCCGCTTGGCGTTCCAGCGAACCTTCACGATGGGTATGCGACTTTGTTTTGTTTGTTTGACCTCTTGATCCATGATTTCTACTGGTTCTTCCACAAAGTTGAGGCTCTCGTTGATCTCGATTTCGTCGAGTGGAATAACAAGAGTCTCATCGGACAGACACTTTTTCAAGTTTGAGATGTGGAAGGTTGGATGTATGTTACTAAGTTCACGCGGTAGGTTAAGTTAGTAAGCCATAGGGCCGATTCTGGCAAGAATCTCGAAAGGCCCTATGTATCTTGGATTTAGTTTCCCACGCTTTCCAAAGCGTATTAAACCCTTCCATGGTGAGACCTTTAATAAAACGTGGTCTCCTACCTGGAATTCCAAAGGTTTCCTCCTTTGGTCAGCGTAGCTTTTCTGTCGGTCTCTAGAGGCTTTCAATCGTTCACGAATATGAACGATCTTCTCTGTTGTTTCTCGTATGATTTCTGGACCGGTGAGAGCGCTTTCAGGAACTCTTCCTTTAGCTAACTGGGTATCGCCAACTTCAGCCCAGCACAGAGGGGATCTGCACTTTCGACCATAGAGGACTTCGAACGGAGCAACCTTTATGCTTGTATGATAACTATTGTTGTATTAAAATTCGACAAGGGGTAAATGGATATCCCATGCCTTTCCAAAGTCAATCACACAGGCTCTCAGCATATCTTCTAAAGTCTGTATCGTTCTCTCACTCTGCCCGTCTGTTTGTGGGTGGTAGGCTGTACTCATGTCTAGCTTAGTCCCCAGGGAACCTTGTAGTGACTGCCAGAATCTTGAAGTGAATCTACTATCTCGGTCGGAGATAATGGATATCGGAAAACCATGCAGTCGCACTACTTTCCTTAAGTAAGTTCTTGTAAGCTTTTCCATTTTGTCAGTCTCCTTGATGGGTAGGAAATGCACGGATTTGGTTAACCTGTCGACGATGACCCATATGGTATCGAGTCCACCCGTCGTCTTGGGCAACTTGGTTATGAAATCCATAGTAATCCGTTCCCATTTCCATTCTGGTATTTCTGGTTGTTGTAGTAATCCTGAAGGTTTCTGATACTCGACCTTAACCTTAGCACAAGTAAGGCATTTACTCCCGAAGGTAGCAATTTCTGCTTTCATGTTAGGCCACCAGTACAAGTTCTTAAGATCCAGATACATCTTATCTGAACCCGGGTGAACGGAATACCTCGTGTTGTGTGCTTCAGTCATTACTACGTCTCTGAACCCGGCATGCTTCGGCATCCAGATTCGGTTCATAAGATAATATGCTCCGTCACTCTTGACTTCTAGATTCTTTTCCATTCCCCGTAGGGATTCACCCGTCACATTTTCAGGTCGCAAAGCTTCCATTTGTGCCTATTTAATTTGTGTGGATAAGTGGGAATGGATATTCATAGTCAGAGATCTGACCCTCCGACCAGTGTATTCCTTTCGACTGAGGGCGTCAGCTACTACGTTGGCCTTGCCAGGATGATAACGAATTTCGCATTCGTAATCATTTAGTAACTCAACCCATCGTCGTTGCCGCATGTTGAGTTCCTCCTGATCAAAAATGTGTTGAAGGCTCTTGTGATCGGTGAAAATAGTGCTCTTTGTTCCGTATAAATAGTGTCTCCAGACCTTCAGAGCAAATACTACTGCTCCTAACTCGAGATCGTGTGTCGTATAGTTCACTTCGTGGGTCTTAAGCTGTCGGGAGGTGATAGCTTCATTTTATTTACTTATTTTTATAGTTTATTTTAGTACATTTCATTCGCATTTTAGTTAACTTTCATGCATATTTTCCCTTTTGTTATTTTTATGACCATTTCGGGGTACTTTCTAGTTTCTTGAGCATTATTGCAGATTTTCTTGGAAACTAGCGGGGCGGCACTCTTGCGAGGCGATTGGGCTTGAAGGGAATTGGAGATTTCATGCTTGATGGCTATGAAGGTGATTCATGGGGTGGACTTGTCAATTGCTTGAAGGCTTGGAAGAATTGAGCTTTAAATTTGAAAGATGCGGGGGAACATTCAAGCGTATGAAAATTATTAATCGGGCGAGTTCACGAGCTTTGGAGGATTTAGAGAGGTCAAATTGGGCTTTAAATGAAGAAAAACTTGAAGAAAATGGGCTAGGAGGTGATTGGATTCGATCTGGGCTAGTGGAATATGCTTTAGAGGCCCAAAATCTCAAAGGAGCCCATGTCAGGTGCCACCCGCGCAACCCACCCGCGCAGCAGCACGCGGGTCGCGCAAGGCCCTGCAGGGGCAATTTCGGAAATCCTTCTTTTGGGCTATTTGAGGAAGGTTGGTGCCCATCTTTTGGATACACTTGCACATCCGATTTTTGGAGATTCTCTCTGTAGTTTTGAAGACTTTTGAAGGCCAAGAACCCTTGAAGAACACCATATTTTTATCTCTTGATTCTTGCTTAATGTTTGGTACAAATTTCTCTAACTTTGTTTCTTTGTGTTTAGCCATGCTTGGCTAAACTAATCTTGGTTGACTTTTGTTTAATCCTTTGAACTTTTGTTGAATGTTGAAGAATCCATGAACATGTTCTTGAATCTTTATGGAAATATTTTGTGTTTTAACATCTTATCATTACTTGTATGTTTTAGTTCATGAGTTTAAATGTGTTTGTGGTGATTAGTTGGCTAATTTCTTGATTAAGTAAAGGATCCTCAAATTAGCAAGCAACAAATGATTTTTGTGTTGATTTTACTTCACACAATCATAAAAACATTTCCTCCAACATGGTGGTGAAAGCATTTGACCCCTCTTGGATTTGGTGACTTTTTGGTTCTTAATGCTAGTTGACTTTCACTAATTACATGCTATTTGGAATTAGTGACTTTGACTAAGGAAATTGTTATGAGCTTCTCTAGCCATTTCAACAATTAAGAAAAGTCTAGGTAATCTCAAGCTCCTTGGATTACTATAGCCAAATTGAGGATTTAAAACAAGTATTGCACCATTGAATTCTAATGATATGTTCATCAAAAGTCAAAGTGAGAAAACTTTAAGTCAACCATCTTTCCCTTATTGATTTTACATCAAATTCTTATTTTTGTTGCAATTGTCTATTTAAATCATAGTTAATTCTAGTTAGCATCAAGTATTCAAAACACCAAAACCCCCCATTTTATTTTTATTGTTATTTTACAAGTATTTTTACAAAGAGATTTTTCATAGAGTTAGAAATTGAACCAATCTCCGTGGATTCGATCCCTTTACCACTATACACTATTTTAGTGTGTAACATTTAGGGTTATTATTTGTGTTGGCCTCGACAACCACCAAATTTTTGGCGCCGTTGCCGGGGATTGGTTTATTTTTAATCAATTTGTTTCTCTATGCCTAGATCTCATTGTGCAGGTACTCAAATTTAAATTCCTGAAAGTAAAAAAAAAAAAAAAAAAAAAAAAAAAAAAAAAAAAAAGAAGAAGTATGGTTCGGAGATGAACACTCCTTGCACCGAAGAGCGACTTTCTGAGCTAGCTCAGTTAGTTATGATGATTGAAAGTGACCAAAGTGTGCAGCCCACACCTCTTCTTTGCGATTTTTGTGCCCAAAATGGACATCATTCCGACATGTGTTCATATTTACAAGGAGAATGGGGAGACGTGCAAGAGAAGGGAAGCTACTATTTTTCAAACCAATCGAGTTATGATCAACCTCAACATGATCAATGGTGGGACAACAACCAAGTTTGGGGAAATAACCAATACCAAAACCCATACCAAACTTGGGGAAATAACCAATACCCACCAACTCCATTGTTCCAAGAACCCTATCCTTACCCTCCTCAACAAACTGAAACGCCAAGCATGTCCTTAGAGGACATTGTTAAAAGCATTGCCACTTCTACCCACATTTTTCAGGAAACAACCCAAGCTAGCCTCAAAAGCTTAGAGCAACAAATAACACAAATTGCTCAATCAATTAGTTTAATGGAAGCTCAAGACAAATTACCATCCGAAAAGAGCCCATCGCATAGTTCATGTTCCATTCCTTTGAATGATGAGAAAATTTTTGATGACCCAAGAGTGTTATATGAAGAAGTGGAAGAGGTTGTCAAAGAAGAAGAAGAAATTGAAAAAGCTGACAATGAAACTATAGAGGAAGTGATAGGGGTTAATGAAAGAGAGGTTGAGCCGCCCACTACCATTAAGAAACTAACTCCATTGGTAGACCAACCACAAGAGATGGAAGCGATAAATTTGTCGGACTCTTCAAAGGATACGTATCACAAGAAAGAAGACGCCCAACCGGTCACCTACTCAAAAACCATGTCAAAGAAGGAAGAGTTGGTCACCTTAATAAACAAGTACAAGAAAGAATATGGTTGGATGATTGCTATTATCAAAGGTCTGAGTCCGGTATGGTTCTCCCGTAAAAAGAAAGTCAAATACAAGAAAAGAGTCCCAATGGAGGTGCGGAAATTAAAAAATGTCGACACGGGGAAAATTTACAAGGTTAATGGACATCGATTGAAGCCATTCAATGAATTTTTTGATTCAAATGTCCAAGATGTTGTCCATTTGGACGCCCCAAAGTGTTAAAGTGAAGTTTGGAGGCGTCTCGCCAAAGACGTTAAAGAAGGGCATTTTTGGAAAGCATTGTGTTTTCGTGTTTTTAATTTGAATAAATGAGTTTGGAAGATATTTTTGGGATTCAAAAGAGTTGTTTTTGAAGAAATCAAGAGTTTCTAGGTGTTTGGGGCCTTCCAAAGCAAGAACGGGTGAAAAAACGAAGAAAAATGAAGCGAAAATGAAGATCAGGATCAGCGGGTTGCGCGACCCGCGTGCTGTTGCGCGGGTGGGTTGCGCGGCCAGGTGTGATGAAGCGACATTGGCCCAAGACTTAACTGCAAGGTCTGCGCGACCCGCGTGCTACACTGCGCGACCCGCGCACTGTGCTGGGCAATTTGGGCTATTTTTGGCTATTATTTGACCAGGTGTTGACCAAAGGTTTTAATGAGTTGACCTTTTGACTTTTCTTGACTAACATTGACCAAAATTGACCCTTTTTGACCCGTAGATTAAAATGTTCAGCTTCTCTTCTTCTTCATTTAATCATCTTGATCTCCTACTCCATTCCTCTCATATAACCTTCCAGCACCCACCTCGCTCGAAAATTCAAGATTGGCGGAGTTCTACCGGTCGTAATTTCACGAAACCACCGCCACAGACATTTCCCGCCGCCCGACCCTCCGATTTAGGTTCTTTCCGCCCTTTCCTTAAGCATTGAGGACAATGCTTGTTCTTAAGCTTGGGGTGGGGCATTTCCCTTTTTTTTCTTACTCTTTTTCATGCATTTTTAGTTAGGTTGCATAACATATTAGTTTAAGTTAATTTGCATTCATTTTTTTTTATTTTATAAAATTTCAAAAAGATTTTATTTTCTTCTTTTCTACTTTTTATTTTTGCATAACATTTAGCTTAAGACATTAGCATTCATGCATTTTTGTTGTCTGTTTATTCTCACCTCTCTTGGATGCCATGGAACAGGTTCACAATTATTGTATCATTATTGGTCCAGGATCTTGTTGCTATCTCACTCATCGAATCGGGACCACTAGCTGCAGTTTGGGATTTCATACTTGGGATCGGATGCTGGTAGCTTAAAGGGGTAAGTGATCATGGCCAGGTAGTTTCATGAAGAATTATGCATACAATACTAACAACTGTAGGATATACTATAGCAATGGGTGTTCTTAGCCTTGCGGTCACTACCGCGGAGAGGATCACACTTGATCATGTTTGAACTGTTAGGATGAAGCATTGGTGCTTGTCCCCGAGTAGAATCCATATCCGGTCTCTTTACATCACCATATCTTTTTGCGATTTTCTTAGAATTTAGAGAGTCTTTTAGTCCACATTTGGACATCTTCATTATCTTTGAAAAACCACAAGTTTGAAAAGGAGCCTACATTACATCTTTATGCTCCACACATGGTCATTTCCACACTTAGGCCATTCGGATTATATCATTACCCTTTCGGTTCCACCTACACACCTTTGGGAACCAAATTTTGAGTCAAAGGGTTTACTCATCAAAAAAAAAACAAAAAAAAAACAAAAAAAAAAAAACAAAAAAAAACAAAAACAAAAAAAAACAAAAAAAAAAAAAAAAAACAAAAACAAAAACAAAAACAAAATGAAGCATGCAAATTTTCAGTCGCAACTATCTTAGATAGGTGGCCGGTTCAATTATTGAACAAATTTCCCAACATCTTGGTCACCCGACGTTTGATATTCATTTGTATAGATTTGTTTTATGGTATATAGATCGAGTTATATTTTTTTTTCTCTCTCACAAATTGGTGATGTTGGAGAGACTGTCGAGTCGGATACTACGGGAGGTTTGGGCCAACACTAAGTGAACTGATTCCTAAAACGGTGCCCGAGCGATTAAACCTAGTTACACATGAGAGAAACCGGCAAACGTGAGATCAGAGTGTACACTTAAAGAAGAGCTCCACCCGAGCCCATCCAGTTGCTTTCTCCCTACTACAGATGTTCTTCATTGTATACATGTTCCATTGAGGCTGCGACTGCTCATCCCTCCTTACTCACCTAAAGGAGTTGTCCTGGCTGTGGTTTATGGTTCAATTGTCATCGGATGAAAAAGTTGTGAGATAGCAACGAAATCAATTCTGACCATGTTGACTAACGTCGAACAGGTTCCATGGTTCTATCCATTCTTTTTATTTCTAGGGTAGTTCATCCCAAGTTCATTTAGTCTTGTCTTACTTGAGGACAAGTAAGGTTTAAGCTTGGGGTGATTTGATAGCTTCATTTTATTTACTTATTTTTATAGTTTATTTTAGTACATTTCATTCGCATTTTAGTTAACTTTCATGCATATTTTCCCTTTTGTTATTTTTATGACCATTTCGGGGTACTTTCTAGTTTCTTGAGCATTATTGCAGATTTTCTTGGAAACTAGCGGGGCGGCACTCTTGCGAGGCGATTGGGCTTGAAGGGAATTGGAGATTTCATGCTTGATGGCTATGAAGGTGATTCATGGGGTGGACTTGTCAATTGCTTGAAGGCTTGGAAGAATTGAGCTTTAAATTTGAAAGATGCGGGGGAACATTCAAGCGTATGAAAATTATTAATCGGGCGAGTTCACGAGCTTTGGAGGATTTAGAGAGGTCAAATTGGGCTTTAAATGAAGAAAAACTTGAAGAAAATGGGCTAGGAGGTGATTGGATTCGATCTGGGCTAGTGGAATATGCTTTAGAGGCCCAAAATCTCAAAGGAGCCCATGTCAGGTGCCACCCGCGCAACCCACCCGCGCAGCAGCACGCGGGTCGCGCAAGGCCCTGCAGGGGCAATTTCGGAAATCCTTCTTTTGGGCTATTTGAGGAAGGTTGGTGCCCATCTTTTGGATACACTTGCACATCCGATTTTTGGAGATTCTCTCTGTAGTTTTGAAGACTTTTGAAGGCCAAGAACCCTTGAAGAACACCATATTTTTATCTCTTGATTCTTGCTTAATGTTTGGTACAAATTTCTCTAACTTTGTTTCTTTGTGTTTAGCCATGCTTGGCTAAACTAATCTTGGTTGACTTTTGTTTAATCCTTTGAACTTTTGTTGAATGTTGAAGAATCCATGAACATGTTCTTGAATCTTTATGGAAATATTTTGTGTTTTAACATCTTATCATTACTTGTATGTTTTAGTTCATGAGTTTAAATGTGTTTGTGGTGATTAGTTGGCTAATTTCTTGATTAAGTAAAGGATCCTCAAATTAGCAAGCAACAAATGATTTTTGTGTTGATTTTACTTCACACAATCATAAAAACATTTCCTCCAACATGGTGGTGAAAGCATTTGACCCCTCTTGGATTTGGTGACTTTTTGGTTCTTAATGCTAGTTGACTTTCACTAATTACATGCTATTTGGAATTAGTGACTTTGACTAAGGAAATTTTGACTAAGGAAATTGTTATGAGCTTCTCTAGCCATTTCAACAATTAAGAAAAGTCTAGGTAATCTCAAGCTCCTTGGATTACTATAGCCAAATTGAGGATTTAAAACAAGTATTGTACCATTGAATTCTAATGATATGTTCATCAAAAGTCAAAGTGAGAAAACTTTAAGTCAACCATCTTTCCCTTATTGATTTTACATCAAATTCTTATTTTTGTTGCAATTGTCTATTTAAATCATAGTTAATTCTAGTTAGCATCAAGTATTCAAAACACCAAAACCCCCCATTTTATTTTTATTGTTATTTTACAAGTATTTTTACAAAGAGATTTTTCATAGAGTTAGAAATTGAACCAATCTCCGTGGATTCGATCCCTTTACCACTATACACTATTTTAGTGTGTAACATTTAGGGTTATTATTTGTGTTGGCCTCGACAACCACCAAATTTTTGGCGCCGTTGCCGGGGATTGGTTTATTTTTAATCAATTTGTTTCTCTATGCCTAGATCTCATTGTGCAGGTACTCAAATTTTTCGGCATCCAGATTCGGTTCATAAGATAATATGCTCCGTCACTCTTGACTTCTAGATTCTTTTCCATTCCCCGTAGGGATTCACCCGTCACATTTTCAGGTCGCAAAGCTTCCATTTGTGCCTATTTAATTTGTGTGGATAAGTGGGAATGGATATTCATAGTCAGAGATCTGACCCTCCGACCAGTGTATTCCTTTCGACTGAGGGCGTCAGCTACTACGTTGGCCTTGCCAGGATGATAACGAATTTCGCATTCGTAATCATTTAGTAACTCAACCCATCGTCGTTGCCGCATGTTGAGTTCCTCCTGATCAAAAATGTGTTGAAGGCTCTTGTGATCGGTGAAAATAGTGCTCTTTGTTCCGTATAAATAGTGTCTCCAGACCTTCAGAGCAAATACTACTGCTCCTAACTCGAGATCGTGTGTCGTATAGTTCACTTCGTGGGTCTTAAGCTGTCGGGAGGCATAAGCAATAATTTCCCTCTCTGCATAAGAACACAACCAAGTCCTTGATTTGACGCATCGCAATACACTACGAAGTCTTCTATCCCTTCGGGGAGGGATAGTATCGGTGCGGTGCACAAGGTCTGTTTCAGTGTTTGGAACGCCTTTTCTTGTTTTGCTTCCCAGTCAAAGGACACGCATTTATGGGTTAGTGTAGTAAGAGGTTTCGCAATGCTAGAGAAGTTCTTTATAAATCCGCGATAGTAGCCAGCGAGACCTAGAAATTGACGAATTTATGTAGGTGTCTTTGGTGCCGACCAGTTCTCGATGGCCTTGATTTTGGAGGGGTCCACGTGTATCCCTTTCTCGCTAACCACGTGGCCCAAAAATTCGACTCTTCGAATCCAAAATTCGCATTTAGAGAACTTCGCATAGAGTTTCTCCGATCGCAGTGTTTCTAGGACTTTTCGTAGGTGTTGACTATGCTCTTCCTTACTTCGGGAGTAGATAAGTATATCATCGATAAAGACAATGACGAACTGATCTAAGTAGGGACAGCATACCCTATTCATTAGGTCCATAAATACTGCTGGTGTGTTGGTTAATCCAAATGGCATTACGACAAATTTGTAGTGCCCATAACGAGTTCAGAAAGCTGTCTTAGGAATATCCCCCTCAAGTACCCGTAATTGGTGATATCCGGATCGTAGATCTTGTTGGATTAGTGTCTAAGTCCATAACTATTTTGGTATGTACTTGACCCGATGGTGCATGGTCCTTTTGGGTTGCCTTCACCAAAGCAACTTGATTGGAGAAATGAATAAAGAGAGAGAGGATAATATGATTTATTAATATGTTATAAGAATAATATATTAAAGGAGAAATCATATTTGTTTAATTAATATTGGTTAATAATTAATTAAGAATTAGTTTTGTGATCAAATGTACTTAATTAAACTAGAGGGGCTGATTTGTAATTATGTGATAGTTACAAAATAAGGTAAGGATTATCTTATTTATATGGTGGACGAATTTAAGGTTGGAAAGCCTTAGAATTCGAGTATGATAAGGATTCAAGGATTATCTTATTGGTTGCTTAATGGATAATCAACTAGATAAGGATAATGACTGAAACCCTATCTCTACACCTATATAAACACCCCTAGGGTCATGAATTCGTGAATCCCTTCCCAAGAGGTCCTAGATATGAATTCTAACCTCTCACCTCTCTCTCTATACCTTCTCCACTTGCTTATGGTGTTTGTAAGCCATTAGAGGAGTGACACTTGTGACTCTAAGCCTTCCAAAGCCAATTCAAGGAGGAATTGGGATTGTTATTGCTACATAACAATCAAGGTATGTTCTTAAACCTAATTATATGTTAATGTCAATTTCCATATGTTAGAATTAGGGTTTATAGTCTTGGATTCAAAGCATGTACAATAGAGAAACCTAGATCCAAGCATTAGGGTTTGTATGAGCACATAGGATGTCTTACAACCAAAACCCATCAGATCTATCTTCGAGAAGTAGTTTACTCCTTGAAGTTGATCAAACAAATCGTCAATGCGGGGTAGAGGATAACGGTTCTTGACAGTAAGTTTGTTCAGCTCTCTGTAGTTTATGCACATACGGAACGATCCGTCCTTCTTCTTTACGAACAAGACCGATGCTCCCCAAGGTGAGAAACTTGGTCTTATGAATCCTTTTTGCAGGAGTTCATTAAGTTGACTGGAAAGTTCTTGCATCTCTGCTGGTGCCAGACGATAAGGAGATTTCGCTACTGGGGTAGCCCCTAGAACTAAGTCGATTCTGAATTCGACTTGGCGTTGTGGCGGTAATCCTGGTAGTTCTTCTGGAAAGATATTGGGAAAATCGCGTACTTTTGGAATGTTCTTGATGTCCTTCAGTTCCTAGCTTGTATCGACTATGTGCGCTAGGAATGCTCGACAATCCTTCCGTAAACACTTTCGAGCCTGGATGCACGAAATGATACGAAGGTTCATACTTGATTTGTCGCCGTAAATCACTAATGTTTCGTTGTTAGGAAGATCAAGGCGAACTGCTTTTTCAAAACACATAATGTCGGCGCGAAGAAGACTTAACCAATCCATACCGACTATGACGATAGAACTTTTAATAGGAACCGACATGAGATTGATTGGGAAAGAATGACCGTCTAAAGTTAACGTACAATCCTTTTATATGTAGTTAGTGTTTTCGGTTTTTCCGTTGGCCATCTCTACAATGAATGCTTTTTCTAGTTTGCTAGGTTTAGGTTTAAGTAAGTGAATAAAGTTTTGAATCACGAAGCTTCTCTCCGCTCCACTATCGAATAATATGCATGCATATGAATTATCGAGGAGGAACGTACCAGCAACTATAGTTGGGTCTGCTATAGCTTCGTCGTGGCCTATAGTCAAAACTCGTCCCACACCGCCGGTGCCTGCTGCCTTAGGGCAGTTCCTCCTGTAGTGGCCCACCTCGCCACAACCGTAGCAAGTCTCGCCTATACCTGCACTGGGAACTTGAGTGATCGGCCTTGCGAGATCCTTGCAGAAACGGGCTGTGTGTCCCTTTCTGTTGCAGTTGGCGCACTGCATTTCCCGACAAGGTCCATGGTGGTGGTAAGTGCATTTGGTGCACTTTGGACGGTTACCTTCATAAGGCTTTGTTGGGTAGGTTATTGTAGGAGTTGTAGTAGGTACCGTGGCAGCATTTACCGAAACCAGTTGTTTCTTTGCGGGTTCTTGGGAAGACCCACCCTTCCCTTTATTCCATACTCTCTTCCTGTTGTTGTTGTTGTTGTTGTTGTTGTTGTTGTTGTTGTTGTTGTTGTTGTTGTTGTTTCCTCTCTGTGGTTCTGGTGCAGAAACAATTGAGTTCTGATGGCCTCCGTAGTCAATCAGAGATTGTGCCAATTCCTTAGCACTTTCAAAGGTGTCAGGTTTGGAGGCTAACACGCTTGACCGTAATTGGGTCGTCAGTCCCCATATGTACCTCTCTATTTTCTTGCTCTCAGGAGTAATCATATCTGGGTAAAGGATTGCCAGCTCGTAGAATCTGTTGGTATATGTTGCGATGTTGGTACCAACCATTCCGAGAGTCTAGAGTTCATGTTCGAGCCTTTGAATCTCTCCCCTTGGGCAGTATTATCTCATCATTATGGCCTTGAGGTTCTCCCAGCTAATGGAGTTTGCCACAATTAGAGTAAGTACTTTAACGTGGCCATTCCACCAAGTCAAAGCTCTATCAATGAGTGTGAAGGTTGCAAATTTGACCTTGCTGTGCTCGGGGCAGGAGCATATTTGAAAGACTGCTTCTGTCCTTTCAATCCACTGTCTTAGAGCCATCACCCCACCAGTTCCATAAAACATACGGGGTTTGGCATTAGTAAAGTCCTTATAAGTGCATTCTCGGGGTTGCCCATGACTCTCGCCATGGTTGGAAAGGTGTGTGCCAGTTCTCGAGTCATTAGTACCCGAGTTATTTATTTGTGACATGGCAGCTGCTACCGCTGCGGTGACTGCTGCTTGGAACATGACAGCATCAAATTGAGGAGGTGAAGGTGAAGGTGGTGGTATCGGTGTTTCATTGATAGGGTTACGCCTTGTATTCCTGTGTGGCGGCATCTTTAACTATACGTTTAAAAGATGATGATATGGATAAGAATGAGTGACAAATGAATGTGTCTCATGAACCAAATCACCATGGTTCAACAACAGATGATAGCATAAAAATGAAAGTTATTTGTAAGAATGAAAGTGTGAAACAAGTATTTGGTTTCTCGATGACTTTTCAAGGTTTGAACGAAATACTCAACGTAGTTATAATAGTGTCACTTATATTAATATAAAAGTTGATACAACGATCATGAAAATTTGACCCTTATAAGGGTCTCCGATTACAAAGTTCGAGAAATTTAAAGACTTTTAGCCGAAGTCCTAAGTTATAACAAAATTTGAGGATTTTCACAAGTACTACTTGCGACGGGTGCTGCGCTTGGAGCTCGATTCTGCATCTGATTGCTTCGACTCCATAAGACGCCTATCAAGGGCGACTTGTTGTTCCCTCAATTCTGCGAAGGCTGCATTCGCTTGTGCTTGGAATGCCTCTGCGCGGATGTGGATGTCGTTCTGCAATATCTCTAGGCGGTTGATATCGGCCGTGTGTATTTGTACTTCCATGTTTACCTCTCGGATTCGGTTTGCTTGAACCCCCGATTGGTAGGACTAATTGGCGAGTTTGCCCACCATAACCGGGAGTGCCCGATCGGCTGAACCTCTACCTCGGACATCATAGAAATCTCGGCACATGCCATAGGGAGAGCGTATACTTTGTTGCTGGCTCCAGTGGACGAGGTGACTCCCCCAGACGGGGGTCGGTCCTTGAAAGTTCCTCCTAATGGGTGGAGAGTTGACTATTTCCGGTTCTGAGTCTGTCCCGGAGTCGTCCCCACCATCCAACTCAATGGGCTCCTCATCCTCGTCCGGATCCTCTTCAATCCATCCTTCGTTGCCTTGTTGTGGGTAGTAGGGGTCTCCATGCGGGTGAAATCCAGCCATTTGACTATACGAGAATAGGGTTATAAGATTTGAATAAAACTTGAGACATGTAATACTAATTAATCTAGCATCTGCACCAAATACTCCTATAGTATTTAAATTCTTTTGTTTGATCTTTGTGATGTTTTTGGCAAGTTTTGACTCGTTTCTCACTACGAGCGTTCCTCGATATACATTGGTCCGATCTCGGAAAAATATAGTTAATCACGCTATATTTGTCCCAAATCTGATTATATATGTCGAGTCTTAATTGTAGTGTCCAACTTGTCTAAATACTTGTTGTATAGTTAATAAGCATGAAAATAATGTGTTGTATGCATGTATTTGTACTTGAATGAACTAACATTTTTAAGTTATACGAAACGCGGCTTAGGCCTAAATAAAATCGTTTTGTCAGAGAGTATTAGTCCCTTAAGCATTTATAGTTTGTATATCTTATGTGGTTCGATATACTTAGTTCACTATAAACATTGCTCTGATACCAATCTGTCACACCCCCAAACCTGAATGGCGGAAACATTCGGGGGCGGATGACTTCATGTGGTAGCGTAACAAGTGAATATATAGTAAAGAAAGCAATACAACTATCATATATATATAATTGAATGTTTACATTTGTCAAAAGTTACATGTTCAAAATCAATTACAAATATGATGTCAAAATATGAGATTTAAACTGGCGTCGCAGCATCTCTTCATCAAAAGCATAATGATACATGTAGTTACTGAATCCCTGGAACATACAAGTAATTTTGAAAGAGTAGATCAGCATTTAAGCTGGTGAGTTTCATAAGTATTTAATGACAATGTTTGTATGAAATGAAATATCTTGTCCTTGTTTGTTTGTGTTTAGAAAATCCTGCATTTTCTACTAGTATAAAAGTAGTCTTCCTTCCATACCAAAGTTTGTTTCCAAAATGTTTGTAAGTGTAAAAGTAACCTATATGTTTGAAAACCTCATAAATCAATGTACTTTTAATATCTCCTGTGAGCTTTATAACCATACTATTGACTCGGATTGCCTATACACAACGTTCTTCAGGCGTTGGAATGTTATGACATTTGTCACCCCAAACGGTGGACTGTAGCTAACAGTCAGGGCGCGGGTTGTCAAGCCCGTATAGATCTATACACAAACACCATGCTCCCCCTCCAAGGGATTCTGATATATAATATAGGACTTGAAATGTGTACTCGAACGTACGTGAAGTAAATGTCTCACAGAACCGTAGTATAAAAAACAGATTTACGTTTTGAAATGTTCGTTTGTTATTGTACATGAAAATGATTTCTCGAAAATCGTGTTTCTAGTATGTAAAAGTTAGCAATATCTTCATAAAACTATACCTTTTATAGTTTTCTAAAAGTGTGCCTCGTTTGTTTTTAGAATATCTAGAAAAGAATCACTTGTTATGAAAGCATAGATTTTTGTAACGTCTAAGATAGACACAACATACTTTAAATCTAAGAGAATGTTTAGTTTATACATGCATTACAACCATTTATAGTTTTTAAAGATAGAATACTATTGTAATATATTTTTGTACACGGGAGTTCCCTATAAAGTTTGTAAATCACACATGATTCCACTTAATAAAAGTGTATAATAATCCTTATATATAACACCCGATAGTAGTCGTGTGTTTTACTTGTATTCCCCCCCCCCCCCCCCCCCCTAGAAAGCATATAAAAGCGTTTAGAATATTTAAAAGGGTTAATTAAGGGGTATGAACTCACTTGAAAGTTTGAAGATAGCGAGATGGAAAACCGGGCAGAGTTTCGTCTCGGGAAACGGATTTTCCTCGGGATTCTCGGGAATCTCGGGAGTAAAATCGACCTTCGGGACTTGCGCAAAATGACCAGGGCTTTGGGGTAGTGCGAGCACGGAAAACGAGGTAAAACGCAAGAAAAGTGAGAGAGAATGAGCAAATTTTTCGGGAACCCTCGCATCCTATTTATAGGATGTTGGAACCGCCTCCGTACGCGGGGCGTACGTGTACGTCACGCATGACCGAGTCCTCGACTGCCTCGCACTTCGGATGGGACGCAAGGAAGGCTCGCATAGGGGCGACTTGGACGATCTGAGGCCGTGGCCTCGAGTACGCTGGGCGTACTCGTGTACGCGGGGCGTACGTGCATGACTCAGACTTCGGATAATACCGAAGTTTTCAATAAAAATTATATATAAATTATTTATCAAACTTCAAAAATTCATATCTCCTTCATACGAACTCTGTTTTCGACGTTCTTTATATCCCCGCGAAGGTGAGACTACGATCTACAACTTTAGTTTAGATTCCGTCGGCAAATTCCGAATTTATTTTTATTATTTATTTATTAAAATGACGTGATTAAGGAATTTCTTTAAAAATTCATAACTTCTTTATCTGACGTCGGTTTTTGCCAGACTTTTTACCGCTGAACAACCATCGTCGAAACCTTTGATTCTCGTTTAGGTCATTCTAGCCAAAAGTCGCTCGATCTTTGATTCGAGTTTTCAGTTGACTATTGCTAAGCCGAATTTGGAAAATCTTAACTTCAATATACGAAGTCGGGTTTGGGCATTCTCTTTTACGTACGATCCCGGTTTAATGATATAAAACATAGTAGGTAGTTAAACAGAAACTTTTTGGGCATTTTATTATCAACGTTTATTTTGATTAACTCAAAAATGGTTACAATACTTGACCAATCAGGCCATTACAAAGAGTTAAAATATCGGGTTGTCACAGAAAAGTTCCAAGTAGGAGACTGTAGATGATTCAACATGCGAATCAAAGTACATAGTAGAGAGCGAAGCATCTAAGGAGGCGATATGTTTGAAGAACTTCATCGGAGACCTTGGAGTTGTACCAGCCATAAAGGAGCCTATGGAGATTTTCTACTATAATGAACAAGCGGTTGCCTTAACCAAGGAACCGAGGGATCATGGGAGATCCAGAAACATCAACATAATATACCACTTCATCACACATCGGGTAGAAGAGAGACTTCTTGTAGTAAAGAGGGTATCGTCATAGGAGAACCCAATAGATCCCCTCACGAAGGGTCTGAGCAGGGTTAAGCACTTACATCATGCAAGGAGAATTGGTCTGAAGGATGATATTAGTTTTAGTGATTAGATAGTTGTTTAGAAACTTGTAATAGATAAAATGTAATTGACATTTGATGATTGAATAAAGGAGTTTTATTTATGTGTAAAGTTACTATCTTGTTTCAATTATTTACTATTGTTTTATTTTGCATGTTTTGACTTCCAGAATAATAAGATTATTCGAATTATCCACATTCGATCATACTTTGGAAGTAGGCTATGAGGTTAGACTTTCATGAATTGGTTTGTAGGTTGTCCAAGCGTTTAGACATAGCAAAAGTTTGGTGCAATGTTCATGAGTGCTCTTGAAATAAGATTTGAGCATTGGATTAAATCCACGCTCATGTGAATCACTACATGGAATTTATCACGAGTGATTGTGAGATGATAATATCATATAGTCTTTAAACCGAGAAATATGAGTTGTTGTTTATAAGTTATTTGTGCATTCATAGTGTGTAAACACATCAATAACTTGGTGTTATAAATGTATTATTATGTATAATTTAATAAGTAAATAATAAAATCATATAAGTCAAATTTTATCTGTTCCTTTTATCCTAAGAAGATTAAAAGCAATATATTGGACCCCTCGATGATTTTGTGTTGACTTATGTGTCAGGCCCGGTCATGACTGAATTTATGTGTTCAATTAAGTTATATGTCAAACAAAACAGAAATCAGGAAACAAATTGTTGGACAATGAGTATGACTTTATTCCATGTCTTTTTCCACATGATATCTTGAGAACGGAGGACTACATGATCCCTTATCTAAAGGACGTGTTATTGACTAGATCATAGTTTGACAACGGCTTTAGAGAGCTACGATTACTAATCAGATTTTGAAGTCGTACTTGCAATTTATAGTTATTAGACTTATCCAAGTGGGAGACTATTGGATTAGGTGTCTAAGCCCATAACTATAATTGGTATGTACTTGACCTGATAGTAGCATGGTCCTTTTGGGAACGGATTTAGAGAGCTATGATTACTAATTGGATTTTGAAGTCGTACTTGCAAGTTATAGTTATTAGACTTATCCAAGTGGGAGACTATTGGATTAGATGTCTAAGCCCATAATTATAATTGGTATGTACTTGACCTAATAGTAGCATGGTCCTTTTGGGTTGCATTCACCATAGCAACTTGACTGGATGAATAATGGAGAAAGATGTTGATTATGATTTAGTAATATATTATAAGAATAATATATTAATTGAGAAATAATATTATTTAATTAGTGTTGCTCAGAAATTAATTTGGTGATCAAAAGAGACTAACTGAAGTAATTGGACTGATATTGTAATGATAAGATAATTGCAAAGTTGGGCTAATGGATCCCTAAGGAAGGGATGGACAAATTCTATGAGGGAGTCCACATAGATTTCATCCATAGGGCCTTTTGGAAGGATCCCGTGGGATGCTTGAGGACTAAGCAACTGGATTAGGGTTTTACCTGAAACCCTAGTAGGTCAGTTGTCACACCCCAAACCAGAACGGCGGAAACGTTCGGGGAAGATGACGTCATGTTCAGTATCATAACCATAGTGAAGAAAGTTTAACACAACCCTCATAGATATAATTTAAAGGTTTACATTGTTTCCAAAAATACATGTTCAAAAAAAAATACATGTTTCGCATTTAAATTACATATAATGATAAAATGTAGCAAAAGAATCTACGCCTTAGCGTCTTGACTTCGGAATTCTTGTAGTTACCTGTATTATTGATTACCTGAGAATACAAGTTATTTTGAAAAGAGAGTATCAGCATAAAGCTGGTGAGCTCATAAGTATTTTGTAAAAATGAATGTTGTTTGTTACAAGTTTGTTTCCAGAAAATCCAATATTTTCTAAAAGATTCGTCGTAAACTGAATTGAAACAAGGCCTAGTATGTGTAAGTAAGTCGGCATACTTACGCGTGTGTTTTATATTTAAATAAAACTTCTTTGTGTAAAACTTTAGAATTTCCATTATTTGTATGTCGTGTAAATGTTCCATGCGAGTTGTTATAATCATACTAAAGACTAGATGGCTTGGAATACGACGTTCTTCAGGCGTCAGAAAGTTATGACACTTGTCACCCCACACCTACCGGTCTAGCTGTTGCAAGCAGCTTAGGTGCGGGTTGTTAGACCCAGTATAGATCTATACACAACTATAACGTTCTCAATCCACGAGATTCTGATTATAACTATAGGACTTTTCTGTTGTACTTAGGAGTACCCCGAAGGAGAATGTCTCGCGAGTATAAATACAAGATCACGTAGTCGATTGAGTAACTGTTTCTTTGTTTAACGAAGTGCTCAAACTATACCTATTATAGTTTATCAAAAAGTAATGTATGTGTTTGGATGAAACCTTTTTATGCAAGTCATTGTATTTCCAAAAATCGATATTCGAAATGATAAGTATAAATCGTATACACACCTTGCTCAGCATGTTACAAGGTGTAGGAAAAACTCTTAAACATGTGTTAGATAGTTTAGTATTTTGAACTTGTATCCCCCCCCCCCCCTCTGAAAACTAAAGAAAACGTAAAATGTAGGGGTATGAAACTCACTTGGAAAGTGTGACGATTCGATGAAAATGAGATTTTTCTTGGGCGGCGCTCCGACCGGAAAGTGGCGAGATTCTTGGGAATCTCGGGGCTTTAGACCTTCGTCGGGGCTGGGGTATGAAATCGGGGTGTCGGGGTATTGTCGGCACGCGAAATGAGGTGGAAATGTGAGAGAAATGGAGAAAATGAGGAAGGATGGCCGGCACCCTCGCATCTTATTTATAGGGGTGTGAGAGGTTTCGTACTCTGGGCGTACTTAGGACTTATGCGGGGCGTACCTTGTACGCTGGGCGTTCGCTTGCATCATTGCTTACCGCATCCTCGGATGAAGCGTTTGGTCAACGTGGATGATCCGGAGCCTAGTATCCGAGTACGTTGGGCGTACTCCTTCGGATAAGCTTCGAAGTGTGTGCCAAAAACTTCAAAAATGTGTAACTTTCGCATACGAGCTCCGTTTTTGACGTTCTTTATATCCACGCAAGGTAAGAAAATACTCTACAAGTTTCATTTAGACTTCGTCAGCTAATTTTGACTTTATTTTTAATTATATTTTATTTAATAGGCCGGGATACGATAATTCCGTTAAAAATCCATAACTTCTATATCTGATGTCCGTTTTCGTCTGTCTTTTTACCATTGTACTACTATTGTAAAGACCTTCAACTCTCGTTTAGGTCGCGTCGGCTAAAAATCGTTCGATCTTCAATTCGAGTTTTTAGCTCTCTACTGCTGTTACGAAACTTAGAAAATTCGTAACTTCTTCATACGAGGTCCAATTTGGGCGATCTTTTTATGCACGTTCACGGTTTAACGTAATCTATGACTTTTGTTTAGATACCTAAGGCTAAAATGCATTTTATTGGAATTTCACTTTTTACGTTTAATAATGTTTTACCGAGTGTGTCGTGAATATTTGAGTGGTCATAATCTTTTCATTATAACTCGGTTTTGAACGTTCTTTATGTTTTTGGAAACCTTGGCATGATATCTAACATTTGATGCATCCCAAATTTAGATTTTTGAACACTTTATTTTTGAGGTTAATTCCGTTGATTCCAAATAGTTCGTTGTATTTGACTTTTGAGTGTTACATTGATTTGGAAAAATATAAGGTTGTCACATCATCCCCCCGTTAGAGGAAATTTCATCCCAAAATTTAATCTAAGATAGAGTTTACGGGTTAGGAAAAAGATGCGGGTACTTTTGTTTCATCCGATCCTCGCGTTCCCAGGTGTATTCACGTCCTCGCATGGCGTTCCAGCGGACCTTTACAATAGGTATGCGGCTTTGTTTAGTTCTTTTAATTTCCCGATCCATGATCTCTATTGGTTCTTCTACGAATTGGAGATTCTCATTTATTGCAATTTCGTCCAGAGGGACGACTAGGGTCTCATCGGACAAGCACTTCTTTAGGTTTGATACGTGAAAGGTAGGGTGTACGTTGTGGAGTTCCTGAGGTAATAGAAGTTTGTAAGCCACCGGACCGATCCTGGAAAGGATCTCGAATGGTCCGATGTACCTTGGGTTCAACTTCCCACTCTTTCCAAAACGTATTAATCGTTTCCAGGGCAAGACTTTTAGTAGGACTCTGTCTCCAACCTGGAATTCCAAGGGTTTCCGTCTTTTATCCGCATAACTCTTTTGTCTGTCCCTTGAAGCCTTCAGTCGTTCCCAGATTTGAACAATCTTCTCCATAGTTTCTCTTATGAGTTCTGGACCAGTGAAAGTGTTGTCCGTTGCTTGTCCTCTCGCTAGCTGCGTGTCACCCACTTCAGCCCAGCACAGAGGTGATCTGCACTTACGACCGTAGAGGGCTTCGAACGGGGCAGCCTTGATGCTAGTGTGGTAGCTATTGTTGTACGAAAACTCGACCAATGGTAAATGGTTGTCCCTTGCCTTGCCAAAATCAATTACGAAAGCTCTCAGCATATCTTCTAGGGTTTGTATGGTTCTCTCACTCTGGCTGTCGGTTTGTGGGTGATACATGGTACTCATGTCTAGTCTCGTTCCTAGAGATCTTTGCAGCGACTGCCAGAACCTTGAGGTGAATCTACTATCTCGGTCCGAGATAATGGATATTGGCACACCATGCAATCGTACAATCTCCCTGAGGTATGTTCTAGTTAGCTTCTCCAATTTATCCGTTTCTTTGATTGATAGGAAGTCTACGGATTTAGTTAACCTGTCGATGATTACCCAGATGGTGTCAAGTCCGCTTGCCGTCTTGGGTAATTTGGTTATGAAATCCATGGTTATCCGCTCCCACTTCCATTCGGGTATTTCTGGTTGTTGTAACAATCCCGAGGGCTTTTGGTATTCCACCTTGACTTTGGCGCACGTCAGACATTTGCTCACGTAGGTAGCAATTTTGGCTTTCATGTTCAACCACCAATATAGTTTCTTGAGGTCCAAATACATCTTATCGGAGCCGGGATGTATGGAGTATCGTGTCTTATGGGCTTCGTTCATGACGACTTCTCTGAATCTGCCAAACTTCGGTGTCCAGATCCGATTCATGAAGTAATGAACTCCATCATTCTTGACTTCAAGATTCTTATCCATTCCCCTTAAGGCTTCCCCCGTCACATTTTCGGATTTTAAGGCTTCTATTTGGGCTTCCTTGATTTGCGTGGACAGGTTTGAATGGATTGTCATAGTTAGATACTTCACTCGGCAGCCCGAGTATTCCTTTCGGCTGAGTGCATCATCCACCACGTTAGCCTTTCCGGGATGATATCGAATTTCGCATTCGTAATTGTTTAGTAGTTCTACCCACTGTCTTTGTCTCATGTTGAGGATATGCTGGAGGCTTTTATGATCGGTGAAGATTGTACATTTTGTGTCGTAGAGATAGTGCATCCATATATTTAGAGCTAAAACGACTGCTCCTAGCTCGAGATCGTGTGTCGTGTAGTTTACTTTGTGCGTCTTTAGTTGTCTTGAGGCGTAGGCGATGACCTTCCCTCGCTGCATCAGAACACACCCAAGTCCTTGGTTTGACGCATCACAATAGACCACGAAGTCTTATGTTCCTTCTTGTAAGGTTAAGATGGGCGCACTATATAAGGCTCGCTTTAGTGTTTGAAATGCGATGTCTTGTTTTTCTCCCCAGTCGAAGGTCACACTCTTCTGAGTTACGGTGGTAAGCGGCTTAGCAATCTTCGAGAAGTTTTGTATGAACCTTTGGTAATACCAGACGAGTTCCAAGAATTGTCGGATTTCCGTTGGTGTCCTTGGAGTCGTCCAATTCTCTATTGCTTTGATCTTGGAAGGATCCACGTGTATCCCCTCTTTGCTTACTACGTGACCTAGGAAATCTACTTCCCGAATCCAAAATTCGCACTTTGAAAAATTTTCATATAGCTTCTCTGCCCTCAATGTTTCCAAAACTTGGCGGAGGTGTTGGTTGTGTTCTTCCTTGCTCCTTGAATAGATGAGTATATCATCTATGAACACGATCACAAATTTATCCAGGAAGGGACGACATACTCGGTTCATTAAGTGCATGAACACCGCTGGTGCATTTGTCAATCCAAAGGGCATCACTACAAACTCGTAGTGACCATAGCATGTTCGGAATGCCATTTTGGGGATGTCTCCTTCCAGGACTCGCAGTTGGTAATAACCAGATTTTAGATCGATCTTTGAGAAGTAGCTTGCCCCTTGTAGTTGATCGAACAAATCGTCTATGCGCGATAGGGGATATCAGTTCTTGATCGTGAGTTTGTTCAGTTCCCGGTAATCGATGCACATGCGAAAGGATCCGTCCTTCTTCTTTACGAATAGGACTGGTGCTCCCCATGGTGAGAAGCTCGATCTGATGAAGCCTTTGCTCAGCAGCTCGTTTAGTTGACTGGACAGTTCCTGCATCTCGGCTGGGGCTAGACGGTATGGCGATTTTGCTACTGGGGTAGCTCCGGGAATTGAGTCGATCCTGAACTTGACTTGGCGTTCTGGTGGGACTCCTGAAGATCTTTTGGGAAGACGCTTGGGAAGTTGTAGACTTCCGGAATGTATTTAATGTCCTTCGATTCTCGTTTCTTGTCTACCATGTGGTCTAGAAAGGAATGATATTCCTTGCGAAGATATTTTTGTGCTTTAACGCAGGAGATGATTTGTAAATTTGTACTGGGTTTGTCACCATAAATGACAAGAGTTTCGCCGTTTGGCGGATTGAGGCGAGCGGTCCTTTCGTGACAAAGTATATCAGCATGGTGAAGGCTTAACCAATCCATACCGATGATGACATCATAACTTCTTTTTGAAATTGGCATAAGATTGATTTGAAACAAGTGCTCGTTTAAATTTAATGTACATCCTATGTACATATCACTTGTGCTTTTCGTTTTACCGTTTACCATTTCTACAGTGAATATTTTATTGAGTGGTTGGGGTTTTTGATTAAGTAGGTGTTTGAATTTATGACTTACAAAACTTCTCTCCGCACCGCAGTCAAAGAGTATGCATGCATAAATGTTGTCGAGGAGAAACGTACCCGTAACCACCGTGGGGTCATCTATTGCTTCATTCGGTCCTATCGCCAGCACTCTTCCTGCACCGCCAGTATTCTTTTCCATGGGGCAATCCCTCTTAAAGTGCCCAGTTTCTCCACACCCATAACATGCCTAGCTTACTCCAGTACCAGTAACTTGGGTGATTGGTCGCACTGGTGACTTACAGAAATGGGCAATGTGTCCTTTCCTGTTGCAGTTTTTACAGTGCATTTCTTGGCAATTACCATGGTGATGGTAATTGCATTTGTTGCACTTTGGCAGATTCCCATCATATTGCTTTGTTGGCATAGGGGTAGCGGGAGTGGTAGTGGGGGCAGTAGCGGCATGGACCGCCACCATTTGTTTATTTGAAGGTTCTTGCAAACTTTGACCTTTTCTCTTGTTCTAGAACTTCTTCTTGCTTTTGTTGTTGGCATTGTTGTCGTTATTGTTGCTTCCTTTGGTTGGTTCGGCGGTGGCGGTTGTGACACTTTGATAGACCCCATGATCAATGAGAGATTGCGCTAGTTCCTTGGCGCTGTCGAACGTTGTGAGTTTGGAGGCTAGCATACTCCCTCGAAGCTGGGGTGATAGTCCCTAGATATACCTTTCCAACTTTTGGCTTTCCAGGACATTCCTGGGAAAAGTATTATCAAATCACTGAATCTGTTTGTATAGCCTGCGATGTCCGAGCCTACCATCGTAAGGCCCCACAGCTCCTGTTCGAGCTTCTGAATCTCGCCTCTTGGGCATTACTCTCATAGTAGCATTTATTTCAGGTTTTCCCAACCCATGGAGTTTGCCACTACCAGGGTTAGTGACTTGACGTGGCCGTTCCACCACGTTAGGGCTCGTTCGGAGAAAGTACATGCGGCAATTTTTACTTTTCTTTCTTCGGGGCACGTGCATATTTCGAACACAGCTTCCGTTTTCTCTATCCATTGGGATAGAGCCATCACTCCCCTAGTCCCATTAAAGGGATTGGGTTTGCCATTGGTGAAGTCTTTGTAAGTACATTCCCTGGAACGGCCTTGGCTTGGGCCATTTGTAAAGCTGTTTATTCCTCCTCCTAACCCGTTGTTACTCATTTGTGCCATCGCAGCGGTTATAGCGGCTGTTACAGCAGCTTGGAACATAGCTGCATCCATAGTTGGAGGGGGTGGTGTTGGAGCTGAGTTTCTGCGTGATGATCTACGGGGAGGCATGTTCTGGTAGAGAAATAACAATGAAGACTATAAGTTTTTAATGTTTTGACAATCGTGCACTAGAGGGTTAGTTATATCTTGTAATTTGTTTTGACTTTAGTTAATGGTTTCGAAGTAGATATAGCAATTTAGATAATTCGATGAATTTTTGAGAGGTATCTAAAGAAATACTTCATATATATATATATATATATATATATATATATATATATATATATATATATATATATATATATATATATATATATATATATATATATATATATATATATATATATGTCAAACATAAGGTGCGTTACATTTTTCTTTGTGGTTAGGAAAATTTGACCTATCTAGAGCTCTCCGATTACAAGTTCAAAGAAGGGAAAAAAAATTTATCTGAGGTCCTATTCTATATCAAAATTGTTGGGGTTGGGAAAGTTCTACTTGCGGCGTGTTGTGCGTTTGGAGCTAGACTCTGCATCCGATTGTTTGACTCCCATTAAACGCCTCTCAAAGACCGCTTGTTGTTCCTTCATCTCTCTTATTTCTGCAAGTGTTGCCTCCATTTGGCTTTGAAGCGTCCCTGTGTGGAGTTGGTTATCTTCGTGTAGTACGTCCAGACGACGGATGTCTGCGGCGTTACCCTATGCAGCAACATTGATCTCACGAATTTTGGCCGCTTGAATTCCCGACTGGTAGGTATGGTTGGCTATTTTTCCCACAAGGACGGGAAGCACTCGATCGACTGAACCTCCACCACTGACATCGTAGAACTCTCGACACATGCCAAAGGGAGGGCGTACACCTAGTTGATGGCTCCAATGGTGGAGATGGCTTCCCCAAATGGGAGTGGGACCTTGGTAGCTCATTCTAATTGCAGGAGGACGGGAAGCTGGTGGGTTGATTATTTCCGGCTCAGAGTCTGTTCCGTCCGTACTTTCCTCTTTCTCTTCGACTTCCTCTTCGAATTCGAATTCCTCTTCGATTTCCTTTGGGTCTTCTTCCGGATCTTCTTCTATCGATCCACCGTTACCTTGGTTCGGGTAGTAGGGATCTCCCGGTATATGGAATCCGGCCATTTTGTCTGTACTAGAATAGAGGTCTGAGAATTTTATGAGAAAAGAAATTTCTATTTGACGGCATCCTAAGTTCAACCAAATCTTGAGGTGTGCATGATTTTTATTGTCCTTATATTTTTATAAAATACTCCTATAGTATTTCGAATTTGCAAGTTAATATTTTTATTTGGTAAGTTTTTGACTTGTTGTCCATTACGACCAATCCTCGATGTACGTTGGTCAAATCCAGGATAAACATAGTTAATTAGGTTATATTTATTCTCGATTTGATTACATACCCCGAGGCCCAGTCGTAGTGTCGCAACTTGTCTTAATACTTTTTAGAAAACTTTGCTATGATACGAGACCGATACATGCGTGTATATATATATATATATATATATATATATATATATATATATATATATATATATATATATATATATATATGAGCTTAGGGAATATGTGGTTGTTATGTACCTAATATTATGTATAGAACCATCAAAAACTACATAGTTTTAACAAAATGCAATCAAATCTCTCTACCATCTTTCTTGTATTCTCTATTAAACTAGATGATAGACTTTGTATATATTTTTATGGAGTTTTAAATATTTAGTTTTGCACTGCAAACCATGTATAAAAATACATATTAACTACCTATAAATCTTCATAATAAGATTTAATATAGAAAAATATAGTGAAAGATTGGAATTATTCATTAAAAACCCAATAAATTTCTTTCCGTAACACATCAAAAAGAACCATGCAAGTATATATATGGTAGGTGTCAAAGAAAGTTATGAAGCCTACTAGAGGCCTAATATATACAACACATTCGAAATACATAGATGTTGAAGAAAAATTATTAAATGAGAAATAATATGAGCTCAAAAACAATAGGAAGAAGCTAACAATGAAAAAAATCTTCTTTTTAATCAAAATGAAGTCAATTTTGATGGTGCTACAGCTAATATTACATACATGACAGCCACATATTCACTTTTCCATATATATATATATATATATATATATATATATATATATATATATATATATATATATATATATATATATATATATATATATATATATATATATATATATATATATATATATATATATATATATATTGTTTATGAAAACGTTTTATCAGAGGGTTTTTGGTCTCTTTTGCATTTATAGTTTGTATATCTTATGTGGTTCGATATACTTAGTTCACTATAAACAATGCTCTGATACTAATCTGTCACACCCCCAAACTAGAACAGCGGAAACGTTCGGGGGAAGATGACATCATGTTCAGTATCATAACCATAGTGAAGAAAGTTAAACACAACCATCATAGATATAATTTAAAGGATTACATTGTTTCCAAAAATACATGTTCAAAAAAATACATGTTTCGCCTTTGAATTACATATGATGATAAAATGTAGCAAAAGAATCTACGCCTTAGCGTCTTGACTTCAGAATTCTTGCAGTTACCCGTATTACTGATTACCTGAGAATACATGTTATTTTGAAAAGAGAGTATTAACATAAAGCTGGTGAGTTCATAAGTATTTTGTTAAAATGAATGTTGTTTGTTACAAGTTTGTTTCCAGAAAATCCAATATTTTCTAAAAGATTCGTCGTAAACTGAATTGAAACAAGGCCTAGTATGTGTAAGTAAGTCGGCATACTTACGCGTGTGTTTTATATTTAAATAAAACTTCTTTGTGTAAAACTTTAGAATTTCCATTATTTGTATATCGTGTAAATGTTCCATGCGAGTTGTTATAATCGTACTAAAGACTAGATGGCTTGGAATACGACGTTCTTCAGGCGTCGGAAAGTTATGACACTTGTCACCCCACACCTACCGGTCTAGCTGTTGCAAGCAGCTTAGGTGCGGGTTGTTAGATCCAGTATAGATCTATACACAACTATAACGTTCTCGATCCACGAGATTCTGATTATAACTATAGGACTTTTCTGTGGTACTTAGGAGTACCCCGAAGGAGAATGTCTCGCGAGTATAAATACAAGATCACGTAGTGTGCAATGAAATATTTGTTTTTGTAAGTCGATTGAGTAACTGTTTCTTTGTTTAACGAAGTGCTCAAACTATACCTATTATAGTTTATCGAAAAGTATTGTATGTGTTTGGATGAAACCTTTTTATGCAAGTCATTGTATTTCCAAAAATTGATATTCGAAATGATAAGTATAAATCGTATCCACACCTTGCTCAGCATGTTACAAGGTGTAGGAAAAACTCTTAAACATGTGTTAGATAGTTTAGTATTTTGAACTTGTATCCTCCCCCCCTCTAAAAACTAAAGAAAACGTAAAATGTAGGGGAATGAAACTCACTTGGAAAGTGTGACGATTCGATGAAAACGAAATTTTTCTCGGGCGGCGCTCCGACCGGAAAGTGGCGAGATTCTTGGGAATCTCGGGGCTTCAAACCTTCGAAGGGGCTGGGGTACGAAATCGGGGTGTCGGGGTATTGTCGGCACGCGAAATGAGGTGGAAATGTGAGAGAAATGGAGAAAATGAGCAAGGATGGCCGGCACCCTCGCATCTTATTTATAGGGGTGTGAGAGGTTTCGTACTCTGGGCGTACTTAGGACTTATGCGGGGCGTACCTCGTACACTAGGCATTCGCTTGCATCATTGCTTACCGCATCCTCGGATGAAGCATTTGGTCGACGTGGATGATCTGGAGCCTAGTATTCGAGTACGTTGGGCGTACTCCGAAGTACACTAGGCGTACTCCTTCAGATAAGTTTCGAAGTGTGTGCCAAAAACTTCAAAAATGTGTAACTTTCGCATACGAGCTCCGTTTTTGACGTTCTTTATATCAACGCGAAGGTGAGAAAATACTCTACAAGTTTCATTCAGACTTTGTCGGCTAATTTTGACTTTATTTTTAATTATATTTTATTTAATAGGCAGGGACACGATAATTCCGTTAAAAATCCATAACTTCTATATCTGATGTCCGTTTTTGTCTGTCTTTTTACCATTGTACTACTATTATAGAGACCTTTAACTCTCGTTTAGGTTGCGTCGGCTAAAAATCGTTCGATCTTCAATTCGAGTTTTTAGCTCTCTACTGCTGTTACGAAACTTAGAAAATTCGTAACTTCTTCATACGAGGTCCAATTTGGGCGATCTTTTTATGCACGTTCACAGTTTAATGTAATCTACAACTTTTGTTTAGATACCTAAGGCTAAAATGCATTTTATTGGAATTTCACTTTTTACGTTTAATAATGTTTTACCGGGTGTGTCGTGAATATTTGAGTGGTCGTAATCTTTTCATTATAACTCGGTTTTGAACGTTCTTTATGTTTTTGGAAACCTTGGCACGATATCTAACATTTGATGCATCCCAAATTCAGATTTTTGAACACTTTATTTTTGAGGTTAATTCCGTTGATTCCAAATAGTTCATTGTATTTGACTTTTGAGTGTTACATTGATTTGGAAAAATATAGGGTTGTCACATCAACTATATAAGGAAACCCATGGATCCCTAAAATCGGCCACTTGAACCCTAGAAGTAATACCAGCTGATTTTGAGCCTCCTAAACCTCTCTTATATTCTTCCAACTTGCTACTTGGTTTTTGTGATCCATTTAAGGTGCAACAATTGAGGCACTAGGCTCTTGAAGGTCAAGTTCTACAAGTTACAATCAAAGGTATTCTTCTAAACTTGTATTATATTAAGATTTTCCAAAAATTGTATGCTAGTTAGGGTTCATGCTTTGGATAACTTGATTTGCATGTATAACTTGAGAAAAACATAGATCTGAAGCATTAGGGTTGCATATACACCATAGGGATGTTGTAATAATCAAAACCCATCAATAAAGAGTAAAAGCTATCACCAACAAATCCTTGTAAATGTTTCAACTTTCAAGATTAATGGGTGGTCTTGGATAACTCTTTTTTTTAATAAATAAATCTTTTACTCATTTTGATCATCTAAGATAAGCTTGATGATAATATTTGGTGATGATTTAAATCTTTAAAGAGGTTTGAATATTTTATTATACAATTCTTATTTCCTTTTTTCTAGTTTAATTTTGTATGTGCTATGCAACTTCTGATGGAAATTATAGAGGTAATCATGCAAGCTGGAAAGTATCTTCTATCCCACATTGGTGGGGGAAGAAACCTTTAGTGAGTTTATATACCATTTCTCTTGATAGGTCTTCAAAGGCTCTAGTGGATCAAAGGAATGGGCCAAGCCTAAGCGTGCGCCTAGCCTAGCCTAGCACTATCAGAAGCTGTGAGTGCACGAAATGACCGATCTAGTCAAATGGTTGACTTTGTGAATAAGGTACCAAAATCTTCAGGAAGGTCCAGAAAATGGCTTGCTTGGAGAGCAAGTTGTCTCCCTAGGGTTTCTAGGGGGGCAACCCATGAGGGTCCATTTTCTGCCTTCTAGGGTTTCAATGTCTATAAATACAACTCCCTAGGAGTCATGTTCTAGACTCAAGAAAATTGAAAGCTCTCTCTTTCTCTATGCGACTTCTTCCCGATTTCTCAGTATTCACTTTGCATTTATCTTTTTCCATTGCTCTGTAAAACTCGGTAAATCTACATCAAATCCTGGGTTTTATTCTGTCGCTTACAACCGATAGAAGCGAAGTAAAAACCTTTAAGGACATGAGTTCGATTTGTGCAATTATTCCACAATAGAGATCCAATATCAGCCGTTAATAGGTCGGTTTTACATTATTGTTTTGTTTTTAATTTCCTCCAACAACAGAACAATCTGCTTCTACTCTTTTTTTTTTATAATCAGATCTGATCAAGAATGATTGATATGATTTCCAGACGAAACTTGGTAATTATAATAATAATAAGTGAATTTATTTATCACTATTAATCAACATAATATTATTTGCCGGTTTCTTTGCGTGTCTATTAGATCTAAAATTCAACAACTTCTCAACTATACACAACATTGTTATTAATTTTAAAGGAAAAAAGAGGTTTTACAAATAGCAGGGTTTTTTAGAACAATTTTGATGGTTTCTGATAAATTTTTTAAAGTCCAATTTAAGGTGGAAAAGTGAAGTTTAGGTTGAAAACATGTTGAATGTGTATATAGATT
Organism: Lactuca saligna; assembly: GCF_052625555.1. Taxonomy (NCBI): domain Eukaryota; kingdom Viridiplantae; phylum Streptophyta; class Magnoliopsida; order Asterales; family Asteraceae; genus Lactuca; species Lactuca saligna. The sequence continues at coordinate 43,177,163 of NC_136420.1, read as the reverse complement.
TTCGTCAAGAATTTGGTGGTGATGAGGCGGCATAACATGCTTTAGGACATTAGTAGCAAAATAGCTAACATGGCCTGGTTATTGGCATTGAAACCCATATACTTTTGGAATATATAGTTTATCATAATATTAAAAAACAAACTTTTTAATGGATGTCACTTCATAAACTTTATAAAGGAGAATTTGAATCAATGTTTATATAGAAATATATGATTATCCATTTGTGTTACAGGTGATCTTTCTCAAAAAAAAAAAAAAAAAAAAAAAAAAAAACAATTTGATCCACAACAATCTCAACTTGTAAGATTTATATTTGTTTGGTCATTCTAAGATAACTTATATGGACAGGCTTGGAAACGATAGTAAAGTGATAAATTTGACATATGTCTATTAATACAATATCACTCCCAAATTAATATTTTAGTTGAAGATTAGTTATAACATGAGACGAGTTTTATAAATGTTGAAATTTGAACGCTAACATTCTTTTGAGATATTAACTTTCAAGAAAACGTTATTCGTAAAAGTCAAATTTGATGCTTTTTAAAAAACTGAGAAGTCAGAAAAAGTTTTTTTGGACCTTTGAGGAAGAGCCTACCACATGTATACATAGATGATTTTTGTATTGGAAACTCGGTAAATCTACATTAAATCTTGTTCAACAATAAGACAGTTTGATTCTATTCTTTTTTTATAGTCAGATCTAATCGAGAATGATTGATCTAATTTTTGGACGAAACTTGGTAATTATAATAATAAAAATAATTGAATTTATTTATACTTTACTTTTATAAACCAAAAGGGATATTGTTAGGTCTAATTTATGCTTTATACTTTCCTTTTCTAGGCTTTTATACTTGGACGAAACTTGATCAATTAATTTGAACTTGGAAGTCAACAGTCGAAATAATAGCGATTTTGATTTGTTTTGGAAGAAATATTGGTTATTTGTTCTTTGTGTTCTTCATAAATTTGAGTGTTTGATCGAGTTTGGCGTCAAAAAGGTGAAAAAAAAACATGTTTTTGGTCATATCCAGCGAGACCTCGACGGCTAATTTCGGTTAGGAGCTAGGGTTTCCGAAGTGTTCTCGGTCGAAATCGCGTTTGCGGTCGGCAGGTTCTCAGTGGAGCGTGGAGAGAAGGTTCTCGGTGGACCGTGTCCGAGATTTCGGTGGAGCGTGCGAGAGTTTGCGGTGGAGCAGCCTTTCCGGTGCATGTGTTTGGTGTCGTGTTCTCGGTCAGCAATTCCTCTTGGCGCGAGTCTTCTCGGTCCACATTAGAAGCCGTGCGATTTCGGTCTAAAACTCATTTTTTCAAATTTTCAAGACATGTTTTCGACCCACAGTTTTGACTTTCGACTTTGGACTTCCAAGTTTAAATTTTGACTATCATTTTTGACCTTTGAGTTTCAAAGTTGACTTTTTACTCTCAAGATTAATGTTTGACTTTTAACTTTGATTTTCTCGTTTAACTTTCAAGTTTTCACGTTTTACCTTCAAATTTGACTTTCAAGTTTGACTTTTCAGTTTGACTTTCAAGTTCGATTTTTTAAGTTTGACTTTTTGGTTTGAATTTTCAAGTTTGACTTTCGAGGTTTCAAGTCAAAGGGTATTTTTGATAAACAATGATTTCCTTAAACACCAAGGTCAATGAAGTTTCATGCTCTCAATCTTGTGAAGTTGAAATTAAACTTTATCATGATCAACATGATTTGCTAAAAAAGGAAATTGAGGAACTTAAATATGAAGGATATACTCTTAAGAAGGCTAAAAAAACCCTCGAAAGAACAACTAGAGGCCAAAACCAAGGACTTTAGAAAACTTCAAGAAGAGTATAGTAATAATTGTGAGAATTATAACTATGCTAAAAAGGAAATTGCCAAATTAACTGCCGAACTTGATGCATTGAAAGCTAAATATAAAGATGTTGAATTCAACTTTAAGAAATTTGACGTGTCAAGTGAGGTAGTTGCATCCATGATAGAAAAATAATTAAAATTTAAAGATAATCAAAATAATGGTCTAGGGTATCACAGTGTTCCACTTCCCTTCAATGGCAACTATACCCTACCCCTTGAAATCAATGAGGAAAAAACACATGCTCAGTTTGGCCAATCCCCTATACCAGCTTCAGTTAAGACCGAACAATCAGGCCAAACTAAGAATATTGAGATGAAGGATACTAATGATGCTTCTACTTCATGTGCAGGTAAAGTAGTGGAAAATGAGGACAAGGAGAACGAAATTAATTCTAATCCTGTTAATTCTAATGATTGCGAAACCAATGTCTCCTTGAACTCTGAATCTCTTTCTTCTAATTCATTTACTTCTAATAAACCTGTTGTTTGTAAATACAGGCCACCAAAACAAGCGAAACAGAATGCTTGCTACAAGTTTACATGTGGGAACAATCAGAAACAAGGCATAGCAACGCCACCAGGGGCAAGCAGAAACAAATCCTACGTGAATAAACATACATGTTTTCACTGTGGAACATCTGGACACATTGCCAAAAATTGTCCAAATCGTGCATATGTTCCCTACTATGCATAATGTTGGCAGAATGCGCCAAGAGGGAGATCTTTCAAAAGAAACCCTTCGAGGCCATGTTCAAACAATGGTGACTGGAATGCCAAGAAGGGCGAGAATCAAACTCCCAAGGTCAAGAAGGGAATGCCGGACAAGAAGCCAAATTCAAGAGATGGTCCAGTTAAACCAAAATCGGTTAGATCAAAGTCATCTCAACGTTCGGTTTCGAGTTCTAAAGCAAGTGATAAGGCACCCATCCGATCAAACAATAAATGGGTTAAACTCGATTATAGATGAGTACAAAAGGTTCATACTCCCAAATCACCTAATGATTCTAGCATTTGTTCATCTTTTGTGTGTGATAAACATGATATGTCGTGGGAGAGAGTATGTAATGCCCCGTTCTAAGAATAATGATTCATGGATCCTCGGGATCAAGAGTAAGAGCGTGTTGGTCCTTTAAGGGTAGTGGGTTGTACTCGAGAAGATTTCGGACCGATGTATGTTGATAGAAGCATAAGGCTTCTCACCACCTTCACGTCGATATAAAGTTTGTCGGAAATGGGCTTAAAATAAAGGAGTTATGACATTTTGAAGATATTGTCATTTATGGCCTTAATGGGAAAAGTTGATGAGGAAAGCCATGCATGAGATTGGGAAACGCTAGGTACGCCCCAGTGTAGGCTGGGTTACGCCCAGCGTAATCGGGTAAATCAACGCGGGTCTGTAGGGGAGTACGCCTAACGTACTGGATGTACGCCCAATGTACGTCCAGATTTTTAAACACTAATTTGAGGGTGAGCCACTATATATAGAACATTATGGCTTCGACCCTAGCTCCCATATCAGCCTCCCTAGCCTCAGAAGAAACCCTAGAACGTTCCAACCTTCATTTCTAGAGATCTTGGCCTTGGAAAGCTCATCTTGGTGGTTTAAGCTTGATAGAGGAAAAGAGGGAGTTTTCAAAGAACAAGTTGAGTGGATGGAGCTTGTAGATTTGGAAAGGCATCATCTTCTAGAGCCCTTTTGAGTTAAAATTTCTCTAGCTTGACAATCATATTGTGTAGATCTATGTTTTGTGAAGTTTTGACACCATTCTTGTCCCAAAAACCTCATCTTGATGCATGATTCGAGTTGGTCGAGATTAGTTGTCCTTTCAGACCTTAGGAGAGGTCTTGAGTAAGAAAAATGAGGTCCCAAGGGCTTTGGTTGTCTCATATGTGATATAAGTAGGTCTTAATGGATTAAGACTTTGGATTAAGAGCTTTATGGACGTCCCAGGTAATAAAGTTTGAGACTTTATGAATCCTAGACATATTTGGCTTATGGATATGAAGTTTGGGCTTATGAGCTTAAGCCATTAAGAACTTAGGTGGATTTGTTGATCAGCGAGGTTACGCCCCGCGTATATAATAGTACGCCCAATGTAGTGGGTATGTGTCCCGATTCCTGTCCGTGAGCATGGATGTACGCCCAGCGTACCAAGAGGGTTACGCCCAACGTACTCCCTCTGTTGGGTTTTCAATTTTGGGCCTTACTTGATTGGGCTGTCTATGGACTAATAAAGCTTGGGCCTTGACTGAATAGTATGGATGGAGTATTTTAGGCCCAGTAATTCTTATGGACCTTAGATCTAGGCCCGTTTGTAGAGGTGGGCCTAATTTAGTAAATTGGGCCAATATTGGGCTTTGTATGAGAATTTAACTTTGGGCCTTGGTCCAATAAGATGATGATGGACTTGATGAGTGTTGTGGGCCTTAGTCATGGACCAGATTGAGTTAAGGGTAATTGGTCAATTTACCCTTGGAAGGATATTGTGATTGATCTAATGATTGTTTTGCTGCTTCGAATAGTTCGGGATTTTTGGTGAGTTGGTGATTCGAGAATCTGCTTCTTCGGTTTAGAGTTTCAGCAGTTGCGAGGTGAGTTATCCTCACTATATCGACAGGGGCTAAGGCACTAAGGCCGACCATTTATCGGATTGTAATCAGGGTATCGTTGTTATGTTATTGCTTTGCTATGTTTGTATCCTGATAGTTAGGGTGGTATATGTTAGAGACCCGGTTAGGTCGGTATCCTAGTTAGGATAATGTTATGTTATGTGATCTGCTGGATCGGTGTGCTTGGATGTGAATTGTTATATGATTGTATGTTTATGTGCACATGGTTGTTGGACTGGGGTTGGGTTGAGGCGGGTCCTGCTCTGTGCTTTAGGCTAACATACCCAGGGCAGACCGGTTATCCCGAAGGCCCGGCGAGCGGTCCGGATAGGCTATAGGCCCCACGAGGGCGGACCAGACGTGCCGAGGCTTGTAGAATGGACCAGGCCGACTGAAGGCCCGGTGCGGGCGGACCATTCATATTGTAGACTCAGAGAGTGGACTAGGTGGGTTGAAGGCCCAGTGCGGGCATACCAACCACACTGCAGAATCAATGGATATGGCTATACTTGGAGGGTGGACTAGGTGGATTGAAGGCCCGGTGCGGCGGACCAGTCACATAGTAGACCTGAAGTGCATGGTTGTTCTATGTTCTGTTATGATAAGGCTTGTTATGTCTATCGTATATGTGGTTGGTATTTTGGGGGTATCTCACTAAGCTTTCGGGCTTACAGTTGTGATTTAAATGTTTCAGGTACTTCAGGAGACCATGGCAAGGCAAAGGCGTGATCGTACCACTCCTCATGTTTATGTTTTATGATATGGTTCTGGGAAGACTCTGATAATAATTGTATTGAAAACCTTTTTATAATAACTTTATGAAATTGGGTTGTTTTTGAAAAATTTAAATTGGTTGGAATTTTTATGGTCGTTACAGTGTACCTTGCATAGATGATAAAGGTCAATTCAGTTTCAAAATGGACTGTTCCAAAGACCAACTAATCTCGCACTCTGTGCTGGAGAAGCTATGGAGGAATATCATCAGACTTCGGTTTGTTGATAATGGTTGTTCCAAGCACATGATAGGAGACATCTCTCAATTGTACAACACTGAGAACCTTAAGTGAGAGTATGTGTCCTTTGCGGGAAAGGAAAAAAGGAAAGGATCACAAATAGGGTTTATATTTAAAGATGATTTTTTGGATCTGTTCCGAGACTGAAACACAACTAAGGCTGAACATGTTGCTGCATATGCGTGCTAGTCTTAGACCATCTGGATGCAACTTCCATTGGTGAATTACGGTTTGCGTTCTTCTCGATACTCCTGAGTTTTTCTTACAATGATTCGTTTTAAAGACTATTTCTTAAATTTGGGCATTTTTTTATTTTCTTTCTTCCCCATGCCCAAATTAAGGGGGAGAGATTAAAAAAAATTAGAAAATCAAAAATTCAAAAATATGTTTTATTTTGGTAATCAATTTTTTTTTTAATTTTCTTATAGTTTTTTGTTTGTAGGTATTATTTGGGAAGTGATATCAAGAATGAGTGATAACGGGCAGTTTAAACAAGTGTAAAGTACTAAAGCTGAATTGTCTAGACTCTATGCTCAATGTGCTGGTAAGCACGAAGGATTCAAAAGGACTAGACATAGCTTACAATGAAAGGACTTGACAGTGTGGACCTAGATAATTTTATTTGGACTGACAATACAACACTCGGGTAGATTGAGCAGTGAGATAAACATGGGAACCTGCGGGATACATTAAAGTCATATATATCTAGAACTGTGGCTTAACAATTCTTTGATATACGGACTTATGTCCTTAATTCCGATACTGATAGGGCGACTAGGGGGTTCTAATAGAGTAAGTTTGTAGGAAATTATTTTCTTGCTTTCTATCTGTTAATCATATGTTTCCTCCTTTGCGCGATTTGAATATATCCGACCTGGAATGCAACATATGCAACTCTATCTCTGTCCGTCTCCTTCTATATGCAATTCTTTCTATCTGTTAGGCATATGATGTCTCCTCTGCGTGGTTGGAAACAATCCGACCTGGACACATCATATGCAACATTCTAACTCTCAATCTCTCTATTCTAGTTAGCCATATATTGTTACCTCTGCGTGATTGCAAGAGATCTGACCTGGGTATACAACATATGCATTTCTAAATCTGATTTCTTTCTTAATGATTGTCTGCTCACCTGAAGCAAGGAATTCTTTGGAAGTTCTTGATTACCGGGGTATGTTGGGAAGTGGGAAACACGTTTTAGTTCATCTAAAATTGAACCATTTAATAGGTTGTCTGTAGATCTCACTGCTGAATTTTCGTGAAAAACAATATCCTTGGTTGTCGTTAGCTAAATGGTATATTTAGGAATATAGGTACAATATCTTGTCACTTCTAATTTGTTCAACTTTCAAATATCATTTGTGTTTAAGTGGACCACAATACCGGTGATTGACCAGTGCTAGACATGCATGTGTGTGCTGATAAACGATATTGAATTGCTTGACAACTTTGATCCCAAAAGTCTCTGTTTTTTGTTAAATTTGTTCATAGTTTTACTCTATGCAAAAGTTTAGGGGGAGAATTAAAAAATTAAAAATCAAACAAAAATCAGAAAATTAAAAAAAATCCAAAAATATGTTTATTTATGTTTTTATTTCTTTTTCAGAAAAATCAAAAATCCAAAAATATTTTTGCTTTACCTTTGAGTGTATTTATTTTTGGTTTTTACTTCTTAATGATATCTATTGTGTGCTAAGTTTTCCTTTAGTTTTGTTTTTATCTCAAAAAATTTCTTCGTCTTGAAAAACGAATTCAAAAATCAAAGAACTCAAAGGAAAGAAGAGACTTAAGGAGACTGTATCGGAACTTTCTGTGTCAAGGTTACATCCTTGAACAATTGTGGAGCAACGGTGATCACTGAAGAACGTTCATTTGAAGGAACAAGAAATGAAGATTATTTTTCAACATTCAATCTTTCAACCCTACATGCAAGGTGAAAATGTTCTTAAAGTTATGTGACATATTGCATTGAAGTCTCCTAAATCAATTTGCTGCTATCTATGAACCTGCTGAAGTGATTCAAAAGAACCAGTCTCTCTGTTATTCTCTCTAAACATTTTCAAGCTGAAAGTGTTGATTCTCGAAAATCTTTAGAAGAAGCCTCTTCACCTAACGTGCATTCAAAGTCAAATTTTTGAAGAAAAGTCCAATTGTTCAAGATGAAGTTATTCATATAGTAGATTCATATGTTCATCTTGAAGTTGTGAAGAAATCGAAGATAAATGCTGAAGCAAAGCACAAAGTGAAGATTGAAAAGAAAAGCAAGCTACAAATCCAGGGGGAGTTTGTTAGGTCATAAGAAAAGAAAGCTATAAACCAAGGGGGAGATTGTTAGGTCTAAATTTATGGTTTATACATTTCTTTTCTAGGCTTTTATAGTTTTTGGTCTAGGTCCGAATACAGTCTTGGGTTTAGTTGTAGTTTGTACCAAAATCACAAGTGATTTCGGTCAGGCCTTTGTGTTTTGGGTTGGGGTTTTGTCCATATGTATAAATAGTGTGACATCCCCAAAATCACGGCCAGAAAAGACTGGTTTCATTTATGCTTTTAAAATAGTTTTCAGAGTAAATCCTTTTGATTTAAAAGAGTTGTGGAATTTGTTCCCAAAACAAAATATGATAAAATAAAGTTTATCAAAGCATTTCATCAAGAGATGCATTTTCATTATATAACAATATTCGGGATGTCATGTTCCGATAAACAGACCAAAAGCATAAACAACAAAAGATAGACCATACAATAGTTACATATAACAACTAGTCTAGTATCAAAAGATCTTGATAAGTCATCCAACTTATGCTCTCGCGCCACTACCTGTAATACAACAAACCTGAGTGGGTCAGGCTTGGGAGCCTGGTGAGCATATAGGGTTTTCAACCCACAATAAATAATTATATTTAATTTCACCAACCAACAATAGCCCGATTACCCATTCCCGTTATCCTCACTTTACGTCCCTAAGACAACATCTATTACCAGGGACCTAATCTAGGATTTTCATCGGGATGGATATTACTGCAAAGGGGTTTCCTCAACAATAGATTAACTAAATGCAACCATGAGGGGGATAGAGTACACCGGTGAACACATCGTTCACAACACCTAAAGGTTATGAGCCTGCTAGAGTTCCACAGGACTGTCTAAAAAGAGTTTGTGGTCGTCATCCATACTCCACTAGATGACTAGGTCAACAACAACATCGAGGCCTCTCATCTGTTTATCACACATCAACTATCTACCCATGTTCTACCCACATATTAGTAGATAAAAATATATATTTTTATACAGTTTAAAGCCTGTATAGCATTCTCATTCAATACATATTCCAAAAACAGATGAGACGCATACACATAACACGTATTTCATAGAGAATAAATCATATCTATGTGATAGAAGAAAGTGAATACACATTCACACATATAACAACAAAATATACACATAACACATATTTCATATAAAATACTTCATAATTATGTGTTAGAAGAAAGTGACTACACACTCACTTAATCAGAAGATGATCGGACAGCACTACGACCTGTAGAAGTAGTATTCTTCGGTAGATCTGGAAGATCTTCACAAAAACCGGGCTCCTCGCGGGTAGAGCTTCGGCTCGGATACTCTTTTCTTCTCGGGATCTTCGGGCTTCGGGACTCGCTTCGGGTCTCGGGATGATACCGGGGCTTCGGGGGTACTTCTTTGCACGTAAATCGAGGTAAAACGGGAGAGAGAGGAGAAAAAATAGCAACCCTAAACGGATGGCCCTTCAAATCTACTTGCCACGTCGTGGCACCTTTTTCCATGTTGTGAACTTGGTCGTTAATGCATGCATCATCGCAAGTTGCATCTGGGGGACTCCAGGAGGTGTTAGAAGACTTGCCATGTCATGGCACTGCTTGCCACATCGTGGTATCTGACAGATTTGGGGTTTCGCGCCCCGAACTTCAGAAATTCATAATTTTCGCATACGAATTCCGTTTTCGATGTTCATTATATCGACGGGTAGGTGAGATTATGATCTACAAATCTTTTTTATACTCCATTAGCTAATTTTGACTATATTATAAATATATTGCTTATATATTATTTTTAATAGGCCGGGACAAGAAAACTCTGTTATAAATTCATCACTTCTTCATCCGATGTTCGTTTTCGCCTATCTTTTTATCGTTTCACTACTATTAACGAGATCTTCGATTCTCATTTAGATTGTTTCGGCTAAAAACCGCTCGATCTCAAATCGAGTATTCGGGCTGCATACTGCTAAGTCGAAACTTCAGAAAATCATAACTTCCTCATACGAAGTCAGATTTGGGTGTTCTTTTAAGGCACGCTCTCGGTTCAACGAACTCTTCAACTTTCGTATAAATTTCTAAGGCTAGATATTGTTCTATCTTAAATTTGTATTTTACGTCATTCGGCATCGTGCCGGTTCTATCGCAAAACTTCGACAGATCATAACTTATTCGTTATAACTCGGATTTTGTCATTCTTTATATATTCGGAAACCTCGTTTCAACTACTACAAGATTATCCAAAGATATCAGCTTTATTTACTAGTTTATTTTGATGCTTATTTTTTTTATTCTTAATTCCTTTAAGTCACACAACTAAGCACAAAACATATAATACTCAAATAATACATTCTTATTATTTCAAAATGGGTTATATAGGTTAACATAGACTAATACATTGCTATTAATGACAAGCCCATAAACACAGGCGTTTCAATTCTCTCTACCTTAGAATGATTCCGTCCCCGGAATCACACATCAACAAACAACTGCGGGTAGCGACTCATCATGTCACTCTCTGTTTCCCAGGTGAGTTTGGGCCCATTTGTGTGTTTCCATCAGACAAGCACCAACTCGACCATCTTGCTTCGCAACTTCTTAGTCTTTCGGTCAACGATTGCTTCAGGTTCTTCAATCAACCTCTTGTTCTCATCAATTCTTAACTCAAAAATTGGAATTATGTCGGGAACTTCTCCTGTGAACTTCCTCAAATAACACACATGGAAAGTGTTATGAATTTCATTCAGTTCTTCTGGTAGTTCGAGCTGGTAATCTTGGTTCCCAACCCTCCGAAGAACTTTAAACGGTCCAATAAACCTTGGACTTAATTTTCCCCTATTACCAAATTTTATAAGTCCCTTCCACGGCGAGACTTTAAGCAAAACCAAATCTCCAACTTCAAAAGCCATCGATCTTTGCTTTTTGTCAGCATAGCTCTTTTGACGATCCTGAGCGGCTAACATTCTTTCCCTAATTATTTTCAACTTTTCAGTGGTTTGATGAACCATCTCGGGTCCCATAAACTGCTTTTCCCTAGCCTCAAGCCAACAAGATGGCGTACGACACTTCTGTCCGTACAAAGCTTAATAAGGTGCCATCTTTATGCTCGAGTGAAAACTATTATTGTAGGAAAATTCTACCAAAGGTAAATGTTCATCTCAATTACCTAGGAATTCCAGGGTACAAGCTCTCAGCATATCTTCAAGTGTTTGTATCGTTCTTTCACTCTAACCATCAGTCTGACGATGGTAAGCTGTACTTAAACACAACTTGGTACCCATATCCTCTTGTAGACTTTTCCAAAACCTCGAGGTGAAACGGCTATCACGATCCGATACAATCGTTAAAGGAACACCATGAAGCCTCACAATTTCCTTCACGTAAGAATTCTCAAGCTTTTCCATAGACCATTTCTCATTGGTTGCTATGAAATGCGCATTGTTAGTGAATCGATCAACAACCACCCAAATCATGTCATGACCACTTTTTGTTCTGGGCAGTTTAGTGACAAAATCCATAGCAATGACTTCCCACTTACCCATAGGCACAGGCAAAGGTTCTAAACTCCCATACGGTTTCTGATGTTGTGTCTTGACTCTAGTACAAGTCACACACTTGGCCACATACTTTGCAACATCAAGCTTCATCGTCGGCCACCAGTAATAGGGTTTTAGGTCCCTATACATTTTAGTGCTACCAGGATGAATCGAGTACATGGTCTTGTGAGCTTCTTTCATCAGGAGATCTCTGACTCCTCCTGTCTTAGGTATCCAAATCCGATCTTGGAACACCTTCAGTCCATGACTATTTATACCGAACACCAACATTTTGCCCAAACGTTCTTCCTTTTGGTCATTCTTCTCAGAAGCCTCTTCTTAAGCTTTCTTTATTCTCTCCACAATTGTCGAGACAACTTCTATTCTCAACACTCTTGGCCTTTTTCTTTCAAGATTGACTTTCCGACTGAGAGCATCAACAACAATATTTGCTTTACCGGGGTGGTAAAGTATCTCACAGTCATAGTCCTTAAGTAACTCTAGCCAACTTCGTTGCCTCATATTCAATTCCTTATGACCAAAGAGATATTGGAGACTCTTATGATCAGTGAAAAGTTTGCACTTCGTGCCATAGAGGTAATGCCTCCATATTTTTAGAGCAAAAACTACCGCTGCCAACTCCAAATCATGAGTCGGGTCGTTCTTTTCATGCTCTTTCAGCTGTCGAGATGCATACACGATCACCTTATCTCTTTGGTTCAAAACACAACCCAATCCAACCCCAGACGCATCGCTATAAACAGCAAAGTCTTTAACTCCATCGGGTAGAGAAAGTATCGGTGCCTCTCATAGCTTTTTCTTTAGCTTCTTGAATGCTTCTTTATGCTTATCACTCCAAGAAGCTAAAGAAAAAGCGATCGAAGAAAAGCCTTGGATAAACCTTCGGTAATATCCGGCTAATCCCAAAAAGCTTCGGATCTCTGTGAGACTTTTTGGTTGCTTCCACTTCATCACAGCTTCAATCTTTGCTGGATCAACCATTATCCCTTCTTGGTTGACCACGTGACCCAAGAATTGGACTTCTCGAATCCAAAAATCACATTTGGAGAACTCTGCATACAGCTTCTCCTTCTTCAATACTTCTAACACTTCTTGCAAGTTTCTGCCATGCTCATCTCGGATTTTTGAGTAAATCAGAATGTCATCTATGAACACTATCACAGATTTATCAAGGAACGGATTACAAACCTTGTTCATTAAATCCATGAATGCTGTTGGAGCATTGGTTAGTCCAAATGACATAACCAAAAACTCGTAGTGTCCATATCGTGTTCTGAACACAGTCTTCTCTATATCATGCTCTCTTACTTTCAGCTGATGATATCTTGACCTAAGATCAATCTTCGAGAAATAGCTCGAACCTTGAAGTTGATCAAACAAGTCATCAATCCTCGGCAATGGATATCTATTCTTGATCGTTGCTTTATTCAGCTCTCTGTAATCAATACACATTCTCATACTTCCATCCTTCTTCTTTACAAATAGCACCGGAGCTCCCCAGGGTGATGAACTAGGTCTAACGAAACCTTTGTCCAATAACTCCTGAAGTTGCATCATCAGCTCCTTCATCTCCGTCGGTGCTAATCGGTAAGGTGCTTTTGCTATTGACGTCATTCCTGGTAACAAGTCTATTCTAAACTCCACTTGTCTATCAGGCGGTAATCCAGGAAGATCTTCGGGAAATACTTCTGGATAATCACACACGACAGGAATGCTCTGCATCACCTTTTTCTCCTTCTTAGCATCTATGCTAAACATGATGTACTTCCTTTGGCCAAACACTTTCTGGCTTTCATCAATGAAATGATTCCAGAATTTACTCTATATTTATCTCCATACACCATAAACGACTCTTTCCCAGGTGGGTTTACTTTAAATATCTTCTGCTTGCACAATATCTCGGCATCATTGGCGCTAAGCCAATCCATTCCAAGCACGATGTCGAAACCGTTAAGTTCAATAGGCAATAATTCCTTGTGAAACTTATTCCCATTCAAGTCAATTAAGATGTTTTTCATACAATGGCTAACAGGTACAAACTTGCCACTAGCAACTTTGACTAATAAGACATTATCTAGTCTATCAACAGGCAAAGCTAGTTTTCTACCAAATTCATGCGAAATAAATGAGTAGTTGGCTCCAGAATAAAATAAAAATTGGGCAGACAATTTGTTAACGATAAAGGTACCTAAAGCGAAATTAGTTTCATCTTTAGCAGCTTCCAGTGTCATCTGTAAGGCTCTTGCCTTCGGATTTGGCGGAATATTAGGTCTAGTTACCTCCTTCTTCTTTGGGCAATCCCTTGAGATGTGCCCCTCCTCACCACACCCATAGCATAATTTCTTGGTGAGGGTGCATTTGTTGGCATAGTGCCCTGGCTTTCCATATTTAAAACATGTGGCCACTACCTCGCATTTTCCATGATGCTTCTTCTTACATTTCTCGCACCATTTCGCTTCGCCTCCTCCACCTCTCGAACTAGACTTCGAGAACTTGTTTTTCTTGTTGGACCCTAAAGGTCCATCGAATTTCCTCTTTTCACCAACTTCTGACCTCTCCAAACCTTTCTCCCTGATCTGGGTCTCAACATTCTTAGCAGCCCAGATGGCAACTTTCAAGGCTGTTGCTTGCTTAACCATTGGACCAAAGTCCGCTTGTAAACCGCGAGCAAATTTGTTGACATTTGCTAGTTCAGTTGGAACTAGGTATGGAACCAATTTCATCTTCTATGTGAAGCTTGCAGCATATTCAATAACGCTCATCTTTCCCTTCTTCATATTCTGAAAATCATTATTGATTTGCAGAAGGTCCTGCTCTGAGCAGTATTGTAATTTCAACTATTCCACAAAGTCTTCCTAAGACATCTTGCTAGCTTCTCCCTTGGGCATCGAGTCAGCTAGTAACTTCCACCAGCTTAGTACCCCAGATTTTAACAAAGGGATTGCAAGAGTGGTCTTATGTCAGTTCCTGCACTCGCAACTTTCAAACATAGTTTCCATTTCAGAGATCCAATTAATCACTTCCACCGGCATCTGGCTTCCAGATAGACGTGGTGGTTTGGATGCCATGAAATCCTTGTACTTACACCCACGCCCATCATTTCCTCCATACTGGTTGTTGTGTCTAACCATCGGTGGGTCGTCTTGACCAATGATCCCAATAAAGTTTCCTCCTTCAGACTGCCCTCCATTTACTTCGGGCTCTTCGACGTGAATTGATAGTTCTTCGCGATTCTGCCTAAGCATACGTCTAGATTCCTCCATCTGACGATCAAACATCATCTGAATCATCAATTGCACTCCAGCCATTGTTATTGGCTCAGGTGTTGTTGCTGCAATAGCTACTTGCTCTTTTACAGGTATTTGATTCCTGTTTTTGTCCACGTTTCCAACTCCACTCCTTGTTCTCACCATTTTTTATCTATACACCGAATAAGGTGAAATTAGATCGTCATTCACGATAGATATTCAAATCATCCTTATCACTCCGAAACGCTTACATGCTAGTTCTAATATTGTAACCATACGCTTAGAATCTTACACACATAAGGTTTCCAGATCCGGTCGGCAACAGACCATAGATCCGAACAAATAATATCATATATGGCAACATATAACATTTATCACATAAACTGGGCTCCTCGCGGGCAGAGCTTCGGCTCAGAAACTCTTTTATTCTCGGGATCTTCGGGCTTCGGGACTCGCTTCGGGTCTCAGGATGATATCGGGGCTTCGGGGGTACTTCTTTGCACATAAATCAAGGTAAAACGGGAGAGAAGAGTGAAAATAGCAACCCTAAACGGCTGGCCCTTCAAATCTTTTTATAGGGAAAATTTTGCCCTTGCCATGTCATGGCACCTTTTTCCACATCGTGAGATTGGTCGTCACTGCATGCGTCATCCCAAGTTGCATCTGGAGGACTCCAGGAGGTGTCAGAAGACTTTCCATGTCGTGGCACTACTTGCCACGTCGTGGTATTTGACAGTTTTGGGGTTTCGCGCCCCGAACTTCAGAAATTCATAACTTTCGCATATGAACTTTGTTTTTGACGTTCTTTATATCGACGCGTAGGTGAGATTATGATCTACAACTATCGTTTAGACTGCGTTAGCTAATTTCGAATTTATTATTAATATATTATAAATATATTACTTGTATATTATTTTTAGTAGGTCGGGACAGGAAAACTATAAATTCATAACTTATTCATCCGATGTCCGTTTTCGCCTATCTTTTTATTGTTTCACTACTATTAATGAGATCTCCAATTCTCATTTAGATTGTTTCGGCTAAAAATAGCTCGATCTCAAATCGAGTATTCGGGCTGCATAGTGCTAAGTCGAAACTTCAAAAAATCATAACTTCCTCATACGAAGTCAGATTTGGGCGTTCTTTTTATGCACGCTCTCGGTTTAATGAACTCTTCAACTTTCATTTAGATTACTAAGGCTAGATATCGTTCTATCTTAAATTCATATTTTACGTCATTCGACGTCGTGCCGGTTCTGTCGCGAAACTTCGACAGATCATAACTTCTTCGTTATAATTCGGATTTCGGCATTCTTTATATATTCGGAAACCTATTTTCAACTACTACAACATTATCCAAAGATATAGGATTTATCTACTATTTTATTTTGACGTTTATTTTTTTTCTTAATTCATTTAAGCCACACAACTAAGCACAAAAAATATAATACTGAAATAATGCATTCTTATTATTTCAAAATGGGTTACAAAGGTCAACGTAGACTATTACATTGCTATTAACGGCAAGCCCAGAAACACAGGCGTTACAAATAGTGTGTCATTTGGCATATTTAGGAGTGTCTAAGGAGTAGAAAACGTTCTAGGGGCTGCCATTGTCATATTCACATGTCTAGAGAGAGTAAGTAGAGAGAACGTGAAAGTGTGTGTGAATCTTGTGTATTGGATCATATTGAATATCATTGTATACATTGAAGATTCATCTTGTCTTCTTCTCTATTCTATCTTGCATCATCCACTTGATTGGGATTCAGTACCATCAAGTGGATCTGATTGATACATCAAAGCGATTTAGGGACTTACAATTGCAATTAATCGACCTATAATTCTCAATATTATTTGTCGGTTTCTTTGTGTGACTATTAGATTTGAGATTCAACAATCTTAAAGGTTTTTATATTGTGTTTATAAATCAACAAACTAATGGACACACAAATCCCAACTGCTTGCCTCCACTACATGAACCAACAGTTTTCCAAGCTTGACCCATTCGATGGTCAGAACTACACCCGTTGGGATGAAAAAGTTAAGTTCATGCTTCATGTGCTGAAACTTGCCTACGTTTTGGACCCAAAAATGGCCCCAATTCCTGATGATCTAGTTCCCGAAGTGAGGAAAACTATTGATCTAACGATCATCTCAAATTTGGAAAAGCAAAGGGCCCTACGTAAAGAGTCTGAGGAATTGTGTGTGGGTCACATCAAGAACTCTTTGTCTGATTGGATCTATGATCTTTATACGTTGTTCAAAGATCCGAGAGAGCTATGAAGTGCTTTGGAACTCAAGTATAAGGCACATGAGGAAGTTACTAACCACTACCTTGTATCTTAGTACCCAGTGTTTCAAATGGATGATGACAAACCTATCATAGATCAAGTGCATAAACTCCAAGTCATGGTTAACAAGCTGAACATGCTCTCCATCTCGATACTAGAACTCTTTGAGGTTGGTACAATCATCGCAAAACTGTCACCCTCGTGGAAATACTTCTCTAAGAGAATGATGCACAAACCTGAGGACTACTCCTTGGACGATCTAATGAAACACCTTCACATTGAGGAGGAAACTCACATCAGGGACAAACATAATAAAGTCAGATCGAGTGTGCACCATGTATCAGATGGGGGTTCTGGTCATAAGACCATGTCTAGGGGACATAACAAAAGGAACTTGAGACCTAAGAAAGAAATCTTCAAGAAACCAAGTCATCAGAATCCTAACCCAAAGCTGAAGAGAGCCGAACCTTTCCACGTATGCGGAGAGATTGGACACTATATGAGAGAATGCAAAGATCGCAAATCAGGACCAGTTGCACATGCTGTCGAGCAAGTGACTGATATGGTGGTAAGTTTGAACCTAGTAGAGTTTTTCATGATCTCTTCCCTTACCCGAGCAATTTGTGCTTGAGGATGGTTCGTGGAAACTGGAGCCACTATGCATGTTTTTGGGCAACGAGAGAACTTCCTCACTTATCGTCCAATGCTATTAGGAATGATAGTATTTTATTTTGATGGTCACAGAGATGAAGTTCAAGGAAGAGGTTATGTTTGTTTGAAGTTCACACATGGTGAATACGTTAACCTTTGAGATGTTCTTCATGTTTCTTCTATCTCAAAGGGTTTGGTTTCTGTAGATAAGTTTGACAAAGGTGGGTTCAAGATGGAGCTTGAGAAAGGTAGAATTGTGATTACTAAGGGAAGAAGATATGTTGGAAAGGCAAGCAACTATTCAAAAATGTATCGTCTTTCCATCAGTGATGAGGGTAGTGCAAGTAGGTCAAGTGTTGAGAGTGAGGGTTCTAATGTTGAAAATGTGTCTTGTGTGGGTATGAATGATGTAACGAATGTAATGATTTCTAATGTGAATGAAGTGAACTTTTATGGTTACTTTGTTTGTTCAATTGCGTTATGACATAAAAGTTTAACAAACACTAATGTTAAAAACATTGAAAAAAGAAAACTAAAGGAATGTTAAAATATGACTCAAAAGATTTTGAAAAATGTGAAAGTTGTATGAAATCAAAGTTTACAAAGAAATCATTTCCATCAGTTAAGAGACATACATCAATACTTGAGTTGATTCATTGTGATATATGTGAATTAAATGGAATACTTACTCGATGAGGAAAAAGGTATGTCATCACATTCTGTGATGACTCCAGTCAATATCTACATGTTTATTTGATAAGATCAAAAGATGAAGCTTTTGATGCATTTAAACTGTATAAGGCTGAAGTCGAAAATCAACTTGAAAGACACATCAAAATTCTTCACTTGGACAGAGGTGGAGAATAATTCAACTAAGAGTTTGACTCATTTTGTGAAGAGAATGGAATCAAATGTGAGAGAACTTCACTATATACTCCCCAACATAATGGTTTGATTGAAAGAAAGAATCGAACCCTTTGTGAGATGGTCAACTGTATGTTGAACCAATAGGGTCAACCAAACAATCTGTGAGGGGAAGCACTATTGAATGCTTGTTGTGTTCATAATAGGATCATTAGTCATGTGATTCCTACAAGTCCTTATAAGTTGTGGAAAGGTAGAAAGCCTAACCTAGACTATTTGAAATTTTGGGGGTGTGTTTCTTATTATCGGACTCCCGATCCTAAGCGAACCAAATTGGGAGCACGAGCTAATAAGAGTGTATTTATTGGATATGCTCACAATAGATAGGCTTACCGATTATTAGATATTGAATTAGGTGTTGTTGTGGAATCCAGAGACGTGGAATTATTTGAGGACAAGTTTTCTAGGGATGATGAAAACTCTAGTCATACAAAATCTACAAGTACTTCTCGATAAATACTCCCACTCTTCCTATTGTGGAGGAACCTAGGATAAGTTCTAGGGCTAGAATAGAGAAAAAATTGGGGATAATTTCTGTTCTTATTTTGTCGAAGGAACACAAAATAAATTGACAAGAGAGATCATCTTTGCCATTAACTTGGATGATGATCCTAAAACCTTTACTGAATCCATGATGTCTAAAGATGCTCCTTTGTGGAAGGAAGCCATAAATGATGAAATAGACTCAATTATGGGTAATGGAACTTGGGAGTTAGCTGATCTACCTAAGGGGAGGAGACCCATAGGATCCATATGGGTATTCAAGAGAAAATATCATCCAGATGGATGTATATGTGCCTATAAAGCAAGATTAGTTGCTAAAGTTTATAGGCAGCGAGAAGGTATCAATTATTTTGATACCTATGCCCCAGTTGCTAGGATTAGTTCTATTTGAACTCTCATAGCAATATCAAATTTGAAAGGATTGTACATTCATCAAATGGATGTGAAGACAACCTTTCTGAATAGTTATCTTAAGGTGGATATTTACTTAGAGAAACTTGAAGGTTTCGTGATATCCGAACATGAAAGCAAAGTTTGTAGACTTGTTAAATCCTTGATCTGGTTGAAGCAAGCTCTCAAGCAGTGCCATGATAGATTTGACACCATTGTGACTTATTTCGGATTTCAGGAAAAGAGCGCTGACATGTGTATTTATTCCAAATACACATCTGATTACATAGTAGAATATGTCTTTATGTTGATGATATGTTGATCATTGGAACTCACCTAGAAGGTATTCTTAAGACGTAGAAATACCTATACTTGAACGTTAAGATGAAAGATTTTGGTGTAGTTGATACAATTCTTGGTATCAAGGTGAAAAGGACGGGCATCAAATTTCTTTGAGTCAATCTCATTACATAGAGAAAATTCTGACAAAGTTTTAACATTTGAATATTGAGGAGTTTAAAACTCCTTTTGATTCAAGTGTGAAACTAAATGTGAATTATGGATGAGCAGTGGCTCAACTAGAGTATGTAAGTGCATTTGGGAGCATAATGTATGCTACACATTGCATTCGACCTAACATCGCATTTGTTGTAAGCAAACTGAGTCAGTATTCTGTCAATCCAAGGACATAGCACTTGAAGGCAGTGGGTAGAGTACTAGGATACCTGAAAAGGAAAACTACTTTTGATTTGACGTATTTGTCATCAAATGGAACACTAGAAGGGTATTATGATGCTAGTTGGATAGATCACACCAGTGACTCGAAATCCACAAGTGGTTTGATTTATAATCTAACTAGCAGTGCTATTTCTTGGGCAAGCAAGAAACAGGCATGCATAGATCATTCACGATGGAAGCATAGCTAATTGCCTTTGCAACAACAGCCAAAGAGGAAAAGTGGATTCAAGATATACTTATGGATATCCATCTGTGGGATATTCCAATGCCTTCAATACCAATGTACTGTGACAGTGAGGCCACACTATCTAAAGTATATAATGCGATATATAATGGGAAGTAGAGACATGTAGAGTTGTGAGACAACTAATTGAAAGTGGTACCATCAAAGTTGTCTATTTCATGACAAGTGGGAACTTGGCAGATTCGTTTATCAAACCTATGACGAGAGATTTGGTTACATCTACCACGAGAGTCATGGGTCTAAAACCATAATAAAATCGCTTAGTAATGGAAATCCAACTTGGTATTAGTGTTCCTAATTCTTAAGTTTAATGGGTAACAAAGAAGTTACTAATGATAGAAGATATTATCATTAACGATAGGTCCATGTGAGGTAGGATAGTACATCGCTGCCGAGAACGAGGTTGATTTACGACTCTTAACAAAATTTTGGAGACATCTAAGCAGTGAAGATGTTGTAAAACTTTTCCTCTATGATCTAGAGGTGGCGCCGCCTCAAGTGGAGATTAGTGGCTCATCTTTTAAAGGGTCATGAAAAGGATTTATAGCGCATAACCATTTTAGCGCTCATGGAGAACACAAAAGATGACCTGTGATGTGTGGGGGTAAACCGGAGAAGTCACAAGCTTCATGGTTTAAACCTATAAGGATACCATTGAATTGGTGTCTTCTTGTTTGTTCTCATTAAACTAGAGTCTAATCTTCGTGACACCCAAGTGACATCATGTGTCTGAGTGAAAGGAAACTTTCCAACTTGGTGGGGGATTGTTGGAAATTATAGATGTAATCTTGCAAATTGGCAAGTTTCCTCTATCCTATATTGGTGGGGGAAGAAACCTTCAGTGTTTTATATACAATTTATCTTGATAGGCCTTCAAAGGCTTTAATGGATCCAAGGAATAGGCCAAGCCCACACACACCTAGCCTAGCCTAACACTAGCCGACACCGCGAGTGCGCGAAATGGCGCTATCTAGGCCCACTTGGCACTTCGAACGATGCATCGGTCGATGGGATATGAGGAGCTTTTATTTTTGGCGAAGTTTGGGTCAGTTCGGTTTGACCGATCTGGTCAAACGTTTGACTTTATGAATAAGATAACGAAATCTTCTAGAAGGTCCAAAAATTGGTTTGCTTAGAGAGTAAGTCGTTGCCCTAGGGTTTCTAGGGGGTCGACCCTCGAAGGGCCATTTTCTGCCTTCTAGGGTTTCAATGCCTGTAAATACAGCTCCCTTGGAGACGTATTCTAGACTCACGCAAATTGAAAGCTCTCTCTTTCTCTCCGCGACTTCTTCCCAATTTCTCAGTATTCACTTTGCATTTATCTTTTTCCATTGCTCTGTGAAACTCGGTAAATCTACATCAAATCTTGGGGTTTTACTTTGTCGCTTACAACCGATAGAAGCGAAGTATCGTGCAATTATTCCACAATAGAGATCCAATATCAGCCGTCATTAGGTCGGTTTTACATTATTGTCTTGTTTTTAATTTCGTCCAACAACAGGATAATCTGCTCTACTCCTTTTTTTATAATAAGATCTGATCAAGAATGATTGATATGATTTTTGGACGAAACTTGGTAATTATAATAATAATAAGTGAATTTATTTATCACTATTAATCAACATAATGTTATTTGCCGGTTTCTTTGCGTGTTTATTAGATCTAAGATTCAACTTCTCAACTATACACAACACTGTTATTAATTTTAAAGGAAAAAAGAGGTTTTACAAATAGCAGGGTTTTTTAGAACAATTTTAATGGTTTCTGATAATTTTTTTAAAGTCCAGTTTAAGGTGGAATAAGTGAAGGTTAGGTTGAAAACATGTTGAATGTGTATATAGATTTTCGGCAAGAATTTGGTGGTGATGAGGCGTCATAACATGCTTTAGGACATTAGTAGCAAAATAGCTAACATGGCCTGGTTATTGGCATTGAAACCCATATACTTTTGGAATATATAGTTTATCATAATATTAAAAAACAAACTTTTTAATGGATGTCACTTCATAAACTTTATAAAGGAGAATTTGAATCAATGTTTATATAGAAATATATGATTATCCATTTGTGTTACAGGTGATCTTTCTCAAAAAAAAAAAAAAAAAAAAAAAAAAAAAAAAACAATTTGATCCACAACAATCTCAACTTGTAAGATTTATATTTGTTTGGTCATTCTAAGATAACTTATATGGACAGGCTTGGAAACGATAGTAAAGTGATAAATTTAACATATGTCTATTAATACAATATCACTCCCAAATTAATATTTGAGTTGAAGATTAGTTATAACATGAGACGAGTTTTATAAATGTTGAAATTTGAACGCTAACATTCTTTTGAGATATTAACTTTCAAGAAAACGTTTTTCGTAAAAGTCAAATTTGATGCTTTTTAAAAAACTGAGAAGTCGAAAAAGTTTTTTGTGGACCTTTGAGGAAGAGCGTACCACATGTCTATTGAGATGATTTTTGGTGTAATTTATTATTTATTATTTATATTTATTATTTTATTTTATTTTATTTATTATTATTTTTTTGTTACCCTTGTCTGAAAAGCATTCTTCAATGTTGGTCTTGGTGTATCTTCGACGTCCTCTTATATGGTTGGTGAAACTTTTGTGTTCTTTATAAGAGTTTGCTCTTGGAACGATTTCAAAAACTTTGCTCTACAAAATTTCTCTCTGGATTCTTGTTTTTGTAAATTTATATTATCTTATCAAAGTTCAAAATATCACCACACCAAATATATTTCAAATTTGACATTATATGCTTGTGAGTTTTGTCCCTTAATATTCAACGCATTGGTAGTGATAGATCAAAATATCACCACACCAAATATATTTCAAATTTGACATTATATGCTTGTGAGTTTTGTCCCTTAATACTCAACACATTGGTAGTGATAGAATTATTGTGATGGTCATTCCTCATTCTAGTGATTAGTTTGAAAGTACATGAGTAAAATGCTGGAAAGTAATCTTATTATGTATGTCCTTGGACCATTTTTGTAATTAAATAAGTTCATATGATATAATCATTGCTTATATCCTAATGTTTGCCTAAATGACTAATTAGGTCCCATATTATGTCTCGCATTAATTGATGATATTAATAATAATAATAATAATATAGACATAAGGGACGTAATATGGATTTTCCAAAAGATGCACTATACATATATGCAATCGGTTTATTGGACTATGGACGTATCTTCATCTTTCTCTCCATAACACAACACCCTGAGAATCTTAATCGATCGCCTATAATCTTCTTCATCATAAGAGTATATGATCTTGGCGAATCATTGATGATAAGGCAACAAGAAGATGGAATTAACATCTTTTTACACTAGGTAAGTTCTTATCTTGATCATCATTCTATCAATATGAAATTGTATTGAATTGATTGAAAAATCATTTTATGTGGCCATTAATTCTCATCATGTGGTACTAGAGCCCGATCTCTTCTCAATTTACTTAATCAATTTTCATGTTTAAGAACCCTAATTTTGTTTTTGTATATAAGGTAACGTCAACATTGATAACTTTTTTCTTTTTTGAATCACAAAACTGAAATTATGATTAAATGTAGAAAAGTGTTTGTTGGTTTCTTTGGATTTAATTCCTTTCGTCGCATTATTAGTAATTTCTCTTTCACTTTGCCATGTTGACAGTGCCTTACATGACTATGTTGTCACACATGATGTTTTATGTTTAGTATAATAGTAACTTGATGTGAAACTCGTGTACTATACAGATTTATTTAAAATAAAATGTTTAAGATCAACATGTAAACATTAAACATTTTATAAATTAATTGAAAAAAGAAAGTAAATCAATAAGTTTGTAATATTTATCTGAATCATTCTCAAATTGAAAAAATAATAACCTTATATGAATAGAATGTGAACTTTCCATATATATATATATATATATATAACCGTAAATTCTGGAAATTTAATGTAAAAATGAAAAACTTCAAAAAATAACAAGTGAAAAATAAAAAAATAAAAAAAAAAACCCCCAAAAAAAAATCATGTGGCAAAATGAATGAGAAAAAAACATGTGTAAAAAAAACCTTCACTTATAGAGACGATAATAATAATAATAATAATAATTATAATAATAATAATAATAATAATAATAATAATAATAATAATAATAATAATAATTTAATAGGGAAATTTTCAGAAAAATCCTAATATTTTGGGAAATTTTTCAATAAAGTCATAAATTTTAGTTTTTGAATAGAAAATTTACGGCTTTTTAATATTTTCAATAGAAAAACCCAAAAAACCGAATAATTTATTCACATCAGCCATTTTGACCTGATCAGCATGTCATGAGACAAAATAGTTAATTTTTTTCAAAATAATCGAACTTTTTTGTCAATTTCGTCAAATTTTGTATATGATATATACACATAATTTTTATGTGTGTCTATATATATATATATATATATATATATATATATATATATATATATATATATATATATATATATATATATATATATATATATATATATATATATATATATATATATAAAATATTTACGTATTTATGTATTTTTAATTTTTTTTCTTCATATATATGATTATGTATTTTATATGTATAAAGGTAGTTTTTACGTATTTATATGCATTTATAAGTATTTTACATATTTTTTTATAGGAGTATATTTTTATGTATTACGTATTTACATGTATTTTTACGTATTTATATATTTTTTAAAGTTTTCTATATAGATGTTTATGTATTTTTATGTATTTTAAATGTATAAACATATTTTTACGTATTTTAAAGTATTTTACATATATTGTGTATTTTTATGGGTTATTGTCATTGTAGCCCAACAATATTTCGTATATTTGTTTAAATGGTCCATCGTGACTTTTTTTTGCCTTTAAAAGGTACGAATTCATGTTTTTAGGGTTTAGAAAGTCATTTTTAAAAAAATGAAGGGGTCACCCGGTGAACCCCTTCCTAGTCGGCAGGTTTAAAAGTTAAAAAATGTACCACTGTTTTGGGTTCGACCGAAGGGATAACGAGGTCGTTTTCCGACGAGATTCTTCGAGGTTTCCTTCTCGTCTCCGGTAGCAATAATCTAGAAGGATCTCAAAGCAGCAGTAACAGCGATTGGGGTGGGTTATTTGGTGTTCGATCAAGCAAATAGGAGGTTAAATCGGAGAAGGAAGCATCTCCTGTGCCTGAACAAACTGAAGAGGAAGAGGGGAAATAGAAGGCAGACCAGGGAAAGAAAGAATACAAACGAAATCAGCAACTCGATGGGTCGGTGGTTCTTAATCGATCGTGAGGAGAGTGAGAGGGGAAAAAGAACCCATTTTTCTGATGATCCACTTGGTCTTCCCTGACTCTATCGCCGACAACCACAATTATGGATGAATTCCAAGCAATAAGAGCAACTCACAGAGGAATGATGTTCAGTGATTGTTTGAGTTCAACAAGGGAGGGGCTGCCATGGTGGTCGGTAGCTCCTCGTTTCTTTTTCAGGTTCGACAATGAAGCTGGAAGGGAGGGTGTTTGTTGTCATTGATCGAGACCATTCACGTGATGTTTTGGGTGATGCTTCTTCAACAATGGTGATTTGCAGTGAGAGAGGGACGAATCTTCCCAGTGTACCATACAATCGGCCAATGCATCTGGAGTACCAGACTACGCACCTACGTGTTTCCTTCTCGCCAATCATCGATCGTCCCCCTTTGACTAATCGATTTCTAGACCCTGATTTCCTGCTTTTCAATCGATCGCACATCTGCGATCGTTCTTTCCCCTTGTAGCGACGAGAATCAATCCTTTTCCTCCCCAATCGATTTTACTTCCGATTTCGTTTGGCAGGTGCAATCCTTTTCCTCCCCAGTCAATTTTACTTACGTGGCAACGATGAGTCGACTCACCAATGAGTCATTGTTGACTTACTTGCCTAGTTGGCAGGTGATAAAGGCAGTGTAACCTTCAAAAATAGGTAAAGGTACGAAATTAACCGGTAAAACACAAGTTCGTACCTTTAAACGAAAAAAAATAAAAATCACGAGGGACCATTTAAACCAATATACGAAACATTGTTGGGCTATAGTGACAATAACCCTATTTTTATATACTATGTATTTATATGTATTTTTTAGTTTTTTATGTAGATGTTTATGTATTTTTATGCATTTTAAATGGATAACCGTATTATTTACGTATTTATGTATTTTTTTATTTCAAGTCGTCTTCCCCATTTTATATAATTCTCACAACATATTTTTAGCTTTTCTCATTTGATTTTAATTTCAACATAAGCGAATCAGAAAAATTTAGAATATGTGGGTGTGTTGGAAATATCTATACATATTCGAAGAAGCTATCCGAATTAGATGAAATGGTAAAGACGACATGAAGTAAAATAAATACATAAATATGTCAAAAAAATACATTTATACATTTAAAATACATAAACATCTATATAAAAAACAAATAAATACATAAAAATACATATAAATACGTAATACATAAAAACCACATAGAAATACATAAAAATATGTAAAATTCTTAAAAATATGTTTATACATTAAAAATATATAAACATCTATATAAAAAAAACTTTATATATATATATATATATATATATATATATATATATAAACACGTAATACATAAAATAAATAAAAGATATGTAAACTACTTATAAACACATAAATACGTAAAAAAAATGTTTAAAAATACATAAAAATGTAACACATACATATAAAAACTTAAAAAAAAATACATAAATATGTAAAAATATATATAAATACGTAATACATAAAAAAAATAACACATAGAAATACATTAAAAAATATGTAAAATAGTTAAAGATATATATAAATACGTAAAAAGATGTTTATACATTTACATGAAAATACGTAAACATATACATATAAAACTTTAAAAAGTATATAAATACATAAAGTTAGATACAAATACGTAAAAAATATGTTTGTACATTACATATAAGTTTTGACGAAATCTATAAAAAAATTTCATTATTTTGGAAAAATTAACGATTTAGTCTCATAACGTGTTGAATCGGTCTAAAGGGTTAAAATAAATAAATTATCTGGCTTTTTGATTTTTTATATTTATAAAGTTAAAAAATCAGAAATTTTCTATTTAAAAAATAAAATTTATGATTTTATTAAAAAATTTCTGAAAATATTGAGATTTTTTCTAAATATACCATCTATTTATTCGAGTTAGATTAATCAATTATTATTATGTCAACTAATGAGAAGATTTGATTACGGGAGTCTCATTATGGAAACTAAAACTTCCCTAATATAAGTACTTCATGGCGATTAATTTGCGTAGTATGAGTATGTAAATGATAAATCTTAGAAATAACCCAATAAAATATCTTTTTTATAAACTGTTGGAATCTATTAATCATTTAATCTTTATCTAAACCGTACCTATAAAGACTATGAATGCGGCGTCTTATCAGTACGGCACTGTACGGACAAATCAATTTACTGGTCTAGCCGGTTCCCTGTTAAAATATTCACAATCATTCACGCGCACCACATTTCCCCATGCTCCACGCAAAGGCACTCTCTAGTCTCTTCTTTGTAGATTTGGCTAACAATATTATTTTATTGTTATGACTTATGATAATGTATTTATTTAGTACAAATATTTTTTTTATTAATTATTATATTATTATATTATTTATATTTTTTTTGAATTGGTTTTCAAAAACTATTATCTGTATAAGGGCACAGAAAGTGGGGTTTAGAATGGCTCAGCATATTTGATGTGGATTCGGGAACACCGACCCCTAAAGTCCACATGCCGAGCTCGGAAGGGTGACTCGACAGTGGCATGCTATGTCTCTTTTTTCCTCCTCCCTTCTTCCCTCCTTTCTTATCCCCACTCAACACCCACTCCCTTCTCATGGTAAAAGTGGTCCATCAATTCTTGGAGCTTATGTGTAACTCAACAAATGTTGTGTAACACCCTGTTGGGGATCATTCTGTGATTCAGGACCGTGGGCCGGAATTCGATTGTGTAAAGGCTTTAGGCCTTAAGGAGGCGATGTTTAGACCTTTTTGAAAGGAGGTAATGATGGTTATGAGATCTAAACCCTTGAATTGTGTTTTAGAGTCGAAGGGTAAAACGAGAAAAGTCATAGGCTGGGTTCTTGCATGAAATATCGATTTTTTTTTTTCAAGAAGTTTTTAGTCTAATATATTTATATAATATTGTGGAGCTCTTCAATACAATTCCGTGGATATAAAGACTATCGAAAACGGAGTTAAAACGAAGAAGTTACGACTGTTTGAAGTTAGGACAATTTTTGGTTCAGTCGCGTACGTTGGGCTTAAATTGAGTACGTTGGGCGTACTGAGTATGCCTGAGTACGTTGGGCGTAAATTTAGTATGATAGGCGTACGCGATCAGTGCCCAAACCCTATTTTCATGGTTTGAGCCATATTTAAGCTCTTTAACTACCCCAAACTCATTCCATTCTCAGCCTCCACCTCTCCAACACCCTCTCTTGTAACCCTAACCCTAGATGGAGCCTTGTGAGCAAAAATAATATGTTTTAAGTGCCTTGGAGTGTTCTTGGTGCACCTTGGAGAAGAAGGAACTTACTGAAGAAGTGGTGGTTGTATTGGAGTTTGTAGATCCATACTTTGTTTACATTAATCTTTCTTTTAGAGGTATAAAGTTTGAATCTTAGTGATGAAATTGTTAGATCTAGCTAGTTTTGGGTGTTATGAGATTTTGGTCACTTTAAGTACATAAATTTTGGATCTTGAAAGTTTGTGACTTTGTTATGGATAAAGTTGGAAACTTTATCCATATAAACATCATTTTGATTTAGATCTAAAGGTTGGAGACTTGTACTTACTGGATTATGTAACATCCCAAGTTTTGTCATTTGTAGTCCCAGGGAATGGAAGAGTAAAGTCATGAAGAGCCTAAGGGCTAGATTGTAATTTTAGGGCTAGGATGAGTACGATGCGCGTACCAGGGCGCGCCCTAGTACGCTGGGTGTAATCTTGTGTACGCTGGGCGTACTCATAAAAGATGGAAACCCTAATAATTGGAGTTTGGGGCTATATAAACATCCTTATAGACCATTCCTTCTCATCGCTCTCAGCCTCCATCTTTTAGAAGACGTTCCAAAACCCTAGTCCTTGTGAGAGAGTGTGAGTTGGTGAGTATTTTGATCTCTTGAAGGTGGAAGTCATTACATCAAGGAGTTAGAGAAGAAGTTTGGCTCATAGATCTGAAGTTGTGTTGTGACCTAGAAGCTCCAGAAGGTAAAAAGCTTCAATATTTATGTTTGTATAACATAAATCTATCCATTCTAGCATTTTTGGAATCATTTCTTGTCCCAAAGTTCCAAGATGATGTATCTTGTGTTTTGGACGAAATAATTTGTCTATCTAGACTCTTGGAGGGGTGTTGAGTGTTAAAAATGAGGTCCCAATGGCTTATGAGGTCCCATGTAAGTAGTAGAAAGGTCTTGATGGATTAAGACCTTGGATTAAGAACATTCTGGACGTCCAAAGTGATAAAGTTCGAGACTTTACGAGTCCTAGACAGATTTGGTCGATGGATCTGAAGTTTGGGTTTAAGTGCTTAAGCCATTAAGCACTTATGAAAGTTTTTGTCCAGTTCGTGTTTGCCCTGCGTATGAAGCTGTACGCCCAACATACATGGTCAACGACCCCGTTTTCCAGTCAACATGAGTCGAGGTACGCTCGCGTACCAGAGGAGTACACCTAACGTACGTCCTATGTTGGGCTTTTGACTTCGGGCTTTGAGTTTTGGACTGTTTATGGGCTAGCTGGACTTGGGCCTCGGCTGGACATTGTGGATATGGTGTTTTGGGCCAAGTCTTGGTAATGGATCTTGGATTTAGGCCCAATTAGGTAGTAGGCCCAATTTGGAAAGTTAGGCCAATGATGGGTTTTGTTATATGGACTTATGGATCATGGGTTTGGTATTGGGCCATGCCAAATTAGAGGGGAGGCAAATGGGGCTATTGTTATAAGGGATTCTTGGTCAAAATTTATATTCCTGTTTATTGACTCGTTATTCGCTATTTTTGGATAGTTCGGGATTATCGGTGAGACGGTGGTTTGGGAATCTGCTTCTTCGGTTCAGATCGGCATTTCGAGGTAAGTTATCCTCACTATATCAACAGGTTCTAAGGCACCAAGGCCTGCCCTTTCTTGGATTGTATACTGGTTTTGTTTGATATGCTTATCGATCTGTTAGATCTGCATCTTGGTAGTTAGGATGGTATATTGTTAGTGACTGGTTAGGTCAGTATCATGGTTAGGAGGTTGATATGTTATATGATCTGGTAGATCGGTTTGTTTATCTATGGACTGTTATGTGATTATTTTGTTATATGTGCACATGGTTGTTTGTTTGGGGTTGGGTTGAGGCGGGTCATACTTTGTGCTGTAGGCCAACATACCCAGGGCGGACCGGATAGACTATAGACCCGGACGGGCATATAGTAAGGCCGAAGGCCTAACGAGCGGTCCGGATGGGCTGAAGGCCCGAGAGGGCGGTCCAGACGTGTCGAGGCTTAGAAAGTGGACTAGACAGACTGAAGGCCCGGTGCGGGGGTCCAGTCATACTGTAGGCTCAGGGAGTGGACCAGGTGGACTGAAGGCCCGGTGCGGGTAGACCAACCACACTGTAGACTCGAGATGCATGGTTGTTCTGTATTTGTTGATACGATATGATTATGGTTATATGAGGTTGGTATTTTAGGGTACTGACTAAGCCTCGGGCTTACAGTTTCAGTTTATTGTTTCAGGTACATTAGGGGATCACGGTAAGGCGAAGGCGTGATCGTACAACTCCTCATGATTTGTTTATGTTTTTGGGAAAACTTTGATGTTTAAACTATTTTGAAAACAAATTGTAATAAATGAATGGTTTTATATGAATTAAAAAAGTTTTAAATTGGCTCGAATTTTATGGATGTTACAGATTAAGTTGAAAAAGATGCACTTTTGGGTCCGTTTGAGACTTAAAGACTAGATCTTTTTTCTTGGGACCATTGTAATGGTTTAAGTTGGAAACTTTATCTATTATGGAACTATTATGAACCATAAAAATGTGATCTTGGCCCTTCCATCCCTTCCATACAAGAGTTATGATCTCTTATTAGGTTAAGAACTTTTGGTCATTAAGCACTTTATCTTGAGTCATAAAGTTGGAAACTTTATGACTCAAGATATCATTTTGGGCTTGGATATGAGTTTTGGATGTAAGGGCTTAATGGAGTTTTGGGACGGGGATGCGTACGTTGGGCGTACCTGGTAGAATGTTACGCGTACGCGGTCAACGCTACATTTTTTGTCAACATCATAGTATGTTGGAAGTACTCTCTTGGTACGCAGGGCGTACTTCGATGGGGATTAATATTGACTTTTGGACCTTGAACATTGATTTTGACTTTGACCAGCGTTGACCAAGTTTGACCAAAGGGCATTTTGGGTAATCTGACTTATAGTTTGAGATTTGGATTCCTGTTAATTGTGTAGGTGAATGGTAGAGATATCTTTTAGAGTAGTAATCGGTGCAACTATTCTTTTAGACTGTGAGGTGAGTTTTCTTACTATATCCATGGATCTAAGTCACCAATGTCAGTCCATTACGTGTTATGTGGAATGCTAGTTATCTCTGTTATGCTTGCATGAAAGACCAGGATTTGGCCTCTAGCAATTGTATGAAAGACCAAGGGGTAGCCTATGACACTTGTATGTAATACCGAGATTTGTCCCTCGGCATGGCATTGCAAGGAAAGACCATTGGGGTAGACCATGGCACTTGTATGTAAGATTGGAATTTGGCCCTCGACATTGCAAGGAAAGACCACGGGGTAGAACATGACACTTGTATGTTTTGGCACGTGGTATTTTAGGGAACTCATGTAACACTCTAAATTTTCAAATAAAAATTCCATTTTTAAAACCTCACAAAACACAGTTTCACATTTCTCAAAATAACATTTATAAGTTGTTCAAAACACAAGACAACAAAATGTTTGACAATATCCCAGAATCCTCAAAACATTATCCCTAGCTGGTGTGTACAATCATGACGACGCCTTTCCACGATCCTAAATGGTACCTGAAACACATTTCACACAACATTGTAAGCACGAAGCTTAGTGAGTTCCCCAAAATACCACATGCAAATAATGAGCCTCTTAAGGCTATATCTCGATAAGGACTCTCCAGTTCATGTGTCTCAGTGAGGACCCTCCGGTCTCACAACTCACGTTGGACCCTCCGATCCTAACCAATAAAGCACAGAATAATATACATCATAAATCACAGAGAAAAATGCATGATATCACATAACTCAGCATAAGCGTATAAGACCCTCCGGTCACATTGTATTACCACTCAGTTAAGTATAGTGAGAAGAATCACCTCAACTGCTAAGCGAGAAACCCTACACTATTGTTGTTGCTGCGCACTGACTCCTGAACTGGGTCAAAACAACCCAACACTATAATCAAAGACTATACAAGGCTACACCCCCACACTATGCCCCATAAATGGCCCAACTAACAACTACCGACCCAACTCATTGGGACCACCAAGACCAAAAAGGTCCACAAAGGTCCACTAATGGCCTAATTTTCCAAATTGGGCCCAAACCCTTGCTTGGGCCTTACCCTAAAGCCCACGACTTAACTCTATTCCAAAACACCCTTTCTCATATGGCCTAACCAGTCACTAACAATCGGGCCCAAGAAGACATCCCAAACTGAAGCCCAAATATGCAAACCCACTCAAATAGAGTACACAGGGCGTGCTCTGTGGTACGCTGTGCGTACTCACTTAATGGCTTGTACACCCAACGTATGTACCTCTTAAACCTACTTTTTCCATTAATCACTTAATGCTTTAAGCCATAAGTCCAAACTACAGATCTGAGTCCCAAATAACGTTTAAACCCATAAAGTCACAGGCTTTGTGACTTTGCACGCCCCACATAAGCCCAAAATTCAAAAAAAATGGCATTCTACTTCCATGAAAATGGTCTTAACTCTTGCATGAACCCATTAAGACTTCCAAGATAACAACTTTATGATTCTAGGTCCCAAATAACACTGAGAGGGGCAACTCTAAGCTCCAAAAATGACATGGATTCAAGGGACTTCATCAATGGGACTAAAAGAGTCCATAAACTCAACCCAAAAGAGATTTAAGAATATAACCACCAAGTTTGAGACTTTATACCTCAAATGAGAGCCAAAGGCTGATGAGGTTTTGGATCTAAAGCTCTAGATTCTTCAATGAATCTTTAAGAGTGAGCACCTTCTTTAAAATCACCAAAATACTCTTCTATGGTCTTCTAAGCTCCAAGAACACACAAGAACAATTAGGGTTTCGTGAAAATTTTCCAAGGGGGGCAGGGAGGTTGATCTTTGAGGCGTTATGTTCTTTATATAGTGTCCATCCCTAAAATTAGGGTTTTTCATTCCGAACCTCATACGCCCCGCGTGCGAGGCCGCACACCCCGACTCAAACCTCTCACCTACGTTGCGTATTCTTCCCAGCTACGCCTCGCGTAGACATTTTCTCCTCGGTACGACCTGCGTATCACTTGGTATGCTTTGTGTACTAGGGTTTTCCTCAAACCTTAACTCTTCCGAATGCCATAACTCGCTCGATACAACTTCGATCTCGACCATCCATATATCCATAAAAAGGCATCGAGACGCTCAACACTATTATCAATTCAGACTTGCCATCAGATATCCCGAATCTAAAATCCATTTCCCATAAAGCCCGATCGACAAGTTATTGAAATACTATTTTTGCTCCAAGTCACCACCGAATAACCAAAACATCCAATATAGCATCTACCTCCAAATGAGCCCAATAACTGACTTCTTCAAGGATTCTAACCCTGCTAATACCCAAACCTTATTCACCATTTCGAAATGAAAACATCTTGAAAACAGGATGTTACAACTCACTAAGCTTTGTTCTTACAGTTTCATATTTATGGTTTCAGGTAGTTTTGGTTCGAAAGGGAATGGCCCGACATAACTACACAAAATCCCCCCGAGTTTTCCACATTGGCCATTAATGTTATTACTCTGATGTTTAAATGATATACTTTGATTGGTTTTGGAACAACTCATTTGTATGATTTATTGTTTTAAAAATGAAAAAAATTACCTTGCATTCTCGGTACGTTACATGTTGTCATGACTCCTCCAACCTAATAACAAACAATTATATATATATATATATATATATATATATATATATATATATATATATATATATATATATATATATATATATACTATAATAAATAAATGTTTTTTTACCACATGTTATCTTCTCATTCATTTGGACACATGGCATTTTCTAGAATTTTTAAATTTTTTATTTTCCACTTGTCATTTTATTGTATTTTTCATTTTATTAAATTAAAATTCCACATATAATGTGTAAGGTAATATATATGTAAAGTATTTATTAGAAAAAGTTTATATATGTAATGTATTAAATACATTAAAGTCTCATTAATTTTAATAATTCAAAATTTTCTCATTTTTCTTATAAATTCAAACTTTTCAAATTGTTAAAATTATATATATATTTTTTAATTAAACCCATGTAATACATGGGTCTCACACCTAGTGTGTGTGTGTGTATATATATATATATATATATATATATATATATATATATATATATATATATATATATATTGTTGTGATGTCGTTCCATAGATAAGATACTTAGCGGGCTAAGAGGTCTTAACCGAGAACCGGTAGTCACAATCAGATAGTATGTCAATCGTTCCATGGGAGGAGATCCCGAGATGACACTCTGACGATCTAGTCATTTAAGAGGGAATATAATTTGTGTATGGGCACCGGATCAGAATCAAGTCCCTTCTTAAGGTATTACCTTTCTCCTTTTATAGTTAAGGCTCTACCTCGATGGGGGCAGGGTGGGGGGAGGGGATTGTAATGATATTAGGGATAAGATGCTCTGATTGCTCCATCTGTTTTTGTGTGATTTGCCTTTTACCCTGATGAGGGAATAAATGGTAGTGGCTCATGCACAACTTATGTTAAAGTCCCCTTCTGTATGGAAGCCGATGAATGTGCATGGGGTACAGGAGACCTTTCTCCCCTGACAGTGCTGGCTTGCTATCGAGGATAGCTGATCTTGCTTTCTGTCTCACTAAGACCCTATCTTAGCGGTTTCTGCCGCTGACCCATATGAATAGTCGGGCAGAGTTGTTCAAATATTCTTCTTCTGTCTAATCGAGTTGGCGGTCGCCCTGCTGGACGAGTTGTTGACGCGCTAGTCATACCTTGATAGGCTTTCATGGGGTACGTCATCTAGCCCCCTAGTATAGTAATGATGAAGTCGCGTAATAAGTCATTTTGTTATAGACTTATTGGTGGAAGAATTAGGGTTTATGTTGGAGATCTAGATACCCCTTTGATACGTAATATTATAACTACTAGTTTTTCCAACTATTTAACTAACTATTATGACTTAAGGTATAACATCCATAAAATTCAAGCCAGTTTAAAGCTTTTCAACCATTCAAAAATCATTAATTATTATACAGTGTTTTCAAAATAGTTTCATGTCAAAGTATCCCAGAAATTAAAATCATAAAATATGAGGAGGTACACGATCACGACTTCACGTTCTCGCGATTGTCCGAAGTACCTGAAACAAAATCCAAAAATGTAAGCCCGAAGCTTAGTGAGTTCCCCCAAAATACAAACGTCATACAAACATAGTCATATCATAGCAAACAAACAACATGCATATTGAGCCATAAGCCTGAATGGACCACCTCGTAGGCCATCAGCCTATCTAGACTGCTCTCCGAGCCATCATCATGTTTGGACCACCTCGCGGGCCTTCAGCCTATCCGGACCGCTCATCGAGCCTCCGGTCTGACTAGTACGCCCTTACCGGGTTTGCAATCTATCAATGCTACCCTAGGTATGTTGGCCTAGAGTAGAAAGTAGAGACCGCCTTAACCCATCCCCAATTACACAATCAACACATAAATATCAAATGCTAGCATATACAAACAGTCAAACCGATCTAACAGATCACTAATCATAGCATCATCCTATACACCGGGATACCGACCTTACATGTCACTAACATAACATCATCCTATATACCAGGATACCAGCCTAACAGGTCAATAAGCGTATCAACATGCAATAAACCTGTATAAAAATCCGAAAAGGACCGGTATTGGTGCCTTCGACCCTGTTAGTATAGTGAGGACTAGTCACCTCACACACGGCTACAAACACCAACACCTACAACCACCAATGATCCACTTCCATAAATACCCAATTTACCAAAATACCCCTAGAAGTTAAACTGGTCAACCCTTGGTCAAAGTCAAAGTCAATGGTCAAGGTCAACAGTCCATGTTGACCCAACTTGTGGAGTGCACCTTAAAGATTCGTCGAATTACTTCAAAAATTAGAAAGTCGCAAAAATCCCAGTGAACTCGCTGAGATACCAAGTAACTCATTGAGTCCGTGTAGCATCCAAAATATCGGGGAAACCCTAACCAACTCGTCGAGTCACCTTACTAAATCTCTGAGTTCATGCAGAATCCAGAAAACGAGAAACCCTCATCCAACTCGTCGAGTTGACTATGCAACTTGTCAAGTTCCTTCAGCCATTTCACATTCAGCTTATTCCAGTCAAGTTCATGGCTTCAAAATCCAGATATGGCTTCCTACGGTGAAGTTACCACATAAAGTAGCTAACTTTACATGAATGAAAGGTCTCATGAGGCTAAAATCGTCCATACTAAGCTTAGGAAGAGTTTTAGGGCATGGAGGAGGGCCAAAGCTTCATAAATCTTGAGGCTTTCTATCAAAGAGGGCCTAGAAGAGTCTAGATTTGAATCCATATCCTTATGACAAGTTCCAACCCGAGAATGACCCCCATTTTGCACCAAAATGCCCATAAACTTGTACAAAAAGAGATCTAAGGGATGGAAAGCCAAGGTAAAGACTTTTTACCTCCAAATGAGTGCCAACACGATGTAAATATTGGATCAACAAGGTTCTTCCCGTTCCAAGCCTCCAAATCTTCAAGCCTCCTTCAAGAAATGCACCAAACACACTCCTTTAGCCTCACACACACTCAAATAGGGTTTAGTTTGGTTAGGGTTTGCTCTATGGATGTGAAAGTGGCAAGGGTGGCTGGGGGAAAGGACTGAAGGTCCTTTAAATATGGTGCAAACCCTTAAAATTAGGGTTTTCATGCACAACCTCTACTCGTCGAGTTGGTTCCTCCCACTCATCGAGTAGATTCTAGAATCCACACAACTTTATCAGTTTCTACACGACGAGTTGGGGCAACCAACTTGTCAACTAGCTCCAAAATTTTGAATATGAAAGATTTAAATAAATACCTGGGAGTCAGGATGTTACATAAGGCATTGGAGCTATTCGTAAACAATATAGCACAAACAGTCAGGTATCGAACTCAGGGAACAGATTTAATTTACTAACCTAACTACTAATAGATTAATCTAAAAACAAGCAAAAGTCAAAAAGGGGTTTTTATCTGATTTTTCAAGTTCAAACAAACTTAAACGCTTAACTAACGATTTTAATCAATATACTAAAAACACTTTCGTTTTGTTCAAATCCACTTCTTCTCTATCGTTAGTTACTAATTATGGAATATTAAAGTTGGTTACCAGTTATTATGTAATTACCAATTCAAGTCCAAATTTACTAATATTTTCTCCAATTCATGAACTACCTTGTATGATCACACATAAGCAAAACACAGAATTAGTTATTAATTATAGATGGGCTATGTAAGATTTATCTAGGCAATTAACCAAACACAATTATGGTCACAATTATGTTCTCCAAAATAGCTAAGTTTGTTATTTTTATTACTTAATCTATATGTGGTCACTCCTAGCTCTAGCAATTTAATAGTCACTAAACCATTAGGTATCAAGTTCATGTAATTTAATGGTCACTAAGCTACACAGTACCTGAATTCAAACAATCAAACTATCAAATATTAACATGCTAGGTAAAGATAATAAAACACAAGCAAAAAATCAACTATTAAAATCCATAATTTGATAAACTAAACCATAGAGTTAAAGCTTCATCTAGCTTAACGAAAGCTATTAAATTTAACTAATCATGGCTGAAAACACAATAATTCAATAGAAATCAACATAACTAATTAATGCAAACTGAATGTAATGATTTGATCTTCAAATTCTTAATCTTCAAGCAAACTCTCCATCAAAAGTATGTTTTTCGTAGGTTTCTGATCTTAAAATTTGAATATCTCTCCAGAATATGTCTAAGCCCATCCCCTAAGTCGAATGAGCAAAGGAATATATATATATATATATATATATATATATATATATATATATATATATATATATATATATATATATAGTTTCCAAAAATTGCGTCGCACGTCGTGATCTTAATAGAATTTATGTTCGGAAAGGAAACTGCATTCCGCGTAGCTATCTTTTGGAAGAATCAATCTCATGTCCTGAGATTATACTACTCACGTCGTGAGAACTAGGAATTAGCATTTTGCACAAAAACGAAAGTGGTCGAAAATTTTGTAAAGTTTTTAGATCATTTTGAATCTCATCAATCGAAGTTACGAGTCATGAGATATGATCAAAATACCGACGAGGGGTTAAGCTGTCTAACAACATCATTTTTGTATCTTTTTCAGCTCCAGTCCTCCAAGTATCTAACTTTTTTCGGTTTCAATCTTATAGCTTAAAATGTGTTAAAATACTGCCTAGAAATATGTATAACTATGGCACTATCACCCTTGTACCGTGTGAACACTTTCCGAACTGATATTTCTACCCTATGCATGGTTGCAAGAAATTCAACCAAGGATAATCCAAGAGGAAACTTATGAATCTAGGCACAGAAATAGTAAGCCAAATTTCTAGTAGGATTCTATGTTCGTCTGAAGAAAAAGAGAGCTAATGACTTTTGTGTGTCTTCTTAAACAGAAGAGTTGTTTATTTATAATAAAGAGATTAGGGTTTGCCTCTTTGGGTTGGCCATCATGGTTTGCCTCTGCCCCTTGGACCCCGCCAAAGGGGCGCTTCCCCTTTGGAAACCGCGAACCCAGGGGCACTGCCCTCGAACCCCCGACTTGTCGTCGAACTGGCTTCTAATTTGATTATACATGAGTGCACCCCACACAAACCCATACATATATTAGAGTGAAAATTATGAAGCCCCTTAGCTGACATGTTAGTTCAAATTACATAAAATGACATGGTGACACTAAAATCACCAACACTTATCACTACATGTGTCGCCTAGTTATTCATTGTGCA
This sequence comes from Lactuca saligna, assembly GCF_052625555.1. Taxonomy (NCBI): domain Eukaryota; kingdom Viridiplantae; phylum Streptophyta; class Magnoliopsida; order Asterales; family Asteraceae; genus Lactuca; species Lactuca saligna. Next base: position 43,137,424 of record NC_136420.1, on the reverse strand, counting down.
GTTATATGCAGAGAGGTCCGCTTTTAATGGGCATTTGATTATCCCATGATCTTCTCCATATATGTTTGTCTTTCTCTATCTTTCATCTGTTTCTTTGCAACCTCCATTTCTCCCTCTTCTGTGCTCTATAGTTTTTCAAAAAACGGCTTTTCCTACCATCATGGTTTCTTCTTTCGATGTGGTTCCAACCTCAGAATATGTTGAGACTCTTCGCGAAAGGTAAGGTTTTTAACCAAAAGATGGAGTGCTGATTCCTTTAGTCAGAGCCACATTTATGGAACCTCCACCGGGAAAGGTTGGTGTCTTTGTTAAGACTTTTGACATTGGTTATCGGCTTCCTACCACTAACTTCTTAGATGAGGTGCTTCGTAAAAATGGGGTCAACATTTATGATCTTACACCTAATGTTGTAAACAAGGTTGTAGCCTTTGAGATGCTTTTCCGATCTCAAGGTTTTCTTTCAAGCCTTTGGGTTTTCAAGAACTTCTTTTGATTCTCTACTACTGGTGACAAATTTACTTTCTATGCTTGAAAGAATACCCATGTTCTTGTCCCCGACGAAAAAAGTAGTCCAAAGAATTAGCAGAATCATTGGTTTTGGGTGAATGGCTCTCGTGTTAGCGGACCCTATTTTTGTACTAAGTTAACTATCGATAGTGCTCCCAAAATTCTCACCCATGATCAAGAAAATGTCGTCTTCTGAATAGGTTCACTGTTGTTCTCGAGGAATTTCGTGAATATATCCTCGTCGGAGCAGGGATGAGCACTGAGGGGCGACGCCGCTAGGAGATGCCCGAGATTTTAGTAGTTAACGTGGTTAAGATTTCCTGTTTCTTATTTTACTCATGACTTTCTTATTTTTCTTCGGATTCCCCCCCCCACACACACACACACACTTTTTTCTAATGATATTTATTATGTAGGGAAAGAGCAAGTGTTGTCTTTTTCTATGTTCTTATGTAACACCCATAAAATCACAAGCAATTTGAACTTTTAAAATCAAACCAAATTCATAAATTGTGTACAAATAATAGTCTTCAAAATAATTTCCCAAACATCAGAGTCTCCCAAAATCATAAGTCATAAACAAGAGGATGTGTACGGTCACGCCTTGCCTTCTTACGGTCATCCGAAGTACCTGAAACATAACCCAAAACTGTAAGCCATCGCTTAGTGAGTTCCCCTAACATACCACCACATAAACATAATAACAAACTACACGCATATAGAGCCTTCAGCCTGACTGTAATGTCGCACCAGCCTACAAACTATCTTGAACACTCACAAAACCTTCAGCATGATTGGAACACCTCACCGAGCCTTCAGCCATTCTGGACAATTCTCTGGGCCTTCAACATGCCTAATACACGTCTTAGGCCTGCAGTGTATCTAGGACGCCCTGGATCTCTTGGCCTTCAGTCTACACTGGTCTGCCTCAACCCAACCATACATAACATGTCGACATATACATAACAGATACATATACATATAACCAGTCAACAGACAATCAGACATATCTTACTAATCACTAAGCATAACATCATCCTATATACCAGTATATCGATCTAAAAATCACTTCACAACGATAAGATACTATCACATAATATGATATCTAATGTAATGGGTCGGCCTTTGTGCCTTCGAACCGTGATTACAGTGAGGAAAACTCACCTCACAAAATGGACAAAAGCTTATGAGGTATCAACTATGAATTTCAGCTCTAATCGACACCTATTCCAACCAAATGGCCAATATCAATCAAAATCCCAAAATACCCAAAACCCCTGTAAGCTTAAATGTGGTCAAACTTGGTCAAAGTCAAAGTCAAACTGGTCAACTGCGTCAACTGAGTCACCACAGAGTGAGTATGCGGTGCTTACTCTCTTTGCACGCTAAGAGTAATCGCATGTTGACCATGAAAGACCCACACTTTCATAATTGACAATTGTTACTCCAAAACATGCTACATGCATATTCATAATGTTGGGCTTATAATGTTGCGTCTTAGGACTTTTTGTATATATCCGGATTAGGCGTGTCCATCTGTGATTATCCCTTTAGGGTTAGTCTATTTATATGCATGCATTTATGCATTATATTAACATGTCTTATTATTTTACGATTGAGCTGGTAACCCTAAATACCTCTACAGACGAAGTTCTTAATCGAGCTCTTCTGAGGTATTGAAGCTTTAATCATACAACATATTCAAGTTATATTCTCTTTCACTTTACGTTCATTCTTGTTAGCGTACTTAGAACTAATCGATCCTGATAGAACTTTGTTTTAACACATAAAAATAATATTTTACATTGGTAAAGTGATTACAAACGATTAGATACAAACTGATATGTGCATAATTAGTTAGTTATTTAGCATATATTTTTATTCATTTTTAACTAATTATGTGTATAATGTGGACAAAAGGTACTTAATAATGCTTAAATTTTGTTTTCAGTCCATAAGACATGCTTGGGAGTAAAAAGGAACAAAAGGAAGCAATTGAAGACCAAAGAGTGAAGAATGAAGGACAAAAGCAGTCCTACTCGGCGAGTTCTCGAGCATACTCGGTGAGTACAAGAGAAGATTCCAGAAGATAAGTCAAGACTCCTGATTTGAGACAGATAACCAACACCTACTCGGCGAGTTGGGTCTGCTACTCGCCGAGTACACCCTGTTTTGGGATAATTATAAATACCAACCCATTATCCGATTGGAAAAGACTTTTGGCAAATTTGAGAGCTGAACCTGCGACTAAGAATCCATGGAGGAGCTAAGGAACCCTAATCTTCAATCCTTGGAAGAATCGAGGCTATTAGGTTAACCATTCCACTTAGCTTTAGGAATTTAAGATGTTTAGCTTAGTTAAATCTGCTATTGAGTTTGTTTTTATCTTGACTATGAACTAAATTCATTTAGTTTCTGTTTGGGAAGACTAATTTGCTCCTATGGTTATAATATACTTTTTGATTGATTATGATTTGGTAATTTTATTAAATTAAGTTTGTTAAAGAACCTTATGCTTTGATGTCAACTATTTTCTTTTAATTGGAAGGTAATTAAGCTGCATGAACATCTCTTGATTATTATCCTCATATGTATTGTGAACACTTGATCATATGCTTAAGAGTAATGAATATGAAATTAAGATTAATTAGAAAATAGGTAAGTTAATGTGTGAGCTTGTTTAAGGAACCGACAAACAAGAGGTTAATTAGAATATCAACTTGATTAACCAATTACAAAGCTTATTTAATCCAAATAATTGAACTAGGGAATTAGTTAATTTAAACAATTGGCCACTACTTGAATTAATTAACTGTCTAAGGGTTAGGAGTAATGAACATGAACCTAACCACTATAGTTGGTAACCAATAATAATTAGTTTATCATTAAAATAACCATAGGAGTGAATTAGTTGAACTTAAACAGAAACCCTTTAATAATTTTGGTGAATTTGTCATTTGTTTTAATCGTTAGTTAGTTAATTGTTTGAGATTTCTACTTTCTCTTTTGTCACTACATAATATATCCAATTTATTTATTTTTTGAGATTTCTACTTTCTCTTTTTTCACTACATAATATATCCAACCTACCTGTTCAACAGATCACATCGGTCTCACAGGTACTTCTTCCAACGTTCGGTTTTATGTTAAGACTCGAAGTTCGGTTAAAGATAAGCTACCCTAAGCCTATGATTAAAAGAAGCTTTTCAATGTTTATTAACAAACAGTTTATCGTATTTTTCGGGAATCCACACAAGCACTTTGAATCTCTCTTAATTTCAAAGGAAGCGATTCTTGCTCTGAATCCTCTGTTTTTCGTCTGATTGTCAGATCTCACTCACAACCCAAACACATTTGCTTTATTTCTTTATCGTTTGTCACTCTAATGCACGAAATTTTTTAATTTTCCCCATTCTATTGATGCTCTGTTTGATAACTTTTGTCATTTAGTGAATCAAAAGCAATTCAGGTTTCGGTGGTAAAATCTAATTCAAATAAATATTAATGAAATCTTTTGGGCACGTGAATTTGAACGGTCACCATACGCATGCGTGCTGCCGCCTACCTAGGAACGTCCAGCTTGTCCAATCCCGCCTTTTCAGGCTACTTTTTAGAAGATAAGGTCATAATCGTCACGATTTTCTCTCTCCTACCAACGATATATAAAGGGATTGCACGCTTCATTGTCTTCAACTGCTTCAAAGAATTCCAACCAGTAACGGCGATTTAAAACTGTTCATCTTCTTCCCTTCATCAACAATGGCGACTTCGTCTTTTGCACAAGATCAAACCGTTTCATCTGCTTTTCTCACAGTCAAACCAAATCAGAACATGATCATCGAACTTACTCCCTTCATGTACGATTCTTATATGTTGCATGTTATGGAGTGTTTGAAGTATTCTCCACTGGTGGTTGCCCTAACCCGGTACGAGGCGGTTCCAATGTCCTTATTGTCGCAAGTCTACTCCTTTGCATCCTACGATAAGAACAAGGAACGTATCTATTTCCAAATCCACAACAAGAAGGCTTCCATATCAAAAGGGAGGTTTTTTTTTCTTTATTGAGTCTTACAGTGGATTCTTCGGTGGTTTCCCATGATTTCATCACCACTGCACAACTACTTTCAATGATGTATGAGATTGGCTACACTGATGTCTTGACCACCATTGCCAAAGTCAAGAAGTCTTGCTTACCCTCTCAGTGGAATAGTCTTATTACCTTGTTGATTAAGGGCTTGGCGGAAAGGAGTGCTGGTTCTGATGGCACAAGCAAGGGGTTTTTGATAATTCTTTACAGATTGTACCATGGTTTGAATCTGGATTATGGATCAATCATCTGGTCTCAGGTCGTGCAAAGTCTGAACACATATACACGTTAATCTGAGATTTCTTGTGGGAGGTTCTGGACCATCATCACGCAACGGGCTATTGATACTTTGGAGATTCCGTTGATGAAGGATGCTCTTATTGCAACAATTTCCACCTTCCATACTAAGAATATCATCATCTCAGACCCGGTTAAATTTCTTCATTATGGCTCAACACCGGAGTCGATGTACAAAAGTGTTACTCAGCATAGCAAAGTCATGGCAGACTACAGCAAGCTGCATTCCACAAAGCTGAGAGTTCTTACACTAGAACAACAAGCTGCTCTCAACGCTCTTGATAAACCAAGTGGTAGAGGCAAACAAGTCACTGTTAAGAAGGAGACAACTGAGGCTAAAACTTCTAAGCCTTCAAAAAGCAAGAAAAGAAAGACCGAAACCAAAAGTTCTTCAAAGCCGAAGAAGATCAAGCACATGGCCAGAAAGCCTAAGGGTCCATCTCCTTTACCATCTGACAACGAGGATGATCAAGAAGACAAGCTTCCAACTCCACATGAGTCTCCAAGAGCTAATACTCCACCTCGCTCTTCTTCTTCAATTGCAGTAGTTAAAATTCCAATTCCACCTCAATCACCAAAACAATCCCCTCCTAAACCAGAAGAAGATAAAATTCCAACTCCACCCCCTTCACCAAAACAAACACCACCAAAACAGCCAACTCCCAAACCGACACCAAAAGTACCAGTTTCGGTTGTTTTAACTTCTGTAACTGAAACCTCTCTACCACCACCACATGTATCTTCGGTTTCTATTACCACCACACCTTTCACTACTCCAATCATTACCCCAATCACCATTACTACTAGCATCCCTGATAAAATAGCAATGGTCAACGTATCTGATACGGGGGCACCTACTGTATCTGAAACTCCTGTCCATACTCTACCTCCCTCACCAACCAAATCAACCGATTTAGGTGCTACACTTGGCGGTGACAATGATGAGTATGATTCCACATACTTTAGTCCCTATAATTTGCAATCAGATGAGGATACTGAAGCTCTAATCAACCAACAACACTTGGACAGTATTCATGAGAAACTGGACAAGTTGCTAGCTGATACAAAAGCTTATGGCGGGGTTGCTCTAAAGGCCTTTGTGGAAACCGCCATAGAGCAATATACCAAAGCAATGGATAAATCCGCTAATGCTGTTAACAAATCAACTTCTCTGTGCAAGAAAGCTACTACTGATATTGTTGAAGTTGTTCGCACAACTTAGATCTTTCTGGATTCTTTGAAAGGGCATGCGGATAAAAATGCAGCTCAAATTCGTGCTTCAGTTGATTCTCTTTCTCAAACTTTACAGGAAGAACATATGAAATTTGAAGATGTTCTTTCTTCACTGAAAGCTGATAATGTCACTCTCATAAGTTCGGTTTCTTCCAAACTGGACTCTATGCGTGCTAAGATCGCCAAGGAGAGTGAACTAAAAGAAGAAATTACCAAACACACCTCTACCATTGTTGTCCAGCAAGTCCAGCTTACACAGGCAGAGAAGGAGATTTCTTTATTAAAAATCGAAAGAGCTGTCTTTCGCAGCTGTGCCAATGATGTGAAGGACATGTTGACCAATATTCTTGGTGCTCATGATCCAATTCTAACTCTTTCTATTCGCAATCATCTTACCACAAAATTGCTTCCCGTCCTTGCAATTCTAAATGAGATGAAAGGTGTTTTGGAGACTTTCGTCACTCCAAAACAAAGGGGAGAGGAATTGCAGCAGGCCTTTATCACAAAAGAACTGAAGGTTAATGTAGCTTCAGGTTCTGGCCCGAAAGAAAAGATGAAACAGATTGGTCTTGATAGTGATAGTGATACTGATGAGACTATATCCAAGGCTCTGCAAAGAAAGAAAAGAGATAAAGAGTTAGATGAAAATTTGAAGATCTCTCAAGAGGCTGAGGAAACTGAGCGAAGAAATAAAGAAGCAGAAGACATCTTACAATGTAAGAAAGCTCTTTTTCCTGAATGGACGAGGGAAGTGTTGATCAGTCAGCCTATTGAGTCACCAAGCTTTTACTGGTTAGATCCGATTGCTTCATTTGACTGTGACAATTCCAAGGACTCACAGTTTGACATGTCGATTACACGAAAGGCATTTACTTTTCATTGTTTCGATTCAACTGTTGAGGTTCCGTTTCCAAGTCCAAAGGTTGGCCGACAGCTTATTGATTAGTATTTGAAAAATGGTCAACCTCAGTACCGAACATGGAGTGCTCAAAAGATTACAAGTGTCAAAGTTTTGAAGCCGACTCCAGCTGGCAAGTTTGTTAATGTCCATTTCAAAATAACATGAGGGACTACAAACTCTGTATCAATGATATCGCTTGCTGATCTTCCCAATCTTAATCCACACGATTGGATTTTGCTTATCAACATTCTGCTTGATCACTCCAAGGAGTATGAACCGATTATTGAACATCTAAAGAGAATGTTAGGATCCTATATACACGAAATTGCTACAATGGATCAGGAGATTGCAAGAGTTATGAATAAAAAGCCGATAGTCAAAGCAACCCAAAAGCCCGGTGATGTGAATAAGATGAAGATCGGGCAGATTGACTCAACTCATTTGACGGTCATGTTTACTAAGGGTGAAGCTCACAGGTTCTTGTTCGCTTTGGTAGATAAACATTTGTTTTCTATTGACTGCTTGGAGCACATCATCAATTTAATACACCGGTGCAAGCAGAACTCGGATGCTGATAAGAAGAATTTTACTGATATGATTCGGTGGTACATCACATTTCGGTACCATGTGTTAGCTATCATACCGAGAGTGTTCAAGATGGTGAAAAAGCCCTCGGTTCCTAAGACTTGAAGTTTCGGCTCCGAAGACGCAAAGGGGGAGATTGTTGGGCTTATAATGTTGCGTCTTAGGACTTTTTGTATATATCCGGATTGGGCATGTCCATCCGTGATTATCTTTTTAGGGTTAGTCTATATATATGCATGCATGTATGCATTATATTAACACGTCTTATTATTTTACGATTGAGCTGGTAACCCTAAATACCTCTATAGCCGAAGTTCTTAATCGAGCTCCTCTGAGGTATTGAAGCTTTAATCATACGACATATTCAAGCTATATTCTCTTTCACTTTACGTTCATTCTTGTTTGCGTACTTAGAACTAATCGATCCTGATAGAACTTTGTTCTAACACATAAAAATAATATTTTACATTGGTAAAGTGATTACAAACGATTGGATACAAACTGATATGTGCATAATTAGTTAATTATTTAGCATATATTTTTATTCATTTTTAACTAATTATGTGTATAATGTGGACAAAAGGTACTTAATAATGCTTAAATTTTGTTTTCAGACGATAAGACATGCTTGGGAGTAAAAAGGAACAAAGGGAAGTAATTGAAGACCAAAGAGTGAAGAATGAAGGACAAAAGCAGTCCTACTCGGCGAGTTCTCGAGCATACTCGGCAAGTACAAGAGAAGATTCCAGAAGATAAGTCAAGACTCCTGATTTGAGACAGATAACCAACACCTACTCAGCGAGTTGGGTCTGCTACTCGCCGAGTACACCCTGTTTTGGGATAATTATAAATACCAACCCATTATCCGATTGGAAAAGACTTTTGGCAAATTTGAGAGCTGAACCTGCGACAAAGAATCCCTGGAGGAGCTAAGGAACCCTAATCTTCAATCCTTGGAAGAATCAAGGCTATTAGGTTAATCATTCCACTTAGCTTTAGGAATTTAAGATGTTTAGCTTAGTTAAATCTGCTATTGAGTTTGTTTTTATCTTGACTATGAACTAAATTCATTTAGTTTCTGTTTGGGAAGACTAATTTGCTCCTATGGTTATAATATACTTTTTGATTGATTATTATTTGGTGATTTTATTAAATTAAGTTTGTTAAAGAACCTTATGCATTGATGACAACTATTTTCTGTTAATTAGAAGGTAATTAAGCTGCATGAACATCTCTTGATTATTAACCTCATATGTATTGTGAACACTTGATCATATGCTTAAGAGTAATGAATATGAAATTAAGATTAATTAGAAAATAGGTAAGTTAATGTGTGAGCTTGTTTGAGGAACCAACAAACAAGAGGTTAATTGAAATATCAACTTGATTAACCAATTACAAATCTTATTTAATCCAAATAATTGAACTAGGGAATTAGTTAATTTAAACAATTGGCCACTTCTTGAATTAATTAACTGTCTAAGGGTTAGGAGTAATGAACATGAACCTAACCACTATAGTTGGTAACCAATAATAATTAGTTTATCATTAAAATAACCATAGGAGTGAATTAGTTGAACCTAAACAGAAACTCTTTAATAAATTTGGTGAATTTGTCATTTGTTTTAATCGTTAGTTAGTTAATTGTTTTGTTTGCTATGTTTAAGTTTCTAATCTTGTAAAACTAGAGAAAAACCCTTTTACTTTTATTATTTGCTTAGTTAAAATTAGTTATTAGATCAATTTCCGTTCCCTGAGTTCGATACCCTGCTTGTCCAACTGTACCACTAAAAGACAGGTTCACTGCCTTTGTGTGATTAACTCATTAATAAAAAGTAGGATTAAAACTAGTTGGTTTTATACACATCACAAACCGACTATTACAAAGTGTTATATATTACACAACTACCCAACATACTATAGTTTTATACATACAGGAATACAAAATACAATATTTTCAAACTATTTAAAATGTTCTATCAGTATATAACTATACTGGATGCTTATCTCCTGCAATTGTTAAACATTGAGAGGGTAAGCGGTGATGCTTAGTGAGTTCAATAATAGATATAATATAACGTTATGCCATACATATACTTCAATATGGCAGAAACAAATTGGAACAAGGAACAATAAAGGCATATGTGAATCATGTGACAACCTTTCAATACCAATCAATGATTTGATTCAATGATATACAATCAATAAGACATAACAATTTCCATACTTGATATACACCAATAAAGCTTCTGCCCAAATGGCATAGAAGACATACACTTTCTAATTATCATTTTGGTAGATTCCAAACTTATAGTCCTATCTAACCATCTGCCAATGCCATAGAATAGAAGTCATTCTCTTACTTAGACATGCTCTACATGGCCAGAGGCTACGTACTAGGACCAATGTGAATCTAAGTCCTTTCACTGATCACATGGTCAAATGTATAACTTTGCTATCATAAATAGCAAAAATAGTAACAATGGAAAAGCACATACCACATATAACACATAACATACAATTGTTCCTATATATCAAAACCCACCGTGATATAACTAGGGGTTAAAACAGTAATTTGGGCAGCACTTTGTTACTATAATTAGCTTTCTTCGATGAAAACCGGTCCCTGCGAGGCTTGAGCTTCAAACCGAAAGGATAAATCTCTCGGGCTCTTTGGGCACTTCGGGGAGTATTTCAAGTGTTAAAAATGATAACGGGGCTTTGGGGGAAGTTGAAATAGTAAAAATATTAAATTAGGGGTGAAAAGTGGAAAATTTCCAACAAAAACTAGGAGGTATTGCATCCTTTATATAGGTGTGAGCCTCTGATCTGAAGTAGGGAGAAGGAGGCATCTGGCTCGGATCTTCGGCCGAAGGAAGGACATGCGGCAGCAACAGCGAGACTCGGATTTGGAGCGAGGGTCGGCGACACGTGTCGGATGGCTATTAGGCCGCGGATTCGGAGCGAGGAGAGGTTGACGCGCGTCGGACACCGGGCGTCTTCGCATGCGAGGTGACGTGGCCGGATAAGGTCCATGCGATTTTTCTCGGTTTTCAAGGATTTCACGACTTTTGAGCCAAAAACTTATGAAATTCATAACTTTCGCATACGACCTCCATTTTTGACGTTATTTATATGCACGTGTAGGTAAAATTATGCTCTACAAGTTTCATTTAGACTTTGTTGGCTAATTTTGACTTTATTTTTAATATTAGTATTTTTAACAGACCGGGATAGGAAAATCTGTTAAAAAATTCGTAACTTCTTCATCCGACGTCCATTTTCGCCAGTCCTTTTACCTTTGTACTACTATTGACGATACCTTCCATTCTCGTTTAGGTTGTGTCAGCTAAATATCGTTCGATCTTTATTTTGATTTTTTAGATGTCTACTGCTATTTCGAAACTTATAAAAATCATAACTTCCTCATACGAAGTCAGATTTGGACGTTATTTTTATGAAAATTCTCGGTTTAACAAATACTACGACTTTCATTTAGACCGTACTCATCGCATCCTCTTTGATTATGTTGAAAACACTCTGAAATCATTTTGAAAACCTTTTTCCTTAGTTTGAGACTAGATTAACATAAGTGTTCCTCCAATTCACTCAAACCAAGCATCTGATACCAACTTGTAACATCCATAAAATCACAAGAAATTTAAACATTTAAAATCAACCCAATTTCATAGATTGTTTACAAATCATAGTTTTCAAAACATTTTCCATACATCAGAGTCTCCCAAAAACAGAAGACAAACTAGAGGATGTGTACGGTCACGCCTTCTTCTTCTCACGGTCATCTAAAGTACCTGAAACGTAACCTAAAACTATAAGACAACGCTTAGTTAGTTCCTCCAAAGTACCACCACATAAACATAATAACAAACATCACGCATACAGAGCCTTCATCCTGAATGGAATGCCGCACCGGCCAAAAGACTATGTGGAACGCTCAACGGACCTTCAGCATGACTAGAATGCCTCATCGGGCCTTTAGCCTATCTGGAACATTCTTTGGGCCTGCAGCTTGACTGGTACACCTCTTAGGCTTGCAGTCTATCCAGGACTCCATGGATCTCTTATCCTTCAATCTACACTGGTCCGCCTCAAACCAACCGCATAACATGTTGACATACATATAATAGATACACATATATATAACCAGTTAACAGACAATCAAACATATCTTACAGATCACTGAGCATAACATCATCCTATATACCAGGATACCGATCTAACATGTCACTTTAGCACGATAACATACTATTACATAACAACATATCTAATCTAATGGGCCGACCTTGGTGCCTTTGACTCGTAAGTACAATGAGGATAACTCGCCTCACCAACTGGACAAAAGCTGATGAGGTCTCGACTCGGAATCTCAGCTCTAATACACACCTATTCAAACCAAATGGCCAATCTCTATCAAAATTCCAAATACCTAAAATACCTTTAAAGTGAAACTTGGTCAAATTCAAAGTCAAACTGGAGTCAATTGAGTCAACCTAGCCGAGTCACCACAGAGTGAGTATACGAGTCGTACTCTCTATGTACGCTGGGCATACTCGCATGTTGTTCAAAACTCTTTTTAAGTGCTTGATGGCTTAAGCACTCACGTCCATTTTTCAGATCCATGGCTAAAATAAGAGTCATAAAGTTTCCAACTTTATGACTTTGCATGTCCATTAAGTGTTGAACTCAACTTCTTAATCCATTAAGACCTTCTAAATGATGCATAGAGCAAAACCAACCACTTGGAATCCATTTTTATGACTCAACACCCTTCCAAGTGTTTGAAAGGACAGATTAAAAGGTCAAGAACATGTTATGTTCATGAGTCATCATTTTGGGACAAAAAAGTAAATTCAAAGAGCAAAGACATATATCTACAAGATGGAGTAGTAAAGATGCAAGCTTTATACCTTCAAGATGTTGCAAACCAAGTATAAATCCGAGATACAAAGTGCCCCCTACTATAAGATCATCTCACCACCTTCTTCTATCTTCAAAACAACTCCAAAACTCTCTTAAAGACTCAAAATTTGCTCTGATTTTCTCTAGCGTTGCTTGAGGGTTGAAATCACACAAGAGGGATGGGTAAGAATAGGATATGATTCCATAAGGTTGCTTAAATTTGAGCCAAAACCCTAAAATTAGGGTTTGTATGCATTCCACGTACGCCCTGTGTACTAAGGCACACCTTAGTACGCTTAACATACACACATATGCACAACATACTCCTCTAATCCCAAATTTTTCCAAATTGCCACTATGGACCCTTTTGCACTCTATCATACACTTGGGGACCAAAAATGCAAAATAATAAAATTATAGAGTCGAAACTCGAAGTACCTCATCATGGTACTCTTCCCATTACCAGCAAGAACTAGCTAGGGTCTCCTCTACTTCTACTGCTTTTGTTCCTTCACACTTGACTCCTGATGGGAATACGCTTTCGTCTGGCGATCCATCTAGTATACCTATCCTCGAGCTTCCCCCACCTATCTAATCTGAAGGATTAGAACATGTGGAGGACAACAAAGAATGAATCCTGACTGGTGCAACATCTCACATGTCGAGAAAAAGAGGAATTTTGAGTATTGAAGGTCTTCCTGACATTGTGAAAGGGAAATCTATTGCAGACTCTTGTCTTCGGCATGAGCTTGCAACCAAATTTGTTGCTACACTTCTTCCCTTTAACGAGGAAGTAATAAGTATCATTGATGATGCCACACACCAGTCTGAGGGGATACAAGGGGCATCTAAGCAACCCATTGTTGGTAAAGATTTTTCTTGGACTGTTATGATGTAACCACCTTCGACTCATCAAATCAAGTATCATGTTGCTTCAGAGATGTATGATTATGATGACCCCATTGCTAGCTTTCAAGGAAAAATTCTTGCAACCAACAAAGTCTTTGTTCCTAAGTGGAATCTCAACCATGACTCTCGTATTTCTAATCATGAGGTTGCTGCAGAGTTTTCTCATCATGATTTTCCCAAAGATATTGTTTATAAAATGGAGGCCTTTTCTGATGATCAAACAATTGATATTATGGAGTTTTCTTCTACTTGGATTGCCTTTTGCTCTATTGTTGGATCCCGACATATTCGACACCTTAAGATAATTGTGGTTAAACTTCATGCGAATGAAAAGAGCGCTCAACAACATGTTGCCTCTCTTGAAGTTAAGGTTGATTCTTCTCATCAGCAACGGGATTTACTGGTTGGTGAGAAGATGAATTTTAAGGAGTGTTGCACTAATGTGGAGATAAATCTTGACACTCTTCATAGAAATGAAGCCCTGAGTATTTGAGTGGAGAATATGGAAAGAGAACTTATGGATAAGGAAAAATTGTTGCGTGACCGTGAAGCGGAGTTGTCCCAGCTTGGAGGCGACTTGAATTGGCATGTTAATGTCATGATTGTTAGGATTGTTAAAAAGGTTATTGAGCTTCCTGATTTTATGCAGGGAGTTTTCTGGATAAAGAACATGTGTTTTGTTGCAAGTGAATAGTCTAGGAGGGAGTTGTTGCATATGGAAATTGTTGTTGGGACGTTCGACCCCAATGTTGCTAGTTCTACTTTGAGCCATACTGGGGAGATGGTAAATTCAATTGACTCATTTTCCACGTGTGATTACGACTCCTTGATGAATTTGGGTTCTATGGACGTTAGTGGCCTTCACCTGCTTTGTGCAAATAACGATAACGAAGGGGTAGGTCCTAGAAACAACGCCAAGATCACTAGCTTGGATAGGATTGCTGGTAAATAAAAGATACTTCCCGCTTTTGGGGCTCCGTCCCTATTGTGACACCCTATATAGGCGTGACTCATTTCTATACTTCTTTTGTTGGCCATATGTGGCCTTAGTATGTCGAGTACCGGCTTGTAGTTAGACAACTACTTTTATTTTTCCTTCTTTTGCTATGTGTGCAAATACATGTTCTTGTTTAAATTACTAACTTCTTTTGATCTGAACCTGTTAAATTCTTAATATGGTTGTTTCTTTTCCCTTTCCCACTTCTTATATTTTCGGAAGGAAAATTATGATTGACTTATGTTGTTTATGTGACTTTCTTGATCCTCGGTACCAAGTCTAGGTGTTCCTTAATTATCTATTTTCATATAGAATCAGGTACTTGGACTATATAACTCTTTCTGGTAAAGGTTATAATCATTTAAACCGAGATGAGGAATGGCTAGACTACCTACTGCAATATAGAGTTGAGTTTTTGAACCATGCAACTCCTTTTGGTAAAGGTAATAATCCTTTTAACCAAGACGGGGCAGGGTTAGGCTTCATGTTGTTATGTAGAACTGGGTGTTTGAACCATGAAACTCTTTTTGGTAAAGGTTATAGTCCTTTGAACCAAGACAAAAATGACATGGAAGAATTGTAAAGTAAACAAAAGGAACAACTACCAAGCGTGATCAACCTTATGCATATTTTGATTCAAAACAACACTTACCTTATTACAAAGAAAAGACAGTATTGTTGATTCTTTGTGTCTTCTAATCTTTTCTCATCTCCTTCCATCTTTCTCTTATTTTATTTTTACATAAAGAACTTTCTTAGATGTTGAATATGCCAAGTGCATGGGATTGCTCGTCCCTCCATTGTCTCCAACTCATAGGAACCATTGCGGTGTGCAGTGGTTATCCTGTATGGACCTTCCTATGTTGGGACTCACTTTCCTCTCGGGTCGCAATGACTGACCTCATTTGCTCTTAGAACCAAATCTCCAAATTTCATGTCCCATCGTTGTATGTGTTTGTTGTAGTAACTTTCCACATGTGATCTCCTCAATCTAATTCCCTCTGGATTTCCCCAATCGCTTCATATTTCAATTTACCAGTGTTCTGTTGGACACTTCTGTCTTCCCATTTGCATGTGGATGAGTTACCGAATTAAAGCACTGTTCTATGTGCCTGTCCTAACACCGTCCTTGAAATGGGTTTTCAGTAAATTGTAACCTATTATCGCTGATCATAATCTTTGGGGTTCCAAAACATGTCAAGATATTTTTCCATATAAATGTGATCATAGTTGAACCTGTAATACTTGTTATAGGATCCGCCTCTATCCACTTGGTAAAAATAGTCAACAACAACCACCAAGACTTCGATTCTTCCTAGAGCCTTTAGAAAAAGGCCCCGCTATGTCAATTCCCTACTGGTGGAATGACCAAGGAATGAAAATACTCATAAGTGGTGTGGATGGTAACTGCTGTGTAGGAGAGAAATTTTGACATTCCACATACTTCCTTGTAATTTCCTCTATCTCTTTGTGCATGGTTGGCCAGTAAAACCCATGCACAACACATTACCGGTTTGGGCTCTTGCACCTTTATGTGCTCCCGCTTCTCCATCGTGTGCTTCCTTTATGATGCCACTTCCTTCTAGTTTCGTCACACAGTGATTCCACGACATAAAGTATCCTATTTTGTATAGTTTCTCATTTTTCATGAAAAGTTGGTGCGCCTTGATCTTTACCTTGTGTGCTTCGTTTAGGTTGCATGGAAGTAGGTTGTGTTGCAAGTAATCGTACAGAGGAGCCATCCAACCCTTGTCTTATGTTGTGACAACATTAACTTTTGTTTTGTCTATGCTTTGGGAGTTCAACACTTCTACCAATATTTATTTAGACAAGTGGATGTACGTTGTGGCTGCCAATTTGTTAAGTGTGTCCATCTACCTTTTCTTACTTCTATTCATTTGCTCAATTTCTAAATTCTCAAATAATACTACCATCTCATTTATTGTTGCCACGTATTTCTTCATTCTAGCATTCTTTGTATTGTATACTATGTTTATCTCATTCATGACCAACATCGAGTCGGTCATGACCTTCACTTTTACTCCTATTTTGCGTGATAGCATCAACCCAGCCAGTAATGCTTCGTATTCATCTTTGTTGTTTTTGGTATCGAAGTCGAATCACAACACATAGGTTATTTCGTTTCCGTCAGGTTCAGTATGTATGAGACCCGCTCCTGATCCTTCTCTGCTTTCCACCCCATTAGTGTATAATGTCCATATTGAATCACTAGTCAAGGACATAACCTTGCCTTCTTGTTGCGTGGTTGTTACATTGCATTCTTTGTCTGACACTTCTATGCTAAGGCTAACCCTTTTATACTTGTCTTGGGATGGTATTTTTGGATTTGGTGTCTAAGCCCATAACTATAACTGGGATTTACTTGACCCGATTGTAGCATGGTCCTTTTGGGTTACCTTCACTAGTGCAATTTGATAGGATGGACTTTTGAGAATAAGGTTATTTATGATTTATTACTATATTACAAGTATAAAATATTAATATGAAATCATAGTATTTAATTAGTATTGATCAAGAATTAGTTTGGAATTCTTATTGTGGTCAAAAGAGACTAATTAAATATATAAGGATTTATTATGTAAATCAATGATTCTTACAGTGTGGGCTAATGATCCATGATTATTTAGATGGGCTAGACAAACGAAATAATCCATGGATAGTCCATAGAGGTTAAACCCATGGAGCATAAGAATGTAAAAAGTCATGGAGCATTAGGGTTTACAAAATGCAACCCTAGCATATGCAATATTATAAATAGAACCCTCATGAAGCCAAAATTGGTTGCCCCTTCTTTGTGAGCTAAGCAACTTATTCTCTTTAAGCCTCCTTTTGCATATTGGTGTTTATGAACCATTAGAGACATCACACTTGAGGTGCTCAAGCTTGAAAGGCCAAGAACTACAAGTCCTTCATAAAGGTATGTTACCAAACTAGTTGTATCATTCAACTGTTCAAATGTATGTTAGTTAGGACAATGCTTTGAAAGAATTGAAAATGCATCTATAATTAGAGAAAACATAGATCCAAAGCATTTAGGGTTACATGTGCACCATAGGAGTGTTATAGCGCTCAAAACCCAACAGTGGTATTATAGCCTAGGATTGTTTTCCATTATATTTGATGCTCACTAATTTTTCAAAGCTGAAAAAGTCGAATTTCTAGCCACGGACTGATGAACTCGCCGAGTCCATGAACTAACTCAACGAGTCCACTCAGTAAAAGAGAAACTCGACGAGTTCAGTTCATGCACTCTACGAGTTAAGGCTCTGTTGGCAGATTTTCGAGATTTTGGCATGCATTGGATTGGTAACACTACCATAAACTGTTTGGGTTCATTATTTTTTTTCCTGATATGGTAGTGCTAGTACTCATCCAACTACAAGATAATTGTCAAAGTTTTGAGAAAATTGTTGTTTTATGTGATAAACAAAGTTGCTTGTAAATTGTTGACTTGTATTATCTTGTTTATGAGTTTAATTAGATCATCCATGAATTATGCGATAATTTTAGTTGTTAGAAAATTGATGTAAATGAATTTTAATGACCCCCATAACTTGTCCTCAAGTTATGGAAAATGAAAGGTCTCTTCATTAAAATCCAATTAAACTCATAAGTTATGAATGTGAAGAGTTTTGACAAGTTTCAAAACATGCCCTCAAGTTTTGGAATTTGTAAAGTCTCATCAATGAAACTTTAATTCCAAACCCTAGAGTTTTAAAAGTTAAAATTCAACCCTTATACTTTATAATATTATAAGTTTAATATATATACACACACACACACACACACATATATATATATATATATATATATATATGTATAACACAAATCAATCTTATTGTTAGTAGGCCTCATTCACGAAGTCAGTCTATAAGGGGAGGGGGTATAAGGTTACTACTTATAAAATGGTGGTTTAATGGGTGTCCTCTCTCACCCACCGCTTCCATGATAGGTGGAGGGTCGTTAGCTGAACGGGTAGGATAGGACATTAATTCTCCCTCGTTAAAAGTATAATGATAAAAATAAAGTAACTAAAATTTCATTAAATTCTCAATCTTAGTTACTTTAGAAAAAATGTGAAATGGTGCCAATCCATGAAATTACACTTTGCACCTTGTTAAGTCGTTAATGGAGCATGTGTGGTTAACCGGCACACTAATCTAAGACTGACAATGTGTGGAAAAGGGTAGCTTGGTGTTATCCATAGATCAATGGAGCACGTGTGGTTAACCGGCACATTGATTAGGTGATTTGTAACATTGGGTGTACCAAGTTAATATGCATGGTTGTTCACAACTTGTTTGTGATCCTCGGCATCCCAGTCACAAACTTGAAGGGCACAATCGAGATTTAAACATGCCATTGAAAAGTTAAATAAATCTCAAAGGATCTAGGAATTTCAATCCAATTAAAACTTAATAATCTATTTCGTTTTTCATGGTGGAAATTGGTACATTTTCATTTACATACCTTCAAATATTTTACAATTGGATTACGGCATCCCTCTTCACAATTGTAGATTATTGTGTTGGGTCCAATCCTTAATATTTCATATTAGGTGTAATATTAAGGATTATCATCTAACCCAAACTTTGTTCTTCTTTTCAGATGCCTATCCCAAACAATGCTTCCACACCAATTCCTTCAGGCTCTTTCTCCCTAATGAATCTATGTGGGAGGGTCATTTTTGATGGTTCAGACTTCAATTATTGGATTCGAAACATCTGAATGGCTATTCGTCATGAGGAAAAAGAATATGTCCTAGACAAAGCGCTAAAGGTGATTGATGTCACCACTGCTACTCCTGAAAAAATTGTTGAACATACTACTCATAAGAAGGATGCGACAAAGGTGTTGTGTCTAATGATTTCTACCATGACTATTGAGCTGCAGAATTCCTATGAGTACTACTATCCCTATGAAATCTATTAGGATTTGATGGAAAGATACCATAAAAGTGCTCGACAGGAGAGGTATGAGTTCATTGCCTCCATGATCACAACCAAAATGAAGGATGGTGAACCCATCATCGCCCACTTGCAAAAGATACAGAGATTTGTAGACCGCTTGCTTAAATTGAATGTGAATTTTGATGAAGGGTTGGCCATATATATAATTCTACACTCTTTACCTTCTTGTTATGATCAGTTTCGTAAGACCTATCATATGAACAAGGAGGAGGTCACTCTTAGCAAGCTTCAAGGCCTTCTAAGGATTGCAGAAAGCAGCGTGAAAGGCAAGTCGGTTGTGTCTACTCCTACTACTACTTCTGCCCCTGTTCTAGCAATCGGACATGGGAAGGGAAAGAAGAGGACGACTCCCTCCAAGAGCCTCAAGGGTAAGTCTCTTGATGGATTCTCTTCTAGTGGGACCAAAGCTGGTTTTGCTAATCCCTCTTCCAATCCGAAGGATGCTGACTGCTTCCATTGCCATGAAAAAGTGCACTAGAAACGAAGCTTCCCCAAGTACTTGCAGGACATAAAGCATGGCAAGATCAAGCCCTCGTTTGAAGGTATTTACACTATTCAATCTAATAACTCATCACATGCTAATTCTTGGGTCCTTGATATAGGTTGTGGATTCCACATTTGTTCTGATTTGCAGGGACTTAAAAGAAGTAGGGATGTGGAGCACGGGAAGATAAACTTAATCATGGGAAATAGGAAAGTGTCGCATGTAACCAAGATTGGAGTTTATTATTTATTTCTTAGTAATGGTTTAGATTTAGATTTGAATAATTGTTGTTACTCGGCCGATATGGAGAGAAATATTATTTCCTTTCACAGTTTGTATAAACAAGGTTTTACCTTTTCTTTTAATAATGAAATTGGTGGTATTAATGCTTATTACAATGGTATATTTTATTTTGAAGCCTTACCTTGCAATGGTATATATATGCAACTGTGATGGTTGTAGATAACTTAGGAAATAATGTGTTACGCGTTGATTCTTCCAATGATTTGGATAAGCCGTGCTTGTGGCATTGTCGTCTTGGACATGTAAACAAAAAGCGCATAGGCCAACTCCAAAAGGATGGAGTTTTGGAGTCATCTGACTTAAATTCGGATGAAACTTGCGACTCTTGTTTACTTGGAAATATGACCAAGTCACCCTTCATTGGTACTTGTGAAAGGGGTGAAGGTCTATTGGATCTCATACACACTGATGTGTGTGGACCATTCAGAACCGCCACAAGGGATGCAAACCGCTTCTATGTGACTTTTACCGATGATTATAGTAGGTATGGTTATATCTACTTAATCAAGCATAAGTTAGAAACCTTTGAAATTTTCAAAGAATTTAAGCAAGAAGTGGAGAATCATTAGGACAGGAAGATAAAGATGTTGCAATCCGATCGTGGAGGAGAGTATCTTAGTATCGAGTTCCTTAACTACCTTAAGGAATGTGGAATTGTTTCACAATTGACGCCACCTTTCTAGACGTGCTTCGTTCCATGATGTGTCGAGCTTCGTTATCTATCTCATTTTGGGGTTATGTCTTAGAGACTGCTGCCCATATCCTTAATCTAGTCCCTACAAAAAAGGTTTCCAAAACACCTCACGAGATGTGGACAAGGAAGGTTCCCTCGTTAGACCACATCAAAGTTTGGGGTTGCGAGGCTTTCGTGAGACGCGAGACTCACGACAACCATGAACCTTGGAGTGAGCAATGTATTTTCATCGGCTACCCGCAAAAGTCATTTGGATATCTCTTCTATAGACCAAGTGACAATGTTGTCTTCGTCGCGAGGAGAGGAGTCTTTTATGAGAGAGAACTCATATGCCAATGGGAAAGTGGGAGGCAAATTGACCTTGAAGTGATTCAGGAGTAAAGCGGTTAAGGAACCTCAAACACTAGCAATCAACCTGAGAAGGAAACTCTGGTTGAGCCAACTGACGAGTCCATACCTCTGAGACGTTCCAGTAGAGTTAGAGTTCCACCTGAGTTTTATGGTTTCTATATTACAGCAGAAGGTGATACATTTATCAATCATAACACACTGGTAAATCTAGATGAACCTAACAACTACAAGGAAGACATGGCAGGCCTCGAGTCTTCTAAATGGAAATAGGATATGGACAGCGAGATCCAGTCCATGTATGACAAACAAGTTTGGAACTTGGTTAACAATGTACCGGGTCGTAAGACAGTCGGGTGCAAATGGATCTTCCAGAAGAAGACTGACATGGATAGGAAAGTGCACACATATAAAGTGTAAATGGTTGCGAAGGGCTTTACTCAAACTTCGAGAGTTGACTATGATGAGACCTTCTCACCAGTAGCTAGGATTAAATCTATAAGGGTTATGTTGGCCATAGCTGCATTTTATTATTATGAAATATGCAAAATGGATGTCAAAACTGCTTTACTTAATGGAAAGTTGGCTGAAGATTTTTACATGAGTCAGCCAAAGGGTTTTTTCAATACAAAGTACCCTAATAGAGTGTGTAAGCTTGAGAAGTCCATTTATAGATTAAAACAAGCATCTCGTAGATGGAGTCTTTGTTTTGATGAGAGAGTTAAAGAGTTCAGATTTTCCAGAAGCGAGGATGAGTCCTGTGTATATGTTAAAGCTAGTGGGAGTATAGTGAGATTTCTGGTGTTGTATGTAGATGACATATTGATCATAGGAAATGACATCCCAACCTTGCAGGAGGTTAAGTCCTGGCTTGGGAAGTGTTTCATTATGAAGGACCTTGAGGAAGCTGCTTACATCCTAGGGAGAAGGATATTGAGAGACAAGAGTAAAAGACTAATGGGACTTAGTCAAACTTCCTACCTGGACAAGGTGTTGAAAACGTTTCAGCATGGAGAACTCCAAGAAAGGCGAATTACCTATCCAAGGTAATGCCAAAACGAGTAAGACTCAAAGTCCGAGTACAGAGGCCGAGATAGCAGAAATGAGTCGTATACCATATGCTTTCGCAGTTGGCTCGATTATGTATGTTATGACTTGTACTTTCCCCGATGTGGCCTTTGCTTTGATCATGGTCAGCAGATATCAAGGGAATCCTGTTAAAGCTCATTGGACTGCGGTTAAGAACATTCTTAAGTACCTGCGGAGGACTAAGGACCGGGTCCTTACCCTCGGTGGGAGTGATGACTTGAGAGTAACAGGGTATAGCAACGCCAACTTTCAAACCAACCAAGATGATTCCCGCTCTCATTCGGGCTGGGTGT
Organism: Lactuca saligna; assembly: GCF_052625555.1. Lineage (NCBI taxonomy): Eukaryota > Viridiplantae > Streptophyta > Magnoliopsida > Asterales > Asteraceae > Lactuca > Lactuca saligna. The sequence goes on along the minus strand of NC_136420.1, from coordinate 43,114,786 downwards.
TTACCCTGAATGGAGGAGCAGTGATATGGAAAAGTTCCAAGCAGGAGACTATAGCTAATTCAACGTGCGAATCAGAGTACATAGCAGCAAGCAAAGCATCGAAAGAGGTGATATGGTTGAAAAACTTCATCAGAGACCTTGGAGGTATTCCATCTATAAAGGAGCCTATGGAGATTTTTTATTATAATGAAGGAGTGGTTGCCTTAACCAAGAACCCGAGAGATCATGGTAGATCCAGGCATATCGACAGAAAGCACCACTTCATAAGACATCAAGTAGAAGAATGACACCTCATGGTAAAAGGGATATCATCATAGGACAACCCAGCAGATCCCCTTATAAAGGGACTGACTAGGGTTAAGCACTTGCAGCAAGCAAAAGGCATTGGGCTAACGGACGATATTGGTTTTAGCGGTTAGATAAATAGAAACTTGTAATAGCTAAATTGTAATTGACATTTGATGATTGAATTAAATAAGTTTTATTTATAAGTAAATTTATTGTCTTGTGTCAATTATTTACTATATTTTCACTTACAGAATAATAAAAATTATTATTTAACCATCCTCAGTCGACATACGTTGGAAGTAAGTATGAAAGAAGACTGTCATGAGTTGGCTTGTAGATTGTCTAAGATGTTAAACATAGCAAGAGTTTACTAGACAATTCATGAGTGATCCTAAAATAATATTTGAGTATTGGATTCAACCCCCGAGTCAAACAACACATGCACTCGGATGCCGTTCACATGGAACGATCCAAAAACACACATGAAACATATACATAAATATCATAAACAACATATAATAAGAGCTAGAGAGAAGAAAACATACATGTCACCACATCAGGTGTGGCGCGTGCCTTGTGGTCAACTGGAAGGCCCGAATCTTCACCACTGGAGCCTCTGTCTTCCCCTGCCAACCATCAGTGATTTGTAGGGTCGCTGAGGCTGGCATCATCACTGGCACTGCTGTTGCTGTCAATCTTGGGCAATTGGCCTTTTTATGGCCCTTCTGATTGTAATGAAAGCAAATCATGTCTGGTTTCTAAAAGGTGGGGCCAGGGGAAGTACAATCCTTGCCAAAGTGCTCGGTCTTGTTGCACTTATAGCAGCCTGACGGCCCTATTTTACAAACCCCCTCATGTGGCTTGCCGCATTTCCCACAGCGGCTCTGGCCCTGATGGCCCTTATGGCCCTTCGACCTGTTGTTGGACCCCTTGGTCTTCTTTCCTGAAGCCCCAACATCCTGATCTCTCTTCCCTCCTCTTCCGATGGTGCTCAATGTTAATATCCCTCTCCCTCTCCCTCTCCCTCTCCCTTGCAATCATAGAATCCAGTGTCGAGCATGGTTGACATGCTCCCGGATATCAACCCTCAACATGTCATGATAGCGGGTTTTCTACATCTCCTCATCACCTGCATACTGGGGCAGCAACAGGGCCCTCTCTTGAAACTTGACAGTAATCTCTGCCACTGTCTCCGTCATCTGCCTCATATCGAGGAACTCCCTAGCCAACTGCTGGAGCTCCACAGCAGGTGAGAATTCAGCCCTAAATCGGGCCACAAATTCTAACCAAGTCATAGCCTTAATGGCTGAGGAGCTAAAGTAGTCACCAACCGACTCCCACCAATCCCTAGCTCTGTCTCTCAAACATCCCACAGTGTACCGGACCTTCGACCCCTCAGAGCAGAAGCTAATCAGCTGAGAAGACTCCATGTCTGCAATCCATCTCCTGGAAACAATGGGGTCCTTCACCCCGTGAAAGTTTAGCACACTACATCCCCTGAAGTCGCTCCTGAACGCCCTGAGGTGATCCACCATCATCTCGATAATCCCTTCCTTGATCGACCCGAAAATCACTGAGGTCGCCTCAAGGATGCCTCTCGTGATCTCTGATGCGATGAACTCGCGTAGTCTGTCATCAACCTGCTCGGATCCCGCACCCGAACCGGAACCTGATCCTGATCCAGACTCTGATCCTCCCGCTCCATGTTGTGTCACCACCATTCTGAAACAAAACACATAACCATCAGGATCATACATAACCTCGAGAGGTCCCATACACTCTACCAATTCGCTGGTTCTATCTTGGCCCTCATTGACTCGAGAACGGATCCTCTGTTTTCAATAGTATAGGCCCATACTATCTTCCACATTTATCCATACTTTCCTCAAGGATTTCTTTGACTTCACCAGGTCCCTTCTCCTACTACCGTACTCTTTACTAATCTCATCCTAGGTTCTCCCTATGGTAACTCTCCAACCCACTCTCCGCCATCAGCTGCGTAAGAAGTTCCTTCCACCTTTATCTAACTAACTTGCGAATACCATTACATGTCACTAAGACCAAATAAGTATTTAAATGATAGGTTCTGCCCTACAACGGTTGGACTCAAATAAGAGCTGCGAAATAGGGCTAAACCTAACCTTCTGAAATTATTCAGTCCTCACAATATGTAACGTGACGTATTCATTTATTAGTTAGCTAAAGGTAGCTAGAACCCCTATTAGCATGAAGCAAGAAGCATTCAGGCACTGAGTAACCCAACCAAGCATATCTTATCCAGGCTATCATGCAATTCAAGGCATGATAGGCATCTTACTAGATCCTTAGCTCTATTCTAGCATGCAATTTTCATAGACATACAGTAGGCACAAAAGGCATCCTTCCTAGATCCTTAGCCCTAATCTAGCATGCAATTATTATAATCATATCAAAAGATAATATAACTGGTATGGGTATCTTAGGGAAAACTTACTTGAGCTCGGTCGGTTACACTCATCACACACCTTGTTCTTTTCAAAGTTCCTTTCTCTTTTCAAGTTCTTTTCAAAATTCCTTTTTAGAAAATGATTTTCTTTGAAAATTCTCATACCAAGTCCTTAGTTTGAGTCCAGACACACCCGAGAGTATGCCCAAATCCCTCAAACCAAGGGTCTATTACCAACTTGTAACACCCCAAAAATCATGATCAAAAATTTTGTTTTAATTATATTACTAGTAAAACTATCTAATGAAAACATTGTCAATAACATAAAAATCCATAGCTCATAAGTCAAAAGTCATAAAAAATGTCATGAAATAAAAGTAGTATATCATAGTACAATTCCTAGGACATCATAATGCGGAAATCATGTGTGTGACGTGCTGCTACCGTGCCGGCTCCTTCCCCTTTGACGAAGAGGTACCTGAAAACAAAACTGAAAACTATAAGCATGAAGCTTAGTGAGTTCCCCCAATATACCACATACCATACAATAAACATACTTCCAGACATATCTGGGTGCCCGACCTACCTTGCTGAGCATAGCGGGGTGCTCAACCTACCCCTATCGGACATATCGGGGTGTCTGGCCTATCCCTCCAGCTCATCTTAACCAGTTACAAGGACTATCTCACCCCTACTACTGCCACATAAAATCATATCAGTCTAACACATAATCAAAACAAATAACAACATACTAGACAATTATCACAAAGACAATCATCTTTACTATAACACTTACTAGTGGGTCGGTCTTGGTGCCTTTGACCAACTCTTACTGGAAGGTAACTCACCTCGTAAAGCAAAGTGTCGGAACTGTCCTCGCCACCGGGATCAACTCCTCTCAACCCTACACGTAATCATTTTTCCTTAATTAGCATTTCATGGTCAACTTAGGTCAAGGTCAAAGTCAAAGTCAACACCATCGTCAAAGTCAAATTTTGGTCAACTCGCCGAGTTGGTCCACCAACTCGCCGAGTTCCATGATACAAAGTCGGGACCCTTTGCATGTGACTCAGCGAGTTCATCCTTTAACTCGCCAAGCCCATCTTCATGCCAGCCAGGGCATTTATTCCTTAAATCGTCGAGTTCCTCATGAACTCGCCGAGTTCAGTTTCATGCAAGGTGATGCTCTTAGTGATGGACTCATCGAGTTCTTCCTTGAGTCGTCGAGTCCACCTTCATATTTTTGGGACATACCCTTGAACTCGCTGAGTTAGTTCATACACTCATCGAGTCCCAAGATTTCCAGGTCCTCAATGAGTCCAACTGACTGTGTGTTCTTCTAACTCAACCCATGGTCCATTCTCAGAAGGGATTTGGTGGGAAATTTGACCTGCCTCGCCGAGTCACATGAGTGACTCGCCGAGTCCCTCCATTTCCAAAACTATACACTCAATTTCAATGGGTATTGATGCATTTAAAACATAGATTTGACCTCCTAGGGTCCATAATATACGTAAAGTTTCAAACATGACGTCCATGCATGGGGTTTTTGGGTCAAAAGGCCCTAAAATGGAGTCTACAAGATGAATGGGGTGCTTATGGCAATAAAGTTGGCACCTTTATGCCATAAGAACCCTCAATGGTTCCAGATCAGACGCCATACCTTCATAGAACCACAAAATCCCGAGTATAACTCTATAAAAGCTTAGAAAAGGTGGAAATGAACCCTAACTAGAGATGTAAGAGATAGATGGTCAAGGTTGAAGATTTTTACCTTGAATGAGCTAGAAATGAAGCAAAACCTTTGGATCTACTTGCTTCTTCTAGACCCCCCCCCCCCCAGTTTCTACTCCCTTCTTCAAGCTTAAAACAACCAAAAACACATAAGAATAGCTCCAGAACACTCCAAATGCTTTAGGGTTTCGAGTTAGGGATTTTATGGACTGAGAGGGGGGATGGAGGCTGGGTTGGGACAAGATAAGGCCTTTAAATAGGGTGCAAAACCTAAATATTAGGGTTTCATCTAGACAGACCTACTCGTCGAGTCAGGGAATCCGACTCGGCGAGTAGGTTCTTCTTCCCGCGTCCCATTTTAACCTCTACTTGTCGAGTTGGGGCTTCCAAATCGCCGAGTCCCAGAACAAAAATGCAAAAATTTATATTTAAATTACGTACCAGGAACCAGGTGTTACAAATCGCCCGGACTTTTCTGGTTTCAACAAAATGCTTTTGAGTGGCATGTCATGTCTCTTTCATCTTCCTCCCATCTCCCCCTCCATTTTTTCTCCCCAATCGGCACCCACTCCCTTCTCATGGTAAAAGTATTATGTCAATTGTTGGAGCTGATGTGTAACTCGACAAATGTTGTCATGACACCCGCAGTCTAATAACAAACAATTATATATATATATATATATATATATATATATATATATATATATATATATATATATATATATATATATAGACACGTGCACACATACACACGAATAAGTATGTGTCTGTTCACAAATGGTTAATAATATATAAATATGACGGTTGGTGGTAGAGGTAGTATTGTGGTGGAAAAGGTGGTTTGGTTGATGGAAGAGGTGGTGGTGGTGGTGTGAAAGGGGTGGAGGTAGAGGTAGAGGAGGTGTTGGTGGAAGATGAGAAGGGAGGTGGCGGATTCATATATAAATACATCTGCATTTATGTGCACATATGAAAATTATCTAACTCCCATCGTGATAGTGCTATGGAGGATTCTGTGGCAAAATAAATAATTTGTTGAGAATTATTCCCCCATCTTAACTTTTTTTTCTTAATTGAGCTTCCCTCTCTCTCTCTCTCTCTCACTCACTCACACACACACACTCTCTCTCTATCTCTCTCTCTCTCTGTATATATATATATATATATATATATATATATATAACCACAAAAGAGTTATAATATGTTTCTATGTATCAAATTCTCATTCCACAAATCAATTGCAAATAACAGATTATCTCACCATCCTCTCCACAAAGAAAAAACCCTAACCCTAAATTTCTTCTAACTTTTTCTGCACACCATGTTGTCGACGTCACTGCTGCCTCCAATGGACCACCGTCGACATTAGCTCCACCATCTTTTTACTCTCTTTCTTTATGTCCTACCTTCGACAACTTCTACCACCAACGAAAACATAGATATAGTAATATCTGATCTGATATGATGGAACCACCATTGTTTTCTCCTCCCGTAAAACACTATTGTAAAACCACCAAATCACTATCGCTACTTCAAATATTCTTTGAAGAGGATCCACGTTGGGAATCTTATATCTAGAATATCCAAAGACTCTCCATAACATTAAAATATTAGATCTAGAACATCCGACCACCATCAGATCTAGATCTAGAAACTACCATCGAGAATTTAATCGTCGTGGTCTATGCGCTCCATCACATTACCTTACTATTGTGAATTACCATCGTCACACCAGTCTTGACTATCGTGAAACTCAACCACTTCTCCAATAAGCTCAGATTTGTAAATCATCTCTGATATGGAAACAAGGTGCAAATAATGTGTTCAATGAAATGCATTAATGAGATATATAAGTTTTAAAGTTGTGAATGAGTGTCTGAAATTTTGTGTTAAGCTGTGAATGAGTGTCTGAAATGTTATGTTAAACTATAAATTTTATTTTTTTCTTTTCCATATCTGATTTTAGAAAGGAAGGCTGTTGACGTTGATGGCGGTGATGGATGGTGGTGATTGTGATGGTGGTGGTAGAGTTTAATTTTGACTTCTACAAAGCTATAAATTAGTCTATAATGGACTATATTAAGTTATGAATAGATTGTATTAAGTTGTGAATTTTGTGTATTTGTGAATGAACGATATTAAGTTGTGAATGTAGTGTATTAAGTTGTAACTTATATATATTTTTTGTGTTAAAATATGAATGAAAGTATGAATGAAAATATTTAAATGCAAAAAATCAACATTTTAATATGTTTAATTAAGATTAGTAGGTTAATAAACCACTAATTGTCTTGTGTGATGTGTTTTTTCCCAAAGACATTGACTTAATCCTTTATGTCAGTTATATTTAACCTATTTATTAGAAAACGAAGAAAACATACATATACAAAAGGTGTATATGTGAAATATTTTCCAATGTGTTTTTTTACGTCTGTGCATGCATGCACCATTCGTATATGTGCAAATTTAATTATTATTTTTTACAAATGGACATAAATATAATCAACTTATTGCTTTAAGTTTTTTTTTTAAAAAAATAACATAAAAGAGTTCGCGAGTGTATGAAATCTTTTGGTTTGCACCTGGGAGTGAAATGAAGCACCTTGGTGCATGGATGCACCATCCATGCTCAAGGCACGCCACTCTAAGCATAGAAGCACCACTCTTGAAGCATGGTGATCCATTTGAAAGGTTGATGCACCATTGGCAAGCCAAATACACCACTTAGAAGCGATATGCACAATTTGTGAGAAGGGTGC